>NW_028230441.1:9738413-10063267 GCF_043228905.1 Azolla caroliniana | reverse complement strand
ACATCCTGTGCCGGTCGATACCGCTCCTCTCGTCGCCAGCGTTCATCTTCCTCGTCTCGGTTGCTGCGTGGCTCAATTTGCCGGACTGGTAGGGCTTGCCGATTCAATAAGTTATATTCGCACCGATCCATCGTGTGGCTCGTGGAGTGGCAGAGTAAGCAGTGCGTCCGCATGGTGCACTCTAGTGACGAGTGTCTGGAATTCAAGCAGGTCGTGCATTGGATTGCTTGCCGGAAGCGGAGATCCTGCGTCAGGTGCCATCTGGCGGCCGGTCCTTCCAATGTCATGCCGAATTCGGCTATCTTAGATCGTTCCTCTTCTGCCGCGGTTAGCCATTGTGACACATGGTTCGCCTCCCATGTTTGTTGGAACGCGTGAACATGAGCCTCCGCGTCCGGATCATCCCTATACTTGGAGTACTGGAACGACATGTCGTCGTCCGGTGTCGGTGGTCTTTCCTGCTGTTCCGTCGGTGTGGGAGGTCTTTGTCGGTCTTCCTTTGGTGTTGCCGGCTCGATTTCCGGTGTTGGAGGATTTTGCCAGTCTTCCTTCGTCTCCGGAGGTTGCTCCACGTCTAGTGCCGGAGGTTCCCGATCTGCCAACTCTGGTTTCGGTGTCGGTACTGTATCCGACTCCTCATCGTCCGGTCCTCCTAGGGTGTCGTTACTGCTGCGATAGTTCGTGTGCACGCTGTAACCCCCTTCCGAATCCGATTCCAGCGCTGAAAATGCTTTGGATTCGCCGTCTCTTCCGGCCAAGGCCTACAGAAGGGATTCCGCTTCCTGGAGGCTGCTTAAGCTGCTTCCTTCGTCCGGGTAGGCGTTTTGTTGCAGACGGAGCGACTCCTCCGCCACTTTCCGGATCACTTTGGAAAATGATCGATCCGTTCGGATTTCTTCCGCTGCTTGTTGGAAAGCCTCTCGCCGCCTTCTCCATTCAGCAAGTCTTCGTGCTCTCTTCGTAACCGGGTCGTCTGTTAGCCTAGTCATCCATTCCCGCCGCTGTTCACTGCAATTGTGCAGGAATTGTGGACGCCAAAAACTGTGTTAATCCGAGGGCCGGACAACAGCCTAACACAGGGTTTCCACTTAAGACACTTCACCGAAGGGTGGTACAGCAGAACGACTTACGACACAACGTTTAATTAGACCTTAATTGGCTACTTAGCAATCCGTAATTAACACGCGTAAGATATAACAATGAATACAGAACGGTAATCAACACTGGAAGATTGAGACAATAAGCTCTATTAATTATCCGCTTCTGGTTACATTATAACCGGGCCTTTATATAGGTCTCCGGTGCGAAATACAAAACGGTGCCAACCGGCACCTTTACGGGATCGGTCCGGATCCGGATCAGCATACCGATTCCGGTCCGTCCGTCCACATCTTCTCATATATTAATAAGATTACTAATTACAACAGTTCCCGAATAACTATTCCTTTTCACACTCTGATTTGGACCTCCTTAAGACTTCTTGCCAGCCGGTAACACTTTACAAACACACAGTGGTCAGCTTGTGTTTTGTGGTACCCTTGGTTGGCCATGAAGGATTCAAACTTCCGGTACCATTGTCGAGGAGCCAGCTTCAGTCCATACAGGCTCTTCCTCAACTAACACACTAGGTTCTCCTTCCCCTTTTCGATGAATCCTTCCGGTTGCCGCATATAGATTTCTTCTTCTAAATCCCCATGTAGAAAGGTCATCTTCACATCCATCTGTTCGACTTCTAGATCCATGTTGGCCGCTATGCTCAACATTGTTCGGATGGACATCATTTTCACCACCGGGGCAAATATTTCGACGAAATCCACTCCTTTCTTCTGCTGGAAGCCCTTTACGACAATTCGGGCTTTATAACTAGGTGGATTCCAGCCATCTCTTGGCATAAGCTTGTACACCCACTTGCTTCGAAGTGCCCTCTTTCCTTTCGGCAACTTCGTCATCTCGTACGTGTGGTTCTCATACAGGGAATCCATCTCGTCCTGCATGGCACTTAGCCACTCTCTGTTATGGATGTCCATCTTTGCTTCCTTAAAGCTTTCTGGCTCCCCCTTGCCGGTTAGCAGCACATATTCTTTATCCAGACATCTTCAGGTGGGCCTTCTCTCGCTCAGAGGGTATTATCTTTCTCTATTTTCCTCAATCGGCTCCCTAGAATCTTCCTCTTCTCCTTCGACTGGTTCTTCGTCTAGGTTGGATTCTGCCACTTCTTTTTCATTGGATCCGACTCCGACACCTGACTGGGCTCCGACTGACCCGACTCCTTGTCCGAATTTGATCGGCGCTTCATGTTCTTCAATCAACTGTTGACTTTCGACTGTTCGGGATGATGTGTTCAACTCCTCCCAGTTGGCAATTGTCATCTCCTCCATGAAGACTATGTCTCGGCTCCGAATGAACTTTTTATCGACTAAGTCCCACAATCAGTAGCCGAATTCATCATCGTCATAGCTGAGAAATATGCATGGCCGAGATTTTGGGTCTATTTTCCCCTTTGGTCCTTAGCCACATGCACATAGGCAACACAGTCGAACACCTTCAGGTGTCGGTCTGACACGTCTTTGCTAGTCCACACCCTTTGTGGAACATCTCTATCTAAGGGTGGTGAGGGTGATCTATTTATCACGTATACTGTTGTCATTAGCGCCTCAGCCCAGAATGTTTTGGACAGTTTTGCATGTGTTAGCATACTTTGGACCCTTTCCATTATGGTCCAGTTCATCCTCTCGGCCAACCCGTTGAGCTTTGGCGTTTTTAGCACGGTGTACTCGAGTCGAATAATCTTCAATCAACAATATTGTTCGAACTGTCCTCGGTACTCTCCTCCATTGCCGGCTCGAACCGCTTTTAGTTGTTGACCAGTCTCCCATTCGACTCTCACTTGGAACTCTCTGAAGACCGACAATACCTGGTCCTTGGTCTTCAGGACGGAAGCCCACACCTTCTGACTATAGTCATCAATGAAGGTCACATAATATTGTGAGACAACATGTGACTTGGTGTCGACATAGTACACGTCGGTGTGCACGAGTTCCAGCGGCATTTTCTTCCTTGTCGGGGGCCAGGTTCGAAAGGAGGTTGTGTTCTACTTGCAGACCAACCAATCTGTGCACTTCTCGAGTAGCACATTCTTCACCTCCGGAATGAGGTTATCATCGGCAAGTCTCCGCATCCCCTACAAACTCATGTGACACAACCTCTTGTGCCACCGACAGTGTCAACTGCCACGTTCGCTTCTCCTCAACATATCCAAGCATGCATCAGATATAGCAAGCTGGTATTCTGGGCACGAGCCATGATCAGGTTCCCATTGGAGAATTTCATGACGTCGTTTCAGATGCTACCCGTGTAGCCTTCGTCATCCAGCCGACTGGCTAATATCAGATTCAGTCGAACTTCCGGAACGTGTCGAACATCCCTCAGTACTAGTTGGCACCCAGTTGATGTCATCAAGCACACATCTCCTATGCTAACGATTTGGCATGCTCCTTCATTTCCCATCTTTAAGGGACCGTGGTCTCCGGTCTTGTATGATGAGAAGAACTTTCGGTTGGGAGTTAGATGGAACGACACACCCGAATTGACTACCCATGTTGATTCATCGTCGACAAGATTCAGTTCATTATGCTCACTTATGAGCAGTAGTTCCTCCTTGTTGAGAGATCAAGCTCAACTTAGTTTAGTTAGTTAGTCAACTATGTAACTTTGTAGTTACCTAGATAGAATCTAGTTAGAAGTGTTGACTATAACGACTTAAACAGGACCTTGTACTTAAGTAGGATATTCTAGATCTTCCAGTCCCAAGGTCATTTAATATAGGACTTACACGGTTGTACCTATATTCTCCTCACACATGTGCATCCTTGCACATGAGATCTATATATATCTCATTGATGGTATTTTTGTATTTGATGATGATAATGCTAATTTAATATATTTACTCATCCCCCATCTTGTGTTGTTCATAAGTGTATCTCTCTCTCTCTCTCTCTCTCTCTCTCTCTCTCTCTTTCTCTCTCTGTCTCTCTGTCTCTCTCTGTCTCTCTCTCTGTCTCTCTCTCTGTCTCTCTCTCTCTCTCTGTCTCTCTCTGTCTCTCTCTCTCTCTCTCTCTCTGTCTCTCTCTCTCTGTCTCTCTCTCTCTGTCTCTCTCTCTCTGTCTCTCTGTCTCTCTCTCTGTCTGTCTGTCTGTCTCTCTCTCTCTCTCTCTTCCTCTCACACACATACACCCACATATCACATAATCTTCCACTTATCAACTAATCACATAATTAGTTACTAATTAATCCTTGCTTAATTACTTACCTAATTCTTAACATGGTATCAGAGCGTGTGGTTTAGAAAATCCACTAAGCCCACCCGACTTCATAATTGTGTGTTTGAAACACCGACGACAAATTCCGGTTATCCACTACCCTAGTGCCACTACGTAGCACATATATGTGATCGAAGGAAGAAAAGCAAAAAGAAAGACACTAATCAACATGAACAGACAAATGGGTAGCTCGATCCCTAGTGAAAAGCTAGACCGGAGCAATTATTCCTCTTGGGAGTACATGATGACCCAATACCTCGTTGGCCAAGGGTATTGGAGCTACATTAACGACGTACTCAAAAACAAGCCCGACTCAAAGAACCCCGACTATGCAACATGGAAGCAAGCGGCGAGTCGAGTTATGTATTGCTTGGCAACATGTGTCCACGACCACATGCTTACCCACATTCGAGATGCTAAGACGCCTAAAGAGGTGTGGGTGAATTTAAAGAAAATTTTCGCCGCCAACACGATCGCCCGAAAGCTTAAACTCCGACAAGAGTTGAACAACACCTGTCAAGAAGATATGTCTGTGTCGGACTACACCGCCAAGATCAAGAGCATTTGCGAATCACTTGGCTCCATGAACATAAACGTTGACGAAGACGAGGTGGTTCAAGTATGCTTGGGCGGCCTCGCACAACGATTCGATCCATTACGGACGACAATATTGGCAAGAGAAAACCCCCCTTCATTCTTCGACCTCTAATCAATGCTATTGGTCGAAGAGAACCGCATCCGAACCAAAAGCAAGACGTCAGAAGGACAAATGTTCTTCTCGAACTCGAATGGTGGCCGAGCAAGAGGTCACGACGGTAGAAGAGGTCAATTCGACCCATCACACGAAGGGAACTCAAACCTTCACGAAAGCCATCGAGGAACCTTCGGAAGAAGGGGGAGCTTCCACGCCGAACATGGTCGGCAAATGACGCCCGCAACTTGCAACTATTGCGGCAAAATCAGCCATCGCGAGGAGGAATGCCGAAAAAGAAGCGAGTCGGCTTCGACATGTCGACAACACACGAATTACGCAGTCAACTCCGAATACGATGATTATGGCGAACTATTCATAATGAGGCATAGAACGAACTCTATGTCGGCCTCCAACTCCGCAAGCGCCTCCAACTCGGAAGACATGTGTTTCGTCGATTCCGGCGCCTCACATCACATGACATCTCATGAAGAGTGGTTTCATGATTTACGAACGCCGGATCGACCCAACTTCATAGAGACTGGAGATGACACCACGCACCCCATTCGGACATTGGCAATGTCCCATTTGGGAAAGAAGGCGAGCAAACTTGCATCAAGAATGTCTTGCACGTGTCCAGAATAACAAAGAATTTGGTCTCGGTTGGCCAAATCATGGAGCAAGGCATGCAAGTCCGCTTCAACAATGAAGGTTGTTTCATTGAGAAAGATGGCCGACTTATAGCTAAGGGGCGGAGAGACGGCCTAATGTTCATCCTCGATTTGAACGAGGTGAAATCAGCAATGTACGCCAAAGGTCTCAAAACCGAGACAAGCATCGAGTTGTGGCACAAGAGAATCGGCCACATAAACCTCCAACGGCTTCGAGTGATGCAAACCAAGGGAGTCTTCATCGGACTTCCGACATTCGAGTCGAAACGAGTCGACCGAGTATGCGAAGCGTGTCAACTTGGCAAACAACATCGACTCCATTCTTGAAGGAGAGCCACGCGAGCAAAGGCCTCCTCGACGTCATACACTCGGATATATGGGGACCGGCTCAAACGCCGACGATCGGCGGATGCCGATACTACGTAACCTTCATTGACGACTACTCCCGCTACACGTGGATCTACCTGATCAAGAAAAAAAGCAAAGTGCTCTCCCACTTCCAAAAGCTCAAGCGTCAAGTCGAAAAAGAAACCAGTCGCCATAATCGATGCCTACGATCGGATGGAGGAAAGGAGTACTTCTTCGACGAATTCACCTCCTACCTCAAAAGTGAAGGCATTCGGAGAGCATTCTCATGCCGACACACACCCCAACAAAATGGAGTCACCGAAAGGAAAAATCGGCAAATACTCGAGGTAGCACACGCCATGATGCATGAGAAGCACATGCCGAATTTCTATTGGGCCGAAGCGGCATCCACGGCCATCTATCTCATGAATCGATGCACCACTAATGGAGTGCATGAGCTAACTCCATACGAGCTCCTCGTTGGAAGGAAGCCGGTCCTATCGCACCTCAAGGTGTTCGGAAGCATTGTGAATGTACACATCCCGAACGAACAATGACAAATGCCCGACGTGAAATCGGAGGAATGTATCCTCATAGGATACGTGTCCGAGAAGAAGGCGTACAACTGCTACAACCCTTCTACCCGAGTGGTTCGGGTAAGTCGAGACGTAGTCTTCGACGAGTCCGCATCCTGGTACGCACCAGAGACAACTTCGACTCCGACTACGCTCGACCCGGAATCCGCTGAACAAGAGGTAGAAGATGGAGATCGCTTCGAATACATGTTCGAAGAATGTCCGATTACGGCAAGGCCTAGTGGGCCACAAGAGCCCCCACGCGACTCAAGCACGTCGTGGCCAAGTACGAACTTGGACAAAGACAAAGGTAAGATGCCTGAATACGAAGTCGACCACCCCAATGACAATGATTCAAATGGATCGGCTCCCTCACTAGACAATGAGTTCGATGTACCCATCATGTGTACACCTGGAGTAAAGAAGGCGATCACATCGGCGAGCAAATAACTTTGACGTTCTTCTAGAGAGAAGAATCTCGTCGCCGGCTTGGCTACAACGAGTACATGGCCCATCACTATGCCTTCGCGATGAAGGTAATAGCCAAACAAGAGCCCAAGAGCTCCACCAAAGCGGCTCGTAACCCACGATGGGTGGAAGTAGTTGACCTTCGCCCACACACTAAAAGCCTTCGTCATCGGCTTGAAGGGGAGGAACCGAGATTGCTACGGCGAACAAAGCCAAAGGCCGGACAGAAGCCAGACAGAAGCCGACACCAAAAGCCGGACAACGTCGAAAGCAGAACCGGATGTCAGACGCCTCACACTTGAGCTTGAGGGGGCGTGTTGAGAGATCAAGCTCAACTTAGTTTAGTTAGTTAGTCAACCATGTAACTTCGTAGTTACCTAGATAGAATCTAGTTAGAAGTGTTGACTATAACGACTTAAATAGGACCTTGTACTTAAGTAGGATATTCTAGATCCTCCAGTCCCAAGGTCATTTAATATAGGACTTACACAGTTGTACTTATATTCTCCTCACACATGTGCACCCTTGCACATGAGATCTATATATACCTCATTGATGGTATTTTTGTATTTGATGATGATAATGCTAATTTAATATACTTACTCATGCCCCATCTTGTGTTGTTCATAAGTGTATCTCTCTCTCTCTCTCTCTCTCTCTCTCTTCCTCTCACACACATACACACACATATCACATAATCTTCCACTTATCAACTAATCACATAATTAGGTACTAATTAATCCTTGCTTAATTACTTACCTAATTCTTAACACTCCTCACAGTTGTGACAACCGACGTGCCTTTTTGCTCCAAACTCTTCTTTGAGTCGGCACCGTCGACTCCCCCTTTCTCTTTTTGGAAGTGTTGGCAATTCTTTTGAAAGTGCCCCGGCTTCCCACAATAGAAGCACGTGGGTCTTCCCCTTGACTTTGACCTCGTCCCCAACTTATCTCGATTCTAGGGACTTCAATTCTGGCCTCTTCCTTGATTTGTGTCACTTTCCGTGACTAAGGCCTTCGGTTCGGCAATGGAGTCTTTGTCCTTCCAACGAGCTTCCTCATTCAATAAGCTCGACTTCACCTGCTCTAGGAATAGATGCTTCCCTTCCGATCTGGTGTTGCCCAATGTGACAATGAGCGTCTCTCAGCTATCCGGAAGGGATCCCAACAACAACAATGCTAATACCTTGTCGGCGAGAGGTACTTCTAGAGAGGTGTTTTGATTCATTAGTCCTTGGAAGGAATTAATATGGTCCGCCATGCTGCTACCATCTTGATACCAGAGTTTCACGATTTTTCTGAAAACTAAGACTCTGTTCACAACGTTCTTGTTCTCAAACATTACGTCTATTTTCTTCCAAAGGGCACCTCCTTCTGTTTCTTCACCAAAGTTGTTATACAAGCTCATGTCAATGAAACATCTTACATATGTCGTTGCCTTCAGATGCATGACTTCCCAAGTCGATGCATCAATATTGTCTAGCTTGCTTTTGCCGAACTGTACTGGTAGCCATAAATCCTTGCACACGAGCATGTCTCTCATCTTCGATTCCACACCGAGTAGTTGGAGCCGGTTAGCTTGAACATACCCCCAAATGAGTCTTCCATTTTCTAACTTTGTTTGAAGGTTGTAAGCCTACACTCTGATACCAGATTGATACGAAAAATGGGATCTCGGCCACAACCGAGTTCAAATGCGGAATAGGGAAACATGTCAAGCAAAATAGAGAGAAACAGAAAATAAATGTGCACAAGATATATCGTGGAAAACCCCTAACCGGGTAAAAACCATGGGTGTCCATAGGTACCAAACCAATCCACTATGAGAGGAAATATACAACAGGACAAACACACACAAGCACCAACCTGAGTTCGTACTTCTTGCCAGCAGGTGGTTACAACAAAGACCCTCTCGATATCCCTCACTCACTCTCTTTCTCTCATTTTGTTTGTTCTATTGTAGAGGCAACGACCTCCCATGCGTTGTACACATTTGCACAAACAACCCACACACGCTCTACAAGGTGAACAAGACGACACAACAACCGATTTGCCCTAGTAATCTTTATACTTAGACAACATTCATGCAATTTACATAACTGGCCTAAATAGGCTTGACACAAAACATATTTACATGTTTGACCTTTCCAAATACTTATCTGAAATCCATCCGGTTCTAGGATCAGTACCATCAAATCCGGCTCACACTTCTCAAACTCCTCGATACGGGGTTCGGCCCATTCGGAGGGACCTAATTCTCAACACCCAACCTATAACTTCATTGGAATTTTTTGCCTTCGGGTATTGTAATATTGGATCTTTTGTCAACGCCATATTGGGCATGTAAATTCATGTATTCTAGTTCTCAAATATTTAAAGTCGACTATTTTGCCATTTTGGGCTTGTAAATGCCCCACATTATCATATTGTGAATGCTCCAACATATGATTGCACTAGTTGTAATCAATTCGCTTGTGATAGCAATTTCGCAAAATTAATGAACAACTCATTTTGTAAATCATTATCAATACAAATTTGTAATTGTATAAGATCACGAAAACATGTTGTGAATATTGATGTTGATAAATGTAGATGATCTATTGTATATTGTCATATATATGGACTTCAAGAGATTGCACATAACTTGGGGCAAGTTTGATGTAAACATTCAGTGCCTAACCTGGGAAAGAAATGTATGTTTGCACCTAACCCGAGGCAAGTTCCCGACAAGTTTAATGTAACCATTTCCCCAACCCAAGATTGAAATGTATGTCTGCATATAACCCGATTTCCCCAACCCAGAAAAGTAATGTATGTCTGCACCTAGCCCGGGAAAGTAATGTATATCTGGACCTAACCTGGGGATAGTTACGTTTTGGGCCAACTACGTACAATGATAAGAAAATGACCACCTCCATCACATGAATTTGAGTCACCACATCTATCATATTGCTCTCACTAACGTATTGTTCTCATTTAGAAATTGCGATCATGGATGATTCATGTGGGTCAGTGGACGAATTGCGATTTATATTTGGGTAGTCTGTCAAATTTCGGAGAAATTGGAAGATACTCTGTCAATTTTCGGAACTTCAATTGAATCAATTGATGGCGAAGGGTTCGACGTTGTCGAGACCAAGGATGGTGTGGATTCCTTCATGTTTTGTTCCCCAAGGTATTTTGAGTTCAATGAAGGTATGTATGACTTAATGGTTAATGATTTATTAGGATACATAAAGGGTACTATAGAATCATTAAAAGATGCCTCAAAGAGTGTACTTCTCATGATGTTAGCATGGAGATGCATAAAGGCCCAACGCATGCTAAAAATTTAGAGTGAAATCTACTTAAACTCATCACCACATCGGTTCGTACAAGCTGGGTGGTTTTTGGGCGAGCACTTTTTTCTGTATAATGATCAGATGGTGCAAATCACACGCACCATTTGAAACATGCCTTGCATCATCTATGACCGCAATTTCCTCACCAAGACTCATTATGATTTGGTTGCAAATAGAAATGAGCAAGAGAGACCCTTGATCACTTCCATTGGAATTTAGGATGGTGTTTTGAATAATCAACAATTTCATGTATTTTGGGCCGCATAAACTGCGAGAGGTCTATAAGATATAAAATTCAAAGTGTGGTGAGGGGAATCTTTCAGTTTCGGTGTACAATCAATAACCATGTTGCCTTTTGTCATCAAATTGGATCTAATGGAGAAAGCCTTGTAGGTGGGGCCAATTACCATGGAATTTGTCAAGGCTAGTAGGGGTGGGGTTAGAAGATGTCATAGTGGCTGATGTTTGGACTCGTGCAAGGACTTCTAGAGAATGTTATTCTCTAGTTGAAGTTGCCGACGGACTTCCATTATTTGGTATAGCTCCGTGGCAAAAGTTTGACATAGTGGTGCTTGCTTGCACAAAAAATGAAAGCAGATGTATTAGAAGATGAAAATGAAATTATGATGAAACAAGTTATGGGGACAAAACAAAAAGCCTATATTCAGTGACCTAGGTTGATCTTCTTGAGAATCAACTATGATGGGACCCCTTTTTATACAACCAATAAGCCATGCAAGCATTAGCATTTGAGCTTAGAGCTTTACATGCGGCAATCCACAAATACACTCTCTCAACCTTAGTAACACATCACTTCTGCCTATTTAGCCTAGATGTCACATTTAGGGTTCATAAAACATTTCCTCAATCTTTGAACAAATCTAATATAAAAGTTTCCCATTAGTCACATCAATCCCCATTAGACAACCAAGATCCACTTACTTAGAAAAGGTATGGCCCATGGGATGTGAAAATTGATGTTATAGAAAGGAGAATTATAATACAAGTGAAAATTATCTGACATTACCACACCAAAAACAACAAAGATATCCAAAACCTTTCGAAGAGAATTGTAATCATGAACCCTACCTACTCCAAGTAGATGTATATTGGGCAAATTGAGAAATCTAACCAAGATCTAAGCCACAAATCCATTGCCTTACATCCCTCGTGGAAAATATACACCTACAACTAATTCTTGAGCATGTAAATTAAGAGTATCCATGCTAGACCAGACCGAAGTATATTGATCATTATTAGAACTAGCATCAAAATTCCCCATCATAATCCCAATTTACCAACTCTAAAGATCAGACAACAAAGATTGCCAAAATAACCTTTCTTCTTTCCTACAAATACATTAAGCTTTGACCCTCTCAAAGAACGAAGTGCAATCTTAAGGTCTTAATCTTAAGTGCTTAAGCCCAATCTCATTGTAAGTGTAATAGGCTTAACCACACGTTGCCAATAGAGGTATGTATTTTCATGATTTATTTAAGTGATTAATCAGGGGCATAACACAAGTATTGATTTTCTCCATTTTAATAATTGAAGCAAAGACATGAGTTTAGAGTTGGAGTTCATCTAGTGAATTAGCTTATCCAATGGTGCACTCGAGAAAGATTAATAGTCTCTCTCATCCAACTCACAATTTTGACAACGTTACACCACCAAACCTTTTAATAATAGATGAGATTAATGCTTCTCATCATTAGTTAGCTTAAAGAGTAACCTTATTCTTAACAAAATCTTTAAATTCTGCACGCAATTAGTCCAAGCTTCCATATTTGGTCTTACATTAGCATCATTTGTTGCGAATGGTCTTAGTCATCACACTCCGTCTACACTTATAAAGGTGGGCACCCTCAAATATATCACCTTGCCCCAACCTCTTATGTACATTTAGGCAATGAAAAAACAAAATTAACTGATAATGTAAAATAACATTGAATACCATAAATCACACCAAAGTTTAGAATAGTACATTGATCTACCTAGTATATCATTCAACTTCGTTATGTTTTAGTGCAACATTTTTGCAAGAGTCTTCTAAGCTCGAAATGCTAAAGACATTAACATATTTTCAAATATACAAATACTTCAAAATATGCTGGCAATTAGATGTGCACAGATTTCATTACTCTGATCTACTATCATTCATAACAATCAACAGCATCAAGTTAAGTTTATTTCTACATATAATGATAGTTATCAATATTACCTTACACCATTTTTATTTAACTAAACTAATGTTATATTATTCCCTGCCTTGTTTATCCACATCACAATAAATCCATGACTAGAAAGATACGCACCAATCTAACCTCAAAAAGGTAATACAATGATTGTCATCATGACACAAGCATATAATAACAATATGAAGCAATGCATCTTATTGTTGTATTATTCTGTATAATACCATCCATTTGTATAGTGCTATATTGCTACTACAGAATCAAAAGTGATCAAAGATTGATCATTAAAACAATTGTACAATCTCAAGATTCATTGGAAAGCAATCAGCAACCTTCAGGAAAAACTTTTTGAGTTATTACCAAAAACAAGCATATATCTTGGTTAAAGAATTCGCCCACCAATATTTTATTTCATATTTCATTCTTCACTTTTGCATGAAAAGCAGAAAATGAAGCAATGTGTCCAAGACAATGGAACAAACCAAATACACACATAAAATCCACACTCACTAATATGTATGTATATAAACATATTTTCTTTTATTGGTATGTAGGGTTTTCTAGAGATGGATGACAGTTGGGTAAACAAACCGTGAAAACTTCCATTGAGAATAGTGTGTAAATTTAGCCTATCGTTTTATTCATTCTACAAGACTTTTGTTTATCAGTGAATTCAGGTTTTTTATTTCATAAAAAAAGAATAAAAAACCGTAAACTTAACTGACAGAAACAGATGACAATGCCTCTGAGCCATCCTCTTTACTGGTTGAATATTTCTTCATGATGAACCTAAGGAGACCATAGATACTTTATAGTAAGAAGCTTCCACTTCATACAACGATTTTTTAGAAAACTTCAAAGGAATATAATAAGAATGCAGGAGAAAAACTACCTGAAGAAATCACGCCATTGAAGCTCAAAGACTAACCAATTCACGTCATGTCCATTTACAGATTCAGACTCTAAGCTAAATAAAAAAATCAAGTGTTATATTATAGGAGAATAAGTAAAAAAAACTTTTTTTATTTTTAACGTCATGACAAGTTCCATGTTACTAATATCTCATGCACAAGCAATTAAGTATATGAACATATAAAACATTAGTGTAACCATCTGATATCAATAATCTATCATAATAAAAGATAAAAATCTAAATACTGGAGAAAGAACAAATCAAAATACCTATTTGTTTTAGCCTTTAACTCCTCAACCATGCGTCGTGGGGATAAGCATCCAACAGCCAACCACGGTGATATCTTAGATGAGAAGTTTGACCCATAAATGCTATTAGCAGAACTTATGTTAGACTTCTTGCTTGATTCTCTTGCATGATCTGTAGCAAGCTTTGATAGTCTCCGTAAAGCCTCCTTCTCCCCTCCAACCAATGGTGTCACAATATGTGACATTCCCTAACAAAGAAATCCAAAACATATTTTATCAAGTTATAAAAACAAAATTACCGACCACATCAGATGTGGTGAGAAGTTCTTCTTACTACATATGTTACCAAGTATTTAGAATCAGAAAATTGGCTTACCATCATTAGCCATGTTCCCTTGTTAAGAAGTATTAACTACACAATCCCACAATTGCCTTTGTCCATTAATAATCATCTCAATTTAACAAGAAGTGCACTGCCAACACGGATAAGGGAGACTTATCTTTCCTAATGAGACAACTTGAGAGAACCAATTACTATTGACTCCAAGGGGTAGGCACAAAACAACAATTCATAGGAATATCTATTCTATGTGAGAGGTCTCAATCAAAAGAACTATTATACTGTCAGGATGACAATGTGAGATGCAGACAACATACTAGCTAGGATTTAAACACCTACAAAGTCATTTCATGAAATCTATGTTGATCCTGTGAGACAACTTGAGAGAACCAATTACTATTGACTCCAAGGGGTAGGCACAAAACAACAATTCATAGGAATATCTATTCTATGTGAGAGGTCTCAATCAAAAGAACTATTATACTGTCAGGATGACAATGTGAGATGCAGACAACATACTAGCTAGGATTTAAACACCTACAAAGTCATTTCATGAAATCTATGTTGATCCTGTGTTTGTGAATGACATCACTGCCTATCCATGATCAATACTAGGTGCACCCATTTATCCTCAGCTATGGACTATGGAGACATACAAAACCTGCCACACACACCACTGTCCATCCATAAGAAGATCATGAAAAAGGCATGCTGCCAACCAAACACTTCTGAAGAAAGAATTCACAGTCCTAAAGCTCCATCAAAGGTATTGCTCAAAAAGAAAAGAACAAACATCACAGCACACTGATTTACTCCATTCTTTTCTCATGATCAGCTGTCTTCACTATCAAGAAGCCATCAGCGAATGTATAATACAGGGGATGATGGTGAAAACCATGAGTATTGAGACACCCAGATTGGCACTTACCAATTATGCAGCACTCTTAATTCATTATAAAGAAACAACAACATTGAGCCTAAACCTATTCTCTGAAAGTCTGATGGGATGGTGATCATATCCCATATGTGGGCTTCTGTCAAATAAGCAGGCTTCTAAAAAGTCAACCTGAGTTATTATTGGAGTGCATCTACACAATACAATAAACTTTTCCATGGCTGGTTGGATGGGCAACCATTTGAAGAGTATACAGGAGTTCCCATGATTTGACCTTGACATCAAAGCTGACATTGATGCAATCAAATGGTCACCGGTGTCCTAAACTACACCACGTATTCTCCAAAAGACCAAAAACTTCCCATCAACAATTTCTTGATATTGGGATGTTTGAGGGAGTGCAGTAAAGGAGAGAGATTTGCTTATTGATAATGAGTTCACTAAGGTTCACCGGCCTCTATAAGAATAGATAGCTTTTGAAAAGACAAAAATGTCAAATCCTTTGATGCTGGCTCATATGTGATGCAGCAATGCATAGATAAGATATATCACCCTATGGATTTTGTTTGGCTGGGTGGAACTGTTATGCCTTCTTTTTATACACTACAACAAACATGATGTTAAAGTTCTGAGGCTCCAGACACAAAAATCTTGGTTCTATCTCAACTCCTCTTAAATGCACCTCCAAATGGATCACAGAAATATCTTTATGCAGAGAGCTGATCTGTGACCTTGTGTTAGACACTGCAATCATGGCATCTGGCACAAGGCACTCCTCCAATATACAACCTCCTACCACCACAAAACTCTAATCTCCTGACTCAGAATGCGTCATGATGGGAGAAGGATAAAAGCTTCCATCTTGTCTAATATTTGTAATTTTGCACAAAGAGTTACTACAATGACAAGACTAAAACTGCTATTTCCATTTTCTGCATTTGCTTTATTCAACCTCATCGCCAGAATTTGGATAGCAAAAAGTGTCATCCTACGTGCTATGAAAGATGTAGGCATTTAAATATGTATTGCCATTGAAATAACTTAAGAGTCGTTTAAAAACGTGCATAAAATGTTCATAACCAATTATGTTAATTTAAGCTACTATTCATAATCCATAAAACTGGATGAACATGACTAATTGAACTTGGAATTTGCAAGTATTAGTACATCAGTACCTTCTTCTGGTTCGTCATGGACGATTTCACACCAAGCTCTTCCAATGATGGCATTTCTCCAGGTTCGATATTTCCTCTGACAGGAAGTCCCTTTAGTTGCTCAGGAGTATCAATTGATTTCCGAATGTTCAACTTTTCCACTTTCTCAAGAAAAGCTGTATAGGTACTTGGCATATCCTTGATCTTGAACGGAAGATCATCCATATGGAACAGAGTATTGCCCCAGAAATACTTCACGTCTACTCCTTCATTCTCTAGAGCACAAGTTACCTTCTTCTCCTCTTCAATATCATTACGTGAAACTTCTTGGTGGGCATAGAGCCCATCAGCTCCAATAGCTTTAGCTAAGTTAACCAGCACTTCTTCGGTCTTCCCGACTCTCACAATGAGATCCGAGCCGAGTTCTTTGAGCTTTTCTCTTAAATCTGACACACATTGAAGAAGAAATGAAGCTCGATTCGCTCCCCCCATCGTTTTATCGAATTTTTTCTCGTAATGCCTCGGATCGAAGATGTAAACGGGTAATATAGAGAGGGATTCTTGAGAGGCAGTAGTTAAGGATTCGTTATCATGGCATCGTAGATCATTTCTGAACCACACAATCGAAGCTCGGCGGGAAGCTGCACCATTGCTGGGATTGCCAAAGCCACGCGACTTCTCTGGGAGGTGGAGGAAATCGGGAAAAGCTGAAGAAGACAAAGAAGAGGAGGGTCTCTTACCTTTCGAGCGGGAGATCACTGGAGTGGCAGCTGCAGAGATGGCCGAAGCGACACCTGGCATGGTATCATTGGTGGAATTCCCAGAGACTTGGGTTTTGTGAGAATAATTTTTAAAAAAAATGGAAAGAAAATGCAAAAAGAAGAGGATGATGTGTTTGTTACCTTTGGCGAGCATAGATGGTGTGGTACCCACAGCAGAGGAGATGGCCGGCGGCACAAGTGCTGGCAGGACTCCATTGGTCAGAGGCTCATCTTCTGAGAATATCATCATGAAAAACAAGCAGACAAAAGATGAAGATTTCCCCTTACCTTTCGATGATGCGGCACAGTGCGTGGCGGAGGGGATGGCCGGCGTGACACGTGGCATGGGGCCCCTCTGAAGCTTTGAGGCAGAAGGGGAAGAGAAGGCCAGAACAGGGGAGAAAGAAAGAGAAAGGGAGGCTAGCGAGGAAGAAAGGTGGAGATTAGCGATGGAAGGATCAAGATGCTGGTCTCCTCCTGCTAACTCCTCCTCAGTCTGCTGTGGAGGGAAAGAAGGTGCGCTTCCCTGCACATTACGCTTGGGCGAGTGAGGAGAAGGGAAGGAAGAAGAAGAAGGGAATGTCATGTTGTGATCCATGAGTAGCTCCATGTCAGAGAAGCTGGAGGAGGCCGCCATAGCCATAGCCACCCAGAAGAGCAAAAAGACTGGTCTTTCTGTGAGAAGGCGAGGAGAGGAATATGTGTAAATAACTGAAAGCAAAAACAGAGAGTGAGAGAGAAGGGAGAAGGGAAACACACGAGGTCTCTCTTTTTATTTTTTAATGATCCAATTCCTTTGAGACTAAGCTTCTTCCATAGTACACATATCTTAAGGATTCATCATTCTAGCTTCTCAAACTCTTTTGCTTTTTCATTTTTGCTTTTTGCGTTTTGCTTTCTCTGCTTCTCTTTCTTTTCTGCTCCCTGCGTTCTTGCATTCTGGTCTTCGAGAAGGATCGGCTTCATGTCACGAGCATAATCCTACTCTGAGAGATAAGTTTGGAATGGTCGCGTCGCGTAAGCGTAGTTGTGGCCTAATTTGTTAAGGATGAAGGGTGAGGGTTGAGTTCTACTCAACCCTACGGTGCGGCGGGAGATAACTTTAGGGTGTTTCATCCCTTTGACTGCTTTTTGTAATAATAAAAAAGCAACCAAGTTGAGAAACACGCGCACGCACACACAAGAGACTTTGCAGGCTTCCTTCAGGTTTTGTTGATTCAAGCTTCCAATTTTCTCCAGCTTGACGAACTCAATTGTAGATCCTTGATACCTTTGATTTGTTTGTCAAGTGGTGATTCTAATTCTTTTCCATTTTTCTAATCTCACTACAGTAGTTGATTTTTGTGTTCGATTATCTCTCGCAATAATCTTCTTTGAGGTTTCCGGATCGTCCTCCATTCACAATGCCCTCCTTCAGAGTATACAATAAACCTCTGGGACCTCAACCCAATTGGACACAAGTCTAATTTGGCTTGTTCAATTATCCAGAAGGATTACTAGATCTCTTTTCCAATTGATGTGTTTGATGTATGGACGAACAAATCTACCTTCTCATATTGAAGCGACATATAAGATGTTGTGGATTTGAAGTAGTGAATTTTACTGATTAGATAGAAATTGGAGCATGTAGTATAAAGCAATTTAATGAGAGATTTTGAGGAAAGATTATGCTTGGGATTAAGGGTTATGCTACAATTATATCCGATGAAGCCCATATATGTAATTTGGAGGAAAGAATGAAGAAGACCATTTTTCTTATGTCTTGTTGCAATATTTTTGGATATTGACATGGACTAAAAAAGAATGGGGTTGCATTCTACAAATGGGAGGAAGAAAAAGACCCATCATGCATTCATTTTGGAGGTTTGACAAGGTTGCAATGTGACAATGAAGTTGAAGTGCCATTTAAGATCTCTGTATCATGTAGTGGCACGTTGAAGTAGAACCGTACACGAATTTGATTTTCATACGACTCCCCATCGATTCCTGGGGAAGAGTTAGCCACCAGTTTAGCCTTGGTGCATTACCCACCTCAGTTGACAAAAACATTGACAACCTCAAAGATGATTGTTTGAGAAACAATGCGTTATTCAAAAGAGTATTTGCGCATGAAATTTTAAGCTTTGTGGAGGTACAACGAAGTCGGTGACCCAATGACGTCGGAATCAGTTGACATCAACATCAATCTTTAAGTAGTGGTTGATGGGAGGCATACAAGCATCGAGAGTCTTATCCACATCCAGCTAATCTTGAGAAGGTGAATCATGAGGCATTTACTAGTCCCTGGAGGGAGATGTGGAGAAAGATAGAAGCACATTTATCAACACACATCTTCATTTTGACAAACTAAAGTAGTTTCCTTCATATCTCGAGCAATGAGAATCCAAATTAGATTTCATTTAACCCATCTTATTTGTTTGATTTTCTTGAAGGTGTAGTGAACATAGAAAACTTCAACTTGAAACCTCTTACCTCAAGGTTCTAAGTCATATAATTTGCAATCAATATTGCTAGTAAAAACTATTTGAAATTCTAAATATTTGATTCTGAACTATCTAGTTATCAAATCAATGCAAGGACAATTTGCATCCTCACATTTTTGGTTCTCTAGGGAGAGTTCATCCATCCTAACACAAGTAGTGGGAAGATATGTATTGACAATGATTGTTCAATTTGTATTTCCAAGGGATGGAGCTCATGATAGAGAGGCATTCTTGAAACCATGTTGAACACCACGTGGTCTCAATTGGGAACATTACCAAAATAGAAAAGTTCCTACTACTTGTAGTCATTTTCCACGAGAGGGCTAGGAACTGGTATGCCTCATTTTGGTCTATCAACTCTTGGTACCAATTGATTTAAATATGACTGTATCATGTTTTATAGAAAGGGTCAACACGATTCATACCTCAAAGTGAGGCGAAAACCCACAAAGAATAAAAAAATATATACAAGTGTCGATTAGACATTGTTTTCTTTTTCCCAAAAACGATTAGACATTGTTAAGAATCAAGCTCAACATAGTGCAACGTGAGAACACACCTTTGAGAATCATTGTGCACTCAAAGGTCAAGAGTCATACCACTCTCTACACATTAAACTATGCATCATAGAATCATATTCTATGACACATAACTAATGAGTTCCATATTCCCCATGACTATGAGTCTTCACATTCCTCAAGGTTCTGGGGAGAGAGTGGAAGTTGTAATGAGTTAATGAAGAGAGAGGGTGACCTTATATAAAGCACCCTCCTCCTACTTCATACTAAGTCGGTTGTGACTCCTTGTAATGCTACAGTTTTGTATCTCAATTCTACTTGTGAAATATACACCTTCTTCTTGAGTATTTTTTATTTCTCTTGCTTATCTATCTTGTGTTCTCTTCTCTCCTCTATTTTTCTCTCTCACACACACATAACACACATATCTATTCCGTTGCACAAGAATCACCATCGATTCTTTACATGGTATCAGAGCGGTTTGGTAGCTCGATCTAGCCCATCCGTGTGTGTTGTGTTCTACGTCGACGTTCGAGAAGAACCGGCTCATCGCTATTGTAGTACCATTACATAGCTCATGTTCGAGAGAGAAGGAAAAGAAGAAAGGAAGCTTAATCGACAATGAATACTCAAATGGGGAGCGCTCTCCCTAGCGAGAAGTTGGATCGAAACAACTTCGCATCTTGGGAGTACAAGATGCACCAATATCTTGTCGGCCAAGGCTATTGGGGTTACATCAAGGGAGCACAAGAAAACCAACTCGACCCGAAAGACGCCGACTATGCAACTTGCGAGCAAGCGGCAAGCCGAGTGATGTATTGCTTGGCGACTTGTGTTCACGACCACATGCTCAGCTACATTCGAGAAGCCGAAACGCCAAAGGAAGCGTGGGAGAATCTACGAAAGATTTTCGCCACTAACACAACCGTAGAAAGCTTCAACTCCACCAAGAGTTGAACAACATCCAACAACGGGATATGTCCATCACAAGCTACACCTTGAAGATCAAGGAGCTTTGTGATGCACTCAACTCGATAAACATCAATGTGGAGGATGACGAAATGGTGCAAATATGCCTCGGTGGCCTTGCACCACGGTTTGGTGCGATGTGGACCGCCGTACTAGCACGAGAGAATCCGCCCTCCTTCTTCGATCTTCAATCCATGTTGTTGGTCGAAGAAAATCATGTTCGAACAAGGAGCAATGGCTCAGAAGGCCACATGCTCTACATGCATTCAAACGGAGGAAGAGGATGCGGCCGTGCAAGAAGAGGCCGATTCGGCCAAGGACGAGGCCCAACTTACGAAAACAACTCGCAATTTCGGCATCAAGATGGAAGCCATCGAGGAACCTTCGGAAGAAGGGGGAGCTTCCATTCTGGTCCGAGTCGACAAAACTCGGTCGAATGCGGATCTTGCGGAAAAATTTGTCGCCACGAAGAAGAATTCCGTAAGAAGATACGCGAGTCGGCTTCCACTAGCCGACAACTCACCAACTACGCCACCAACTCCAACTATGACAATTGTGGCGGAATGTTCGTGATGAGAGATAGAGCAAATTCTATGTCTGCTTCTACTTCAATTAGTGCCTTGAGTCCGGAAGACGTATGGTTTGTCAACTCCGGTGCCTCGAACCATATGATGTCTCATCAAGAATGGTTCTGAGAACTTTGAGAGCCAGAACGACTCGGCTATGTCGAAACCGGAGACGACATTACGCATCCAATTTGGCACATCGACAATGTTCCGTTCGGACAAGAAGGTAAACAAACTTACATTAAAAATGACTTGCATGTACCAACTATCACGAAGAATTTGGTCTCCGTTGGCCAAATTGTAGAGCAAGGAATGCAAGTTCGATTTAATCAAGGCTGTTGCTTCATCGAAAAAGAGGGTTGACTCATCACACGCGGACGAAGAGAGGGCCGAATGTTCATTCTCAACTCGCAGGAGATGAAATCGGCCATGTTCGCAAAATGCACGAAAGTCGAGTCCGACATAGAGTTATGGCACAAGTGGATTGACCATATCAACCTCCAAAAGCTAAAGGCGATGCAATTGAAAGGAGTCGTCATCGGACTCCCGACCTTCAAAGAGAGAGATTGAAGGCGTATGTGCGGCTTGCCAATTCGGTAAGCAACATCGGCATCCATTTCTGAAGGAGAGGAATGTGAGCAAAGGCGTACTCAACATAATTCATTCCAATGTATGGGGACTGGCTCAAACGGCGACATTCAACGGATGCCGATACTACGTGACCTTTATTGACGACTTCTCTAGGCACACTTGGATCTACTCGATGCGGCAAAAGAGCAAAATGTTCAAACACTTTCAAATATTCAAGAGTGGAATTGAAAAAGCTACGAGTCGACACGTACGGTGCCTTCGATCGGATGGAGGCAAAGAATATTTCTCGGATGAGTTTACGATGTATCTTCGAAAAGAAGGGATTTGACGAGAATTTTCGTGTCGACATATGCCACAACAAAATGGAGTGGTCGAACGAAAGAATCGGCACATCCTCGAAGTAGCACAGGCCATGATGAATGAAAAGCACGTGCCGAAGTTGTACTGGGCAGAAGCAGCTAACACGGCCGTATACCTCATGACTCAGTGTACGACATCGGGTGTGCACGAACTTACTCCGTACAAGAAGTTTTTCGGAAAGAAGCCGAACCTATCGCATGTTTGGATATTCGGCTCCATTGTGTACGTGCACATCCCCGACAAGAAGCAACAAAAGCTCGATCCGAAGTCGGAGAAATGTATCCTCATAGGATACTCACTGGAGCAAAAGGGGTACAAGTGCTATAACCCCTCAACTCAAAAATCTCGAGTAAGTAGAGATGTCATCTTCGACAAGTCCGCATCTTGGACAACTTCGACTTTGATTCCGCTCGACCCGGATTCCGCCGAAATAGAGTTAGAAGCCGAAGATCAGCTCACGCACATGTTCAAAGAAAGCTCAATTACAACAAGGCTTAGTGTGCCACAAGAGCCCTCGAGCGATCAAAGCACATCTCGGCCGAGTTCGAAGCTGGACAAAGGGAAGGCGAAAATGCCAGAGTATGAAGACAATCATTTCGACGGCATCGAATCGACTCACTCCCTCGATAGTGAGTTCGAAGGCCTTGACATATGGAAAAATGGAGTGAAGAAAGCCTTAGAATCCGCAAACGAGAAGCTCTATCGATCCACTCGTGAAAAGAACCCCGTAAGCCGATTCGGCTATGATGAGTACATGGCATACCATTACGCATTTATGATGAAAGTGGCAATAGTACGGGAGCCAGAAACCTTTTCCGAAGCCGCGAAGGACCCGCAATGGATCGAAGCAATGAATGAGGAGATGCGTGCACTATGCAAGAATGAGACATGGGATCTCGTTCCCCACTCACTGCACAAGAAGGCAATTGGCTGCAGATGGATCTACAAGGTGAAGTATAATGTCGATGGCTCCGTCAACCGCTACAAAGCTCGACTCGTAGCGAAAGGATACACACAAACACATGGAGTAGACTATGAAGAGACCTTTGCCCCTGTGGCAAAGATGACGACGGTGCGGACCGTGATCGCACTTGTAGCGGTAAAAGGGTGGCACCTCCACCAAATGGACGTCAAGAACACCTTTCTTCAAGGCGAATTAGAACAGGAGGTGTACATGGTACAACCACCTGGCTTCAAATCGCGTACTCATCTGAAAGTCGTGTGCCGACTCAAGAAGCCACTCTACGGCCTCAAGCAAGCACCACGTGCATGGCATTCGAAGATTACGCAATATCTTCATCAAATCTTCTTTCGAGTGTCGAAATCCGACAACTTCCTCTATGTACAACATGCCTCTAGAAGCTTAATTGTCATCATCATGTACGTCGATGATCAGGTCATTGGAGGTGAAAGTCTAGTCAACATCAACAAGGTCAAGTCCCTCCTCTCCGGAAAATTTGAGATGACGGACATGAAGGAGCTCCATTACTTCCTTGGTATCGAAGTAATTCGGATTCCGACCGACATTATGATCTTTCAATGACACTACATGCTCAACTTGTTATACAAGTTCAGGATGACTGAGTGCAAATCGGTCGCTACGCCTCTTGATCGAAACCTCAAACTAGATGCTGACTCTGGCATAGACGAGTGCGAGTCGACCCAATATCGTCAACTGATCGGGAGCCTCCTCTATCTCACGATCACTCGACCCGACCTTAGCTATCCAGTCGGACTCCTTAGTCAATTCATGGAAACTCCACGAGATATCCATTTCGATTGTGTTAAGCGAGTATTACGATACGTGAGCGACACAATGGATTATGGCATTCTCTATGCATCGGCCACACCAATATGACTCGAAGGGTACACATACGCGGATTGGGCCGACTACAAAGTTGACCGACGATCGACCTCCGGATTTTTCTTCTCGCTCGGTAGCGGAGCAATATCTTGGAGTAATAAGAAGCAGCCTACTATCGCACTTTTGAGTATGGAGGCCGAATACATGGGCGCAACCGTAGCTGCATGTGAAGCCGTAGGGCTCAAGAGGATTTTGAAGGATCTGGGCGTTCCCATCAAGGATCCGACTCCCATTTACTGCGACAACATGAGCAGTTTATATTTGGCTCGGAGCCCGGTGTTCCACGCTTGCAGAAAGCATATTGAAGTGCACTATCATTTCATTCGAGAGCGTGTTCAGGCCGGAGATGTCGACCTTCTACACATCAACATGAATCTTCAAACAACCGACATCTTCACGAAAGCCCTAGGAGCCGACAAGCTTCGGCAATTCATGTCAAATCTTGGAATGACGATCCCTGACTTGCCAAGCTTGAGGGGGAGTACAAGCGAGAATCAGATACCGTCCGAACCGGATACAAGCCGAAGCGGACATCAACTGAAAGGAACCGATCTGAGTTGAGCTTGAGGGGGCGTGTTGAGAATCAAGCTCAACATAGTGCAACGTGTGAACACACCTTTGAGAATCATTGTGCACTCAAAGGTCAAGAGTCATACCACTCTCTACACATTAAACTATGCATCATAGAATCATATTCTATGACACATAACTAATGAGTTCCATATTCCCCATGACTATGAGTCTTCACATTCCTCAAGGTTCTGGGGAGAGAGTGGAAGTTGTAATGAGTTAATGAAGAGAGAGGGTGACCTTATATAAAGCACCCTCCTCCTACTTCATACTAAGTCGGTTGTGACTCCTTGTAATGCTACAGTTTTGTATCTCAATTCTACTTGTGAAATATACACCTTCTTCTTGAGTATTTTTTATTTCTCTTGCTTATCTATCTTGTGTTCTCTTCTCTCCTCTATGTTTCTCTCTCACACACACATAACACACATATCTATTCCACTACACAAGAATCACCATCAATTCTTTACAGACACTAAAGAGCTTAAAAGGACTCAAAGTAAAGATTGTAAATTTGTAGTGGCAGAAAACCGTGAGGGAATCTCTGACAAAAGCGGTTGTCATTACTACGGATGTAACGACCTCTCCTTGTGTTATAAAAGGAGATGATTGAAACTGTAAAAGGGATCCAGTCTTTGGGAGGGGGTAGATGCTACCGGATTGTGATCTTGAGCACATAGAGTTTCTGTTCTTCTCTTTTGGATCAGTGGTGTGAGGCCTTTGCTCTCGTAGGAAGCCCTTGTGCTCTCAATCAGAGGCTCACATGTCTGTGGGTTGTGTGCGTGTACACCGAGCCCGAACCTCTATTTTCGGCCCGAGGCCATTCTTGTATTCTTCTCTGTTATAATCGATTAACTTTGGCTCTGTCATATTCAGGTGCCCTTTCTCTAAGTCATGTCCTTATTCCTAACTTGTTTGCGGTGCGGGAAGGTATCATCCTTCCATTATCTGTTCTACACTTTCTTGGTCGATCATGTGAGCCTGTGTGCCCGACATCCAGAATCTGGTAGGATTGTTGGATCGAATACAATTCTCTAAGCCCGTGTGCTTAGTATCCAACCTCTGGTAACCAGGCCGGATAGGCCATTGCAAGCTTAGTAGTTGCTTGTCCTCACCTCTTTGGTTCGAGACCCTTGAGGTCCTGCCCGAGCCAACCCGCAAGGCGTGGATATCCGTGCAAACGACTAAAGACCTTTGCATGCATATCATGTATTAATCTACCCAACTCATTTGAGGCCATAATAGCATCACTAGCACCATCTGATGTTATGGATAAAATATGCGAAGAAATACTAAAGGATTTCATACGCATAAATAAAGCTTGATCACCACGCTTACCTACACCATCACCATGAAATACATGAAAAAAACCAATGAGCATAGACAATGTCTTAGCATATTCTCTACATATCCAATGTAATGTCATTGGATAAAATCCTTTCAAACTACTATTTGACCACCAATCAAACATAACGAATTAACAAATGATAACTTACACTTGCCATATTGATCGTTTTAATGTACGGGTTTACGTAAGCCCATAACTTGGTAAGACATCATGCATGAATTGCTTAAAACCTAAGGACTTAACATGCACAAGAGGTAATATTTTTGTGATTATATATTTTGTTATAGAGCTATGAGTTTTCTTCTCCAATGTACGAGATATTGCGAAATGCACATAAGAGATCAAAACCAGCCTAGTTAGCTTCTTATGTCTTACTCAATTTGTAGTTGATACAAAGGTGCCCATTTGGGTTGGGTTAGCTAAAAAGGGTGTGCTAAAAGGGTGGCACAAAGGAACACATGCACACCACATTTCCCCCCTGAGAGAAACAAGAGACTGAGGAGCAGGAATAGGAGCATTGGCTTGTCGAAGGAGTAGGAGCATCTGTTGGAGATAGGGCTCCCAAGTGCCATTATCCATGGTGGCAGGTTTTGAATGGACATCAATGGACAATTCTAGTGGGAGGTGAGGATCATGCCCATAAAGTGCTCGAAAAGG
The DNA here is from genome assembly GCF_043228905.1 of Azolla caroliniana. Taxonomy (NCBI): domain Eukaryota; kingdom Viridiplantae; phylum Streptophyta; class Polypodiopsida; order Salviniales; family Salviniaceae; genus Azolla; species Azolla caroliniana. The sequence goes on along the minus strand of NW_028230441.1, from coordinate 10,036,423 downwards.
GCTAATTCGTGCGGCAACCTCTTGCTTGAGGGTCTTCTTGAGGCATTCGGTGACACCATTGGTCTGACGATGGTATGAGGACATAAACACTTGTTGGACATCTAGTTGAGTTCGAATGATGTGGAGGACATCCTCGTGGAACTCGCAGCCTTGATCAGATGATAGTTGGACAGGGCTAGTGACGAAAAACTAGCTAGCAATTGGCGGATAGAGATCCATCCCTCCTGTGGACTGAGGGCCACCTGGACTTGGCAGAGGTGGGGGACAATAGGGCTATAGGAGGATAGAGATCAATCGCTCATGTGGACTAAGGGTCACCTAGACTTGGCTGAGGTGGGGGACAGGAGGGCTATTGTGTACGAGATAGCAATCGGCGGATAAAGATCAATTGTTTCTGTGGACTGAGGGCCACCTGGACTTGGCTGAGGTGGGGGATAGGAGGGCTATATGTAGATAGAGATCAATTGCTCCCGTGAACTGAGGGCCACCTAGACTTGGCTGAGGTGGGGGACAAGAGGGCTATAGGTGGATAAAGATCAATCGCTTCTATGGACTGAGGGCCACATGGACTTGGCTGAGGTGGGGGACAGGAGGGCTATCGTGTAGGAAGGGGATCAGAGAAACTCGTGGGACAAGAAGTTAGTGGGCAACCTAAGGTGAGGGGGAAGAGGTGGATACTTGGACGTGGGGGACTAGTGCCCGTCATCTCAACCAATATGTGAAATGCACATAAGAGATCAAAACCACCCTAGTTAACTTCTTACATCTTACCAATTTGTAGTTGATACAAAGGTACCCATTTGGGTTGGCTTAGCTAAAAAGGGTGTGCTAAAAGGGTGGCACAAAGGAATGCATGCACAACACAATATTAATAGCTTAAAAGTATCTAAAAGATACTGGATCTTTTTTGGAAAAAAAGAAAGGAAGAAAAGATATTGGATCAAAAACGTTGGATTCATAATATTTGATTCATGTGGTCGAGATACATTAGTAATAAGATGTTTTTCTAATAAATGTTTTGTAGCAGTATCCTTGGATATATTGTTTGACCAAGTACAACAACAATGTGAGCATCAACGACTCAACACACCTTCTCTATGATATGTATTGTGTGGTTCGTCTATGAAGTTCATTGTCTCTTTGATTTGCCTTTGGATGTGAAAAGAATTACGTGCGGAAGCTTTAAGACCTGACCGACTTCACCGAATGTTAACAGAAAATATACACAGGTTTAATGGAAGCTTCCAATCACACAAAGAGTACATGGGAGAGACCGAGAGAGCAGAACACCATAAACTCAATTTCAAAATATCACTTTGTACATACAATGTGCTCAGAGGGCACTTTTATACAAGTCCTTAAAAGGATTGACAGAAGTACTGACATGTACTTCAATGCTCATAAGAGCGATTGACACTAACTCCAAGAAATATGCCTATGTACTAGGCTAGGACTGTAGGCCTCTAACAACCCACTGGTTACAATATGATCCGGCTCTTGGTTCCAGATATCGATCCGATTCTCCGTTCTGAACTTCAATTCGGATCTGGTTGAGTGTGTCCGGTCAACACTCCCCCTCAAGCTCAACTTGAGGTCGGATCGTGGTGTCAATGTCTGCTGGTCCTTTTCTCAGGCTCCTATCATCTTCCCACCTTGCTCCCCTTGCTCGAACCGTCCAATCCCGCTTTCCACGACCCGCCCGATTCCATGCATCTCGACCTTCTCGACCGGCTCTTCTTGTCACAATACAATGACATAAAATATATAGTTGGTGAGGATTGAACTTACAACCTCACATGAACAATACACCATGCTCAACCATCTTCATATGAGCATTGTAAAAGATATATTTGATCTACATATCATTGTATAAGATGTACATGATCTAGGTATACTCTCTAGACATCTACAAAGTTCTAGAAAGTTCCAAGGTTCTAGAAGGTTCTAGAATATTTTTCAAAATATTCTAATGCATGTACTTCAACATAGAGTATAAATACTTGCAACCTTCTTGGTCCCTTTCAAGGGATTCAACACCAATCACTGACACATCAATCTAGTATTCTTGTTTGCAGCTCCTCTATATTCAGCTTCAATACTTGATAATGCAACCGTAGCTTGTTTCTTGCTACTCCATGAAATAATTGCACTTCCCAATGTAAAAATATATCCACATGTGGATCTTCTGTCAGTTTGGCTTCCAGCCCAATCAACATTTGTATATCCTTCTAGCTTTATGTCCAGATCAGGCCTGTAAAACAGTCCATAGTTCTGAGTAGCTTTTACATACCTCAAGATTCTTCTAATGCAGTCCAAATGTGGCTTTGTTGGCTATTGCATAAACTAGCTGACTAATCCAACAACATAACTCAAGTCAAGTCTTGTTATAGTCAAATATATGAGGTTGTCCACCATAGACCTGTACATGTTTACATCTTCTATTTTGGCTCCCAAATCAGCCCTCAATTTGCAGTTCTTATCTAGTGGTACACCAATAGGTTTGCATCCAAGCATACCATACTTCATCAACATAGTTGTTGCATACTGTTTTTGCAACATATATATACCACTTTCAGATCTGATCATCTCAATACCGAGAAAGTATCTCAACTCTCCCAAGTCTTTCATATGAAATTGCATTTCGAGATTTTTTTCCAGCTTCCTTATTTCATCCATAGAATCACCTCCGATGATTAAATCATCAACATAAATCAGGATAACAACAATGCAATCATTTATCTTCTTTACATATAGTGATGGATCAACTTTTGACATTTTGAAGGCAATTTTTTTCAGAGATTCTGAAAGTTCTTTATGCCATGCTCTCGGTGCTTGTTTCAGTCCATAGAGTGCCTTTTTCAGCCTACATACATATTCTGGATGCTTCTTATCTTCAAAACCTGGTGGTTGACACATATACACTTCTTCTTCCAAGTTACCATGTAAAAAAGCATTTTTTACATCCATATGGTGCAAACCCCATCTTTGGGCTACACTTGCAGCAAGTAGTGTCCTCAATGTTGCCATCTTTACAACCGGTGCAAATGTTTCATCATAATCAATTCCTTGCATTTGGGCATATCCCTTTGCAACAAGTCTTGCTTTATGTCTACTAACATTTCCATTTGAATCATGCTTTGTTTTGTAGACCCATTTGCAACCTACAACATTTTTTTCTTTCGGTAACTTCACCAAATCCCATGTTCTGTTTTTAGCCAATGCATCTATTTCTTCTTGCATTGCATTCACCCATTTCTTATCAGATTTTGCTTCATCAAAACTATTTGGATTAGGGATTTGTACCACTTTAGACATGTATGCATAATGCATAGCCATATATGTGTCATAACCAAATCTTTTGACAATGTTTTTCTCTCTATCTGATCTTCTCAGTTTTTGATTTGCATCTTTCATTGTTTTTTCCATACCAGGGATTTTCAAGGATTGTATACCAAGCTCATCATCCAATGATGTATCTGAATCTACATCTTCCATGTTTCTAGATCCATCATCAAGCATTTCATATTCTGGCATCTTCTGTTTTGACGGGAACTGGTCGTTCCTTATGCTCAACGCTCGGCCACAACCGAGCTTAGAATCATACACAGAAAAACGGGAACTAAATGCACGACACAAAGGAGAGAAAAAAAAAGGTACACAAGATGTTTACGTGGAAAACCCAAACTAAGGGAAAAACCATGGCAGCCCACAGGCTGCAAACTATCACTATGTTGGAATGTACAAATAGTGAGTTCACGGAGGCAACGACCTCGTGCTCACGATCTTCGCCACAGACGGCGGTTACAACAGAGGTAGCGACCTCTTTCTCTCTCTCTCTCTCTCTCTGTACACTGTTGCGCGCTCTAATCTCGTGCAAAACAGAAAATGACAACCCTACAAAAGTTTGCCCTAAGTCATATTTATACTAATATGACTTTTCGGCTATTTACAAATATAGCCTCGATGGACTCTCAGAAACATATTTACGAATATGTCTCTTCATCCGGTCTTCACCGGGTCTGCACCATCCGGTTCTCCGTAGCCGAGTACTCCTCATCCGGTCTTCACCGGGTCTGTATCATCCGGCTCTCCGTAGCCGGGTACTCCTCATCCGGTCTTCACCGGGTCTGTATCATCTGGCTCTCCGTAGCCGGGTACTCCTCATACGGTTTCGGTCTCGGCCGAGCTTGTTCATCGGCACTGTTCTTCTCCCTTCCCATCCGGAGGGACCTATCTCCCAACAAACTCCCCCTTCACTCCGGCATGGGGTGTCTTACCAGTCCGATTCTCTTCCGGCATGCATCCAGCTTGTCGGGTATCAGCACTTTGGTCAGCATATCTGACCCGTTCTCGGCCATGTGGATCTTCGACAGTGCGAACTCTTGGTCATCTACTCTTTCCCGGATCCAGTGATACCTTCGCTGGATATGCTTCGTCCGGGAGTGGTAGGCCGTATTCTTAGCAAGGTGGATGACACTTTGACTATCGCAATAGAGTCGGTATTCATCTTGCCCAATACCGAGCTCTCCGATGAAGTCCTTCATCCATAAGATTTCCCTGCCGACTTCCACAGCCGCCATGTACTCCGGCTCCGTGGTTGACAATGCAACCGTCTTCTGCAGCCTCGACTGCCACGAAACAGCTCCCCCTGCATATGTCATTACATACCCGGATGTAGACCGGCTGGTATCCACATCAGCCGACATGTCCGAATCGGTAAAACCATCAAGTTGAGGTTTTCCGGAGCCAAATCGGAGACACATATTTGAAGTGCCCTTCAAATACCGGAGTATCCATTTGACCGCGTTCTAGTGCTCCTTGCCGGGATTGCTCATGAACCGGCTCACCACTCCGACTGCGTATCCTATATCCGGTCGGGTACACACCATTGCGTACATCAAGCTCCCGACGGTAGAGGCATATGGAATCTTCATCATATCCGCCTTCTCTGCTTTCGTCTTCGGGCTTTGCTTACCGGATAGCCTGCAGTTTGCCGGAAGTGTCGATCCGACCGGTTTCGCATCTGATATGTTAAACCGGTGAAGCACCTTTGTCACGTACTTCTCCTATGACAACCATAATTGCTTCTTTGACCGGTCCCGAATGATGTGCATCCCCAACATCTATCTTGCCGGACCCAAGTCTTTCATTGAGAAGGTCCGGTTGAGAGCCTTCTTCAGCATCCGTATTTTGACTTGGTCACGTCCGGCGATCAACATGTCGTCCACATACAGAAGGAGTATCAGGAAGTCACCTCCTTCGAACTTCTTCACAAACACGCAGTGGTCGGCCTGCGTCTTGTGGTACCCTTGATCGGCCATGAAGGAATCGAACTTCCGGTACCATTGCCGGGGGGCCTGCTTTAACCCGTAGAGGCTCTTCTTCAACCGGCAAACCAAGTGCTCCTTCCCTTTCTCCACGAATCCTTCCGGTTGCTGCATATAGATCTCCTCTTCGAGGTCGCCGTGAAGGAATGCCATCTTCACGTCTAGCTGCTCTACCTCGAGGTCCATGCTTGCCGCTATACTCAGCACCGTCCGGATGGAGGTCATCTTTACTACCGGGGCAAATATCTCGTCGAAGTCCACGCCCTTCTTCTGGTGGAACCCCTTCACCACGATCCTGGCTTTGTATCTCGGGGGGATGCCGGCATCTCCCGGTTTCAACTTGTACACCCACTTGTTTCGGAGTGCCCGCTTTCCTTTCGGCAACTCCACCAATTCGTACGTATGGTTCTCATGCAGGGAATCCATCTCATCCTGCATGGCACTTAACCATTTTCGGCTGTGGGTGTCTTCCTTCGCTTCTTCGAAGCTTTCCGGCTCCCCCTCATCGGTCAGCAGAACCTGCTCTGCATCTGGATATCTCCGGGGGCCCCTTCTCTCTCTGAGAGGATATCTCTGTCTCTAGGCTTCGGTAATCGACTCCTCTATTTGCTCTTCATCCGAATCTGATTCGGGGTCTTGGCCGGTTCCCGTTTCAGCTTCCACTACTTCTTCTTCAGCCTGTTCGGTATCCTCACCGTAACCGGCTGGTCCCTCGAGTGCTAACCGGTCTCTTGCCGGTTGGGTCTGCTCATCGTAGAGTCGATCCTTACCAGTCGACTCGGAGTTCATTGTCTTCTTCTCCGACTCCCAGTCGGCGAGCGTCTTGTCCTCCATGAAGATAATATCTCGACTCCGGAATACCTTCTTGTCGACCAGGTCCCACACTCGGTAGCCAAACTCATCGTCACCATAACTGAGGAATATGCATGGCCGGGTCTTTGGATCTAACTTTCCTCTCCGGTCCTTAGCTACATGCACGTACGCGAGACACCCGAACACCTTCAGATGCCGGTAGGACACTTCCTTACCGGTCCATACTCTTTGTGGCGTGTCTCCGTCCAAGGGTACTGAGGGTGATCTGTTTATCACATATGTCGCCGTCGACAGTGCCTCAGCCCAAAACTTCTTGGGTAGTTTTGCATGCGCTAGCATACTCCGGACCCTCTCCATTATGGTCCGGTTCATCCTCTCGGCCAGTCTGTTTAGTTCCGGTGTCATCGGCACGGTAAATTCGAGCCGGATTCCCTTCGAGCGGCAGTGCTCCTCGAACTGCCCTCGGTATTCTCCTCCGTTATCTGCTCGAACCGCCTTCAGCTTCTGGCCGGTTTCTCTTTCCACTCTCGCGTGGAGCTCCTTGAAGACGGATAGCACCTGATCCTTCGTCTTCAGCGGTGTGGCCCACAACTTCTGGCTGTGGTCATCTATGAACGTCACGAAGTACTGCGCTCCGGCATGTGACTTCGTGTCTAATTGACACACATCCGTATGCACCAACTCCAGTGGTGCATTACGTCTCATCGGTGGCCTTGGTCGGAAAGAGGTCCGGTTCTGCTTACCGGCCAGACAATCAGTGCACTTCTCTAAGTGCACGTTCTTCACTGGAATGAGGTTGTCGTCTGCAAGCCTCTTCATCCCCTTCTCGCTCATATGACACAGCCTCTTGTGCCACAGCTCACCGGCAGTGTCGGATGCCACGTTCACTTCTTCCGGGCATAACCGGGCATTCATCAGGTACAGTGTGTTTATCTTCCGGGCCTGAGCCACAATCAAGCTCCCTTTGCTGAACTTCATGACACCGTTCCGGATGCTACCGGTGTAGCCCTCATCATCTAGCCGACCGGCTGATATCAGGTTCAGACGAACCTCCGGAACGTGTCGGACATCCTTCAGCAGCAACTTGCATCCGGTTGGTGTTGACAGCCACACGTCTCCTATGCCGACAATCCGGTATGTTCCTTCATTCCCCATCCGGACACAGCCGTGATCACCGGCTGAGTAGGATGAGAAGCATTTCCGGTCCGGGGTAAGGTGGAACGATGCTCCGGAGTCTACCACCCAGGTCATCTCGTCGCCGGCAAGGTTTATCTCACTCTCCTCGGTGATGAGCATCAACTCTTCTTCACTTGCCGCGATTGCCGTCGTTCCCTTCCGGTCCGGCCCCCTCCGGTCTTTACCGTTCCCGTCCGGGGTCCGCTTCGAATCGGTACCGTCGGTCTCCTTATCTTTTCGAAAATGCCGACATTTCTTTTGGAAGTGTCCCGACTTGCCACAATAGAAGCAAGTGGGCCTCCCCCTTGACTTTGACCGTGTCCCCGACTTCTCCCGGTTCTGGGGACTACGGTTTCTATGTCTTCCACGTTCCGATTCGGTAAGGAGCGCTTTGGAGTCGGAGCTCGTATCTTTATCTTTTCGATGTGCCTCCTCTTCTTGCAAGCTCGACTTTACTCTTGCTAGGGATAACCGTTTTCCTTCCGGCCCGGCGTTGCCCAAAGTGACAACCAACGTCTCCCAGCTATCCGGGAGGGAACCGAGCAGGAGTAGCGCTAGTACCTCATCGGCGAGAGGTACTTCCAATGAAGTTGCCTGGTGGATCAGCCCTTGGAAGGCATTCATGTGCTCCGCCATGCTGGAGCCATCTTGGTACCGGAGTCTTACTAGCTTCCGGAATACCAAAACCTGATTAACAACATTTTTGTTTTGAAACATTATGTCGATCTTCTCCCAGAGCTCATGAGCCTTGCTCTCTTCATTGAAATTGTTGTACAGGCTCATGTCGATGAAGCACCGTATGTACGCCGTTGTCTTCATGTGCATCACCTCCCATATCGCGGCGTCGATTTTGTCCGGTCTCTTGTCCCCGAACTGAACCGGCAGCCAGAGGTCTTTAACCACGAGCATGTCCCTCATCTTCGATTTCCACACTGAATAGTTGGAGCCGGTGAGCTTGAACATGCCGCCAAACGATTCGTCCATTTTCTGTGTCGTTTCGATCTGATACCACTTGACGGGAACTGGTCGTTCCTTATGCTCAACACGGGAACTGGACCTATCTCCCAACATGTTTTCCCTTTCTATCATCATATTTTTTGTGTCTTGCATTTTTTCCACTGCAAGCATTAGATTCAGATTTACTACCTGAGCTTCCAGATAATCCAGTACATGCTATCGATGTTGAACTTTGTTGTCCAACATTGCTTCCATTTCCATGGCAATCTCTTCCATTTTTAGATTTTTCTCTGTCTTCATCAGTTTCTACATTTCCTTTTGGGCTGTACCAGCTACCCAACTCATCAAATATTACATCACGCCTTACCACAATCATTATTGTTAATGGGTTATAGCATCTATACCCTTTTTGCTCCTTTGAATATCCAACAAGAACACATTTTTCAGCTTTTGGATCAAACTTACTTCTTACTTCAACAGGTACATGGACATAGGCAAGGCATCCAAACACTTTTAAGTGTCCTAAACTAGGTTTCCTTCCATAGAAACATTCTTCAGGAGTTACTTCATGTACTCCAGATGTTATACATCTATTTAAAATAAAGTTTGTTGTGTTTACAACTTCTGCCCAATAATACAATGGCATATGTTTTTCAGTCATCATGGCTCTTACTATGTTCACCAGAGTTCTGTTTTTCCTCTCAGCAACTCCATTTTGCTGTGGAGTATATCTACATGTAAATTGTGTCCTTATTCCTTGATTACATAAAAAATCAGAAAATTCCTTTGAAAAATATTCTCCTCCATCAGATCTTAAACATTTAATTCTAGTTCCAGCTTGTGTTTCTACCATGCATAAGAACTTACGAAAGCAATCAATACTTCACTTGTCTTTCATGAAGTAAACCTATGTTTTCCTTGAGCAATCATCAATAAATGTTACATAAAACTTACATCCACTAATTGATGCATTTTTTGTTGGTCCCCATACATCTGTATGTACCAAATCCAACAAATTTTTGCTTACATGTCTTTCATGAGGGAAAGGTAACCTGTTTTGCTTTCCATATTGACATGCTTCACATATTTTGTTCATCTCACAATCTTTCAACTTAGGCAATCCCACCACTGCATTTTTCCTCAACATATTTTTCAAGGTTTGCTTACTTATGTGATTGATTCATTTATGCCACATTTCCACATCTGAGATTACACTCATTCCTTCTGCAAACATGGCTGTAATCTTTTTAGGCATATCCACATCTAACACAAACATTCTTCCTTGTCGTTTTCCTTTTGCAATAAGCTTTACCTGTTTCTCTATAAAGCATCCACTTTGCTTAAACTTAACTTGCATTCCTTGCTCTACTATCTGTCCAACAGAAATCAGATTTTTTGCAAGGTTTGGAAATGCATCACGTTCAGCATATACTTTGTTTTTCCTTTTTCTTCCCACAATAGGATATTCCCAACATGCTCGATTGTATGAGTGGTGTTATCACCTGTTTGTACATAACTAGGAATCTCTGGCTCTCTTAAACTTTCAAACCAATTTGCATGTCCTATCATATGATTAGATGCCAGAATCTACACATCACATAAAATCTTCATTACATCTCTGTGAACATTCATCCATTGCTGTTGTTTCATGTTGCATCACAAATGCACCATCCTTATCACAGTCTTCACTAGTTGAAGCATAATTATTTTGTTGTCTCTTCCCTCTTTTTTCATCATTTTGCTTTTTATAGCATTCAACCTGTGTATGGCTTGGTTTTCCACAATACCAACAACCATCATCATTCAAATAAGTTTGCTTACCTCTACCTCGATTGCTCCCCCTGCCTCTGATGTTGTTTCTTCCACTTAAAGCATGTTGTCCTCTTCCTTGATAATTGTTGTTGGTTCTACCTGAACCAAATCTTCCATGGCCTCTTCCTCGGCCTCTTCCAGCACTATTGTAGAGGGCTTGCCCCTCAGTCTCAGAGTTTCCTTTGTTTACATCATCCATCTGATTTCTTTCTTCCACTACAAGCATTGAAACCAAATCTGGAAAACTTGGGATGCTGTCCCTTGTGAGAATAGATGTTTTGAAGCTTTTATATTGAGGTCCTAAGCCTCTTAAGCATATTTCCACCTTATCATCATCTTCTACCTTCACATTAATAGAAGCAAGTGATTCACATATGCTCTTTATTTTCAAAGCATACTCATTCACTGACATCTTACCTTTTTCCAAGGTATTTAGCTTGGTCTTCAACTGAAGCTTTCTAGCATTTGTGTTCATTGCAAACAATTTTACCAAACTGTCCCAAGTTTCTTTTGGAAGCATAACATCCTGTATATGTCCAAGCATCGAATCCAAGATGTTAAGTGAGAGCCAATGCAATACTTTCCTTGCCCCTTGGTTCCATTCCTTAAATGCTTTAATATGTGCAGTAGTTACATTTTCTTCAGGGATCTCCAGAGCCTCTTCTAGGTCTCCTTCAATATAATCCCAGTATCCTTTTCCCATCAGGAAATTTCTCATTTTGAATTTCCTTCCACATAGGGAAATTATTTTTATCCAGCTTTTCTGTGACTATTTGGCTTCCATTTTCTGTAGCCATTTTCTCTTTCAAATTAGGGCTTTTGCTACAATTACTTCAACAAGCAACTCTCTGATTCAGATTAGCAACCAGAACCAAACTTCTCAGATCTGTACTGCTCTAATCTTCTTTATGAGCAACTCTGCTCTGATACCATGTTACGAAGGCACTACGACTCTTCTTTATGCACAACGGATCGTGATGTGATGGAGTTTAGAGCTCAAGATAGAAAGGGAAGGGGAAGGAGACTTACCTTTGTGTAGCAAACCCAAAAAGCTTCTTCTATTTCATTACACGCAGAGCTCAACTCGCTCTCATCAATTTTCTATTCTCTTTCAACTACTACTCTCTCTTACTTTTTACCTAAGTTATAAGTGACGTATATATGCATCTAATTTAGCTGTGACTAGCTAAATAGTTTTGCATAGCTAAATAGCTGTAGATAGTTGTTTCACCTTTATGTCCACTAGTAGCTAATTTCCTAATAGCTACTGTAGAAGATCTCACTTACCAATATGCATCACATACCTTTGTTAAGCTTGTTTCTCAACAGACCGTACATGGACTCTCACGCTCGTTGGTGTTCCAGTTCCTGGTGAGGACCGCACATGGTCGTTCACATCCGTTGGTGTTCGTGTCTCCGGTGAGGACCGCACATGGTTGCTCACGCCCGTTGGTGTTCCAGTTCCTGGTGAGAACCGCACATGGTTGCGCATTTCCATTAATGTTCCTGTCTCTGGTGAAAGACCGTACATGGTCTCTCATGCCCTTGGTGTTCGTGTCTCTGTTGAGGACCGTACATGGTCGCTCACACCCGTTGGTGTTCCAGTTCCCGGTGAGGACCTCACATGGTCACTCACGTCCATTGGTGTTCCAATTCTTGGTGAGGACAGCACATGGTCGCTTACATCCGTTGGTGTTCCTGTCTCCGGTGAGGATTGCACAGGGTCACTCACGTTGGTGTTCCAGTCTCCGATGAGGACTGTACATGGTTTCTCATGCCCGTTGGACCTTACATTGTCGCTCACACTCACGTTGGTGTTCTAGTCTCCGGTGAGGACCGAACATGGTTGCTCACACTCACATTGGTGTTACAGTCTCCGGTGAGGACTGTACATGGTCGCTCATGCCCGTTGGTGTTCTAGTCTCCGGTGAGGACCACACATGGTTGCTCGCATTCACTTGTGCTCCTATTTCTGGTGACGACTACTCATGGTCACTCACTCCTCCACGTACTTTGGTTTTCTCTTTTAGCTCACCCCTACACCACGCTTTCAAAAAGGCGGCCGTAAAGAGGAGGATAATGTCACAGACATGACAACAGTCATGTCATGTCAATATTTGAACTCTTGACCTCTTGAGATATATAATCAAGTGTTGTGTTCTAACCAACACATCCAAATATATGATCATGTTATATATAGCTTAGTAGATTACTAGTAGATTATCTATTTCAACTTCTAGGAGTTTTTAGAAAGTTTTAGAACTAGAAGGTTCTAGACGGCTCTAGAATATTCTCCAAAATATTCTAATGCATGTAGTTTGACTCACAGTATAAATACTTGTAACCTCCTTAGTCATTTCCAAGGGATTCAACGCCAATCATTGACAAATCAATCTAGTATTCTCGTTTCGTTCCATCTTGTCTCCTTCGTCATCTTTGTCTTCATGCTCTTGTGTCATTCCTAGCTTCTTAAGTTCCACTCTTGTAGCCCCATCGTCCGTGCTCCGTTCCAATCGGGCTTGGTGTGTCTGTGACAAACTTTTTGTTTTCTAGATTCAATCTCTTTTGCCCATTTTTTTATTTTAACTAAACCGTTAAGGACATCTAAAAATTCTTCCTTACTTATAGTTTCTTCATGTGTTTCCTTATGGTTTCGTTTAGAAGTCATAAAATCTAAAGAAAAAGGCGAGAAGGACAGAAAACTTATTCGAGCATCAGTGCCTTGCACGATAGGTACAAGTGCACAAGCACATTTATGCCCTCTTGCTTACTGAACCAATGACATAAGAAGCTAGGTGACAACGACAACGGCGACAAACGACGGCGGTGGTAGACGACGACAACAACAACGACGACAAACGACGGTGACAACAACGACAACAGGCAGTAGATGGCAGCGGCGGTGGCGGTGGTGGCAGCAACACCGTTAGCAGCAACCATGTGGCGGTGGCAACAACAGTGACAACAAATGACGACGACGACAACGTCAAATGGCGACGACGATAGACAACCGAAAGAGCCGTTAGCAGCAGGCGTTAGAGAGAGAGAGAGAGAGAGAGAGAGAGAGAGAGAGAGAGAGAGAGAGAGAGAGATTATATTATCATCTTCGCAGGTCAAATATGACCTATGAGACCAAAAATATTACATTTCACGTGATACGTGTGAAAGTGAGTAGTGACTCTCGATGTTCAAGAACTTTACCAATGAATGTTGCAATCGAGAGTGCACATTGTGGTTGTGAGAGGAATTCATGCAAGGATTGGGCTCGGTTGAAGAGATGTAGAAAGCATGGTCGAATATGATAAAAAGCAAAGCATTGTATCAAAGTGTGATACTCAAACTCGCGAACTTGTTTAGGGCAGAGAGAGAGAGAGAGAGAGAGAGAGAGAGAGAGAGAGAGAGAGAGAGAGAGAGAGAGAGAATAGAAAGCATTCAAAGGAACAATATAGTTTTGACAGAGAAAATGGAAAATAATGAGGGGAAGTATGTACTGCAAAAAAGGGGGGGGGGGGGGGGGGAAGGGAAACGAATATCACATATCATACGTGAACATATGCAAATGTTCGCATATGTCTACTAAACTATGCGTATGCGAATATTACGAACTATGCTTTATACCATGAGATACTCTACCTATGGATCATGAGCCAACACAAGAAGAAATGACACACTGACACATTCACATTTTCAAACTCACTCATTCACTGTATTCACAATAGTATGCAACTCACTCATGTTCCATGTAAAGTTGTTTTCATAATTTGGCCATTTTCTTAGTTCTTTGACTTTCTACCATGGAATACTACTACCTATGGATCATCAACCAACACATTCACATTTTCAAACTTGTAGGAAGCATTGGACACCACTTGGAATTTCCAAGGTTAAATAGACATAGCAAACAACTACTAAAGAATACTAGAAACAATGGCACCTATAACATTTCAATTCCACATGAAAGATTCCATATTAGCGTGTAAAAATAAATTTCCATACATACATCTCTCTGGAGTACCAATATCAATATATTACCTAGTCTCAATATATACAAGGTATGCATCGAAAACCTCGTTGATGATGAATATCATTATCACATGCTCATCGAATGGAGTAAGCATGATGTCGTACTAGAGAAGCATGCTACTCACCACCAAGATCCCACCAAGAAGGATGAGCATATAAGCACATTAATTACCTTCACACAGTTTTTAACTACAAAATAGCAAACCCCCTTCACAAGGGATCACATATATGATGACATTTTAATTGCCCCCATAGGTCGAAATTTTTTGTTATGGAAAATAAGAATCGTTCTATTCTACCCCATTCTCCTGAATTCAATAGAAGTGTTTCATTCTTTTGTACCATTACTCAACTACAATATCTCATAATAATAGGACAAGTTTAGAATGTATTGAACTCATATATTAGTATTCTTGTAGGATTCTCTATAAGATTGAATTCTGACCCTTTTTGAGCATTGAACAGAAAATCTGTGGTTTTAACACACCCAAAATCCATACAGTACTCAATGGATATTCATATAAGAACATTGAGATATTACCATGATGGCATTTTCAATGGAGCTACATATATAAATTAACAAAGTTGTGGTTCATGTTCGCTTCACAAAGAAATATAACAATGTGAGCAACAATGAGCAAAAAGAAGTTGTCATATAAAGATGCCCCAAGATGTAGTTTTAGTTCATAGATACAAACTTGTGTAAGAAAAATATACACAGAACATTTGGAGCACATCACATCCAATGATCAATAGATTCTAGGAGTTAGATGGATTATGTGATATCTATATGGATATATTTCAATATGTAGACTGGGAGTAAGACCACCCTTGTAATGTCTTCTCTATCAGTAAAAATTTCAGAATTCAGGATTGAAAGAATAAGGTAACCATATATACTACCTCAAAATGCCGTCATACAATACATCCTCCCATGAGTATATGTCCTATCCCTCACTTACATCAATTGAATTTCATTTCATTCATAAGCTTTGCTTGGATTGGATTCCTTGTGCATCTATCGAGCAGGTGTAGGGAAACCATTCCTAAACATTCGAACCACATAGTGTGATCCCAAAGGCCAACGCCACCCATCCGAAGAGGTCATACTTGAAACTGCTTGGAATCATCTTTCTCTTAACCCAAGACAAAAGAAGTTGAACAAAAGAAGTGAGCAATTTGGACACACATATATAGCTTCTAGACAATAGAAAAAATCCTAGAGGGAGACATCTTTGGAAGGCCTTAGTGGCATGTGGGATCACCTAATCAAATATTACAATTGTTGTTGCCTTCTTGTCAAAGCAAGTAACACAATAGATGGAAAAATGATGCAGTAATCTAGCTTCCTAAATTAAAACTTTGGGCAAAACTGATAAATGTTAGTCACAACTCAACAAATAAAGATGCTTGAGAGTGGAACCAAAATTGTTGGAGAACTCATGAGACAAACAAATAAACCAAATGTCAGCGTCTTTGGTGATCCCTCATTTAAAGGTTTAGCTCCAACATTCACACCATTTTGAGAAGTTGCTTGTCTTTGTTGTTTCTGGAACTCATGATACAAAGACAATGCCTAGAAAAAGCAAACAATAACTACTATTCTTTACTCACTTTTAGCACAAAAATAAGTGCACCATGAACTCTACAAAATCATATTATATAACACAATCACCAATATATAGAATATCTCAAGCCATGGTTGTGGCTCTAGAAACAAAAATCCAAGGGATAATGACGAGATGGAGGTGCTGAAATCATCAAACTTTGCACCATATTTTTGTGGAATCCAAATAAAATGTTGAAAGCCCTAGCAACAAACAAATTTTGATGGAAATGAGGTGGATTGAATTCTAGTTTTCTCTTTGCATCATTTTGTATGTCATGGCCTATATAATAAATAAACAGTATGCAGATAAAGGAGTACTCAAATAAATAAAAACTCTGGAAATTGTAGCCCAAGTACAACTTTCTTAATCCCTATGTTTATTAATATGGCATGCAACATAAACCCTAAACCCAAAACATGCATTTGGGATCTAAACCCTAATTTAAACCTACATGCAATGTATGCAAGAGTTCCTAAACCCTAAACCAAGCATATTCATATGGTTTCAAATGCATGCAACCTACAACCTAAACCCAATACATGCATTTGGGATCTAAACCCTAATCTAAACCTACATGCAACCATCATGCAATCCATGCAAGAGTTCCTAAACCCTAAACCAAGTATATTTAGATAGTTTCAAATGCATGCAACATAACCCCTAAACCCAAACATGCATTTGGGATCTAAACCCTAACCTAAACCTATGCAACCATCATGCAATGCATCCAAGAGTTCCTAAATCCTAAACCAAGTATATTCAGATAGTTTCAAATGCATGCAACATAAACCCTAAACCCAAAACATGCATTTGGGATCTAAACCCTAATCTAAACCTACATGCAACCATCATGCAATGCATGCAAGAGTCTTTGAAAGCACAAACCAAGCATACCAAGATGTAAAAACAAGTAAAAACCATGAACCCAAAAACAAGTAAAAACGTTAAACCCAAAAACAAGTAATTCCTACACCCTAACCCCAAAAACAAGTAATTCCTACACCCTAACCCCAAAAACAAGTAAAAACCATGACAATGTATACCTCTAGTGATAGATTTTGCTCCTCGGATGTGGGTGCAGGTGGTGATCGACAACATGTGTTTATCAGCGAATCAATTTCCCTCAAACCAAGACGCTTTGTTTTGAAAAATCTGTTGAAAATGATAGGCATAAAAAACTCCAGGGATTTTATAGTCTACATAAAATAATGAGCAGGGCTCCTACATAAGAAGAACTGGCTTCTTAACCAATGAGCAAGGCTCCATAAACTAGTGAGTTGGGCTCCCTAAAGGTTGAGCAGGGCTCCTCAGGCTCCCCAAAAAGTGAAAGCAGATGCGCGCCTTTTTTTTAATCCTAAACAGACGGTGGAGATTGCATGCACCATCAACAGTGCAACCTCCACCGTCCGCACCCGTGATTCCCTCACTTGCCCTCTTAAATTTTTGGGTGTAGTTAGACACGTCAGTATGTATGTGTTATATGTGTATGTATGTAAGTGTATATAGGTATGTGTGTATGTATGAACATATTGTACTGGATTAATTTCATTTATTGCATATATTGTACACATGGCATGTATGTATTATTGTATGAGTTGTGTGTTTGTGTGTGTGTAGGAATTTATGGGTGTTGGTTAAGTATATGTGCATTATGTATGTATGATGTTTGTATATAGGTATGTGTGTATGTATGTACATATTGTATTGTATTAATTTCATTTATTGCATATATTGTATGTATGGCATGTGTGTATTATTGTATATGTTGTGTGTGTGTTTATGTGTGTATGTCTAGGAATTTATGGGTGTTGGTTAAGTATGTGTGCATTATGAATGTATGATGTTTGTAGGTGTGTTACTTCTTGTTTGTACCCATAAATTTTTTGTAGAGTAGGTGTGGCAACCCCGATAGAGGATAGAGGTGAGCAAAGGTAGCACAACAAGGCGAGAGGCGGCAACGGCAACAAAACAAGACCAAAGGCAGCAATATGAGAACAAAGGCGGCAAAAAAAGGCCAAAGGCTGCAATACAAGAACAGAAGCAACAAGATGAGAAGAGGCAACAACAGCAATGAGGAAAGCAGGGGAGGAGGAGGTGGCAAAAGTCTAAAAGAAAAAACCATGAATGTTTGAATGTTATGTTTAGTATGAATGAATGAATGAATGTATGTATGTATGTATGTATGTATGTATGTATGTATGTATGTATGTATGTATGTATGTATGTATTTGCACGTAATGTACATATGTAATGTATGCATGTTTGAATGAATAAATATATGTATGTAATGTATGCATGTTTGAATGAATAAATATATGTATGTAATGTATGCATAAAATATGTATGCTTGCATGAATAAACATGAATTAATGAATATATGAATGTACATATGTGTATATATGTAATATGTAATGCATGTATATTTGTATGTGTATATGTATATATATATACACACACATGTATGTGTATAGCCGAAAACCAAGCTTCGACCTCCCTACACTCACACACGGACGCTAGTGAGCCTCCGATCGAGAGTCCTTCTTCGAAGTGCGTTGATAGTGAAGAACTATTTCAACGGCCTCTTCGAAGGATTTTGGATCCTTATCGTGCACTATCCAATGATAGTCCGAATTGGGGATGCCATTGACAAAACAAGCTATCAAACAATTGTCCCCTTCTAGACCCGATTTTTGGATTTGGGTTCGAGCAATGGTAAACGTAGTCTTCTAGCGAGGAAAACTTCCTACTAGAGAGGTTCATTAAAGATTGTGCTACCTCGGTTCAAGAGGGAGGTTGCAGAAATTGGCCATTGAAAACTATGACAAAATCTGTCAAAGTATCAGGCAATTTCCCCAAAGTTCGGAGCCCACGCCACCAGGCGGCGGCCTTACCCCCTAGTTCTCGGCCGACATATGCAATCTTTATACTATCTGGTGTGCGATAGAGCTCAAAATGAGACTCCCATCGGCCCAACCACGTGCAAATTGCTTCTTCGGTTCTTTCATTTTTTTCTCCCGTAAATGGCTTTACGACAAATGATGGTTCACCTTGACGCTCATCGGGTCTATTAGTGTCACATTGTAAACTAATGATACGTGGCTCGAGAGCACTTTGAGATTGCCTAAGTTTGGACATCTGATGAGCGGTTGAACTAAGGAAATGTTGTATTTGTAAGAAATACGACTCAATGGAGATTAGTCCAGGAGGATTTCCTTGAGTTCCTTCCGCTTGAGCGGATAACATCGGGTCGTTATTCTGAGCCATTGAATGATTATTTCTGGCAAAGAAATAGGATAAGGTCAGACCGATAGTCATAACATCAAGTCGTGATGTAAACATATCATGGGCCAACATTAATCGATATCATGATCTCATGTCAATACCCCTCTAAACGTATGAGATGAGGTTCAAGATTAGGTTACTATGGTAACACAAAGGGGTTTTAAAAACCATGGGGGTGACAAATGAATGTCTTTCCTTGATCTCTATATCGATTTTTTCATGGGGGCTCCCCGAGGCTCAACCATTTATGTTCACGTCATGAATAGTTTATACACGAAAAAAATGTTAACAATAAACTATGTTTCTGTGCCCACGTATGTGGTTTCGGCTCTTTAAGCCCTATTACGATGACCCCGAAGTGCACTTAGACCTAAAGTCGAAACATGTATTATAGTCATATGTATCAACAATGGTGTATGGTCTTGGTCATATTTGAACTCAAGACCTCAAGAACAAATGCATTAAACACTTAAGCTAACCAAATAGGTTGCTCATGTTGAATATTTAATTTTTTATGCGTATAAAACATATGCGAGGCATTTACCCATATATGTTTTTTTAAAAGAAACATATATGTCAAGAGTCCTTATTCCCCTCTCGTTTACCGCAAACTATGTTGGTACGTTACCTAACCTCAAGTCTCATAATTACGATGGCATACGCCAAAGTGCAACCTAATGGTCAAGCCAAATGAGCCCTCTTTTCGTAGTAGGCCCACGTGGCCCGTCAAATGGTTACATCATTACGAATGCCTTTCGTAAGAATGATCTCATGGTGGCATCGTATCCATGTAATGAGGGAGGGATGTTGGATATGTGTGTCCTAGGAGCGACCTCACATGAAATGGGTCAAGCCCTATGTTCTCAACATCCTTGTGGCTATGATCGTTTCATTTCGTAACGAAATCGAAGTGACCAACAGGGATGTCAACAAAAAAATTGTTGAAAAAAGGATGGTGACTACGCCATTCTCACAAAAATGTGAGGATGGACACCAAGATCCTTTCCCCGAATATACACATACGATATAGAAATCACGCAATAACTAATATACATATATGTATATTTATCACATATATACGATCAAATACGTATACATATGACCACATATGCATATATTTAAAAAAATTGTAATATCAAATAGCCAATAATGATGTAACCAAGATACGTAATCGAGGCATATAGCCTCTACGCACACGAAACATCAAAAAATAAGGCTTAATCGTAATACGCAATTGAGATATTGACCTCTTACGCATACGACACCAAACACATATCATTTTCTTAGAAATCGAGGTATTGACCTCATACACATATGTAACATATGTATGTGAATGTAATACGCAATTGCGGTATTAACCTCATACGCATACGACACGAATCACATATCAAATATATGTCAAATGAGGTATTGACCTCATACACATATGTAAACATTTTATACAACCAATTAATTACCATTACAACATTGGATCGATGAAAAACAACACATATTGACTATACATGATAAGATTGGGAGAAGAAAGAATAGGAAAAAATAAGAAGGAAAAGTTACCGAAGTTCCTTTGTTGATTGTTATCTGGATCAAGGTTGACTGCATGTCGATCAATCATCATCAATCAAGAAGAAAACAAAAACCATTAAAAGAAACATTAGAAACATGAGCTCTGATACCAATTGTTAGAGCGATGGTCTAACATAATCATATGATAAGGATATAAGATATATGAAATAAGAAAGGAGAGAGAGAATGAAGGGTGCCAATCCACCCGACCACCCCCAAGCAAATGGATTGAGATGGACTCGAGCCTCAATCAGCATCCCATACCACCGTCGTGGCGTCAAGTCGTACCTGGTGTTGGCGTGTTTGCTACAAGAGTTGACCCACCACGAAACAAAGTCTCGACGTATTCAAGAGATGATGAAATGAGGGTAGTAAGGCTTCATATTTATAGTGAGACCCAAGACCCCTAGGCAAGTTCACACTTAGCCTAATGGGTTGTCTCAATCCCGAGGATTAAATGTAATTCTCCCCTTCTTTACACTCTCGTTTAACCCTCACACTTATCCACGTGTATAGAATACTATGGTAAATTCTCACCACGGGATATTATATGGTCATGCTCGTAACATAATGTATGTATGTGTATGTATATGTAGCAATGTATAAATGAATATATGTATGTATGTATGTATGTATGTATGTATGTATGTATGTATGTATGTGTGTGTGTGTGTGTGTATGTGTGTGTATGTGTGTGTATGTGTGTACGTATGCATGCATGCATGTATGTATGTATGTATGTATGTATGTATGTATGTATGTATGTATGTATGTATGTATGTATGTATATATGTATGTATGTATGTATGTATTTGTATGTATTTGTATGTATGTATGTATGTATGTATGTATGTATGTATGTATGTATGTATGTATGTATGTATGCATGCATGTATGTATGTATGTATCTGTATGTATCTGTATGTATGTATCTGTATGTATCTGTATGTATCTGTATGTATCTGTATGTATTTGTATGTATCTGTATGTATGTATGTATGTATGTATGTATGTATGTATGTATGTGTGTATGTATGTGTATGCATATATCCATATGTCAATGTACATGATTCAATGTGTATGGATGTGTGATTGTAATATGTGCCTAATATTTATGTATATATCTAATGTATGTAGGTCCATGTACGAATGTACAAATGTGTATGCATATATGCATATGTAATGTACAATACATGATTCAATGTACATATGAATGTGTGATTGTAATATATGCATATTTAATGTATGTATGTACATGTATGAATGTACATATGTGTATGTATGTAATATGTAATGTATGTATATATGTGCATGCATATATGGATACATGAGTGTGTGGATGTTTGTTCGTAATATGTATGTATATATGTACGGATTGTAGTCTGTGATGATATGTATGTACATGTGTGATGTATGTATGTATGTGTATGTAACGTATTTATGTGTATGCATGTATGATGTATGTATGTGTATGCATGTATGTAATTATGTATATATGTGTATGGATGTATGTTTGTAAAACTTATAGCATTGTAGGCATATGTATGTATGTATATATGGTGATATGTGGAATATGTATGTACATATGTAATGTATGTATCTATATGTATATATGTATATTTCAATATACATGATTCAATGAGTATGGATGTGTTTGTAATATGTGCATAATATGTATGTATGTGTATGTATATGTGTGTGTATGTGGTGATATGTATGTAAATGTATGAATGTATGAATGTGTATATATGTAATGTATTTATGTATGCATATTTTTGGGATATTTTCATGTTTACTATGTATATGGCTCGTATATGGATGTATGTTGGTCATATGTATGTAATATTCATGTATATATCTGATATATATGTAAATAAACATATATCTAATGTGTGTGTGTGCAAGTATTGTGGTTTGTATAGTCCCGTATAATCTATATATATGGTGATATGTGGAATATGTATGTACATACATAATATAGCTATGTACGTATATATGTAATTTATGTATGTATGTATGTGTAGGTAAAGTTGTATATTGTGTAATAGGTATGGATTATATGATATGTAATATCTAATTTATTTATGTGTGTGCGCGTATGTATATATATGTAATATATGTAGCTTGTTTGTATGTATGAAGATTTGTACACATATAATATGTAATCTTAGGTATTAATATGTATGTGTATGTGTATGTGTATATATATAGTATGTAATTTAATATTTTGTGTTTGATATGTATATATGCATTTGTATATAATGGTGTGTCTAATAATATATGTGGGTAATATGTAATATTTAAAATATGTTTGTAAGAATGTGTATGTATATATGTAAATTTGTAATATGTAATATGTATATACGTATGTCAATATATATGGTTGATTCTCTTGAAAATATCCTTTCATTAGTTATAAACAATTGTTACAAGAATCTTTTAAAAAAAAATGTTGTTACAAGAATGTTGACCTATCGTCAAGCTTCCCTTGGTATGTTACACTTTTCCTAGGTCCCAATCCCTAAAGGATAGATAGATCATAGTACATATGGTAATATATATTTGTACATAGATTTATGTTTAATCAATATGCTTGTATAAATGGGTGTAATGTTTATTTTCAAATATTTATTAATACCCTTATATATACATTCTGTATCTCAGTGATTAATTTAAGTTCCCCTTTTGATGAACTCACGTGTTATCATACAAATTTTGATAGTGAAGCCCCCTGAACCAAGGAAGTAATGGAGCTCCATCATATCTTTCATTTCAAATCGGCCAAAGAGGAGCTTCTTGGTGTTATTGATATCGGCAATGTGCTCTCCTTCAATGACCAAATCGTCAACATATATTATAATGAATAGATGTCCTTTAGAATCGCTCCGAGTGAACAGGGAATTGTCAGATTTGAACATTCTGAAGCGTGCTTGAGGATGTAGAGAGAGAAGCTTTTCGAGTTGGCATATAATAGCCAGATGCGTATACCTTGAAACCGGGTGGTTGTACCATGTACACCTCCTCATCGAATTAGCCTTGAAGAAAAGCGTTCTTAGAAAAGAACAAGAAAAAGATGAAGAAGAAGAAATTGCACAAGGAGACAGAAAGAGGAGTAGACAAACAAGGAGCATATGAAGATAGATAGGAAGGCATAGAATATACTCTAACTAACAAAACTATATTAAAAACTTATTATAGCAATACATACCGATATTGTTACAATGCTCTCAATCCCTTTTTATAGGCGACTTGAGAGACTTTACCAAGATATTACAATTGACGTTCAGAAAGAACCTATAGTTACAATTAATTGTCCTATTTTTTCTACTTGGAGATAATAAAATAATTGTTCGACTATCTCCTTTCACACTTGTTCGCTACAACTACAACTACAACTACGATTTCGACTATCATTATACTAGTTTGTCCACTTTGACTAGCTTGGTCGGTTGTGTTAGGATCTCTGTCCCTCCGGATGGGATACGAAGGCCCAACATCGGAAGACCCGGTGAGAACCGGATGACGAGTACCCGGCAAGGAAGACCCAGTGAGAACCGGATGTTGTAGGCCCGGTGAGAACCTCTCACCGGATGAAGGGACATATATGTAGATATGTTTCTGAGGTCATATTAGTATAAATGTGACCTAGGGCAAACAGTGTTTGGTGTGGAGAGATATAGTTGCTGTTATTATCTTTGTATAGATAGAATTTTTTGTGCAACGACTGTACAGAGAGAGAGAGAGAGAGAGAGAGAGAGAGAGAGAGAGAGAGATACAGAGCATGTCTCTATTGTAATCGCCACTAGGTGAAGATTGTGAGCAAGAGGTCGTTGCATCTGTGCTCCCTGTTATACTCCTTGACATAGTGATAGTTTGGAGTTTGTGGACTCTCGTGGTTTTTCCCTCTCAGGGTTTTCCACGTTAACATCCTGTGTATTCTCTTTTCTGTTTGTGTACTTACCTCCATTCCCATTTCTTCTGCATTTGATTGTCATCAAGTGATCTACGCTTCGGTTGTGGCCGGAGATTATTCCGCATATTTCTTGTCAAATTGGTATCAAAGCGAAACGACACAAAAAAATGGACGATTCGTTGGGAGGCATGTTCAAGCTCACCGGCTCCAACTACTTAGTGTGGAAGTTGAAGATGAGGGACATGCTCGTGGTTAAAGATCTTTGGTTGCCGGTTCAGTTTGGGGACAAGAGACCGGACAAAATCGATGCCACGATATGGGAGGTGATGGACATGAAGACAACGGCGTATATACGGTGCTTCATCGAAATGAGTCTATACAAAAACTTCAATGAAGAGAGCAAGGCTCATGAGCTTTGGGAGAAGATCGACATTATTTTTCAGAACAAAAATGTTGTTAATCAGGTTTCAGTATTTCGGAAGCTAGTAAGACTCTGGTACCGAGATGGCTCCAACATGGCGGAGCACATGAATGCCTTCCAGGGGCTGATCCACCAGGCAACATCATTGGAAGTACCTCTCGCCGATGAGGTACTAGCACTACTCTTGCACGGTTCCCTCCTAGATAGCTGGGAGATGTTGGTTGTCACTTTGGGCAACGTCACGCCAAAAGGGAAACGGTTATCCCTAGAAAGAGTGAAGTCGAGCTTGCTAGATGAGGAGGTGCGTCGGAAAGACAAGGATACGAGCTCCGACTCCAAAGCGCTCCTTACCGAATCGGAACGCGGAAGACAAAGGAACTATAGTCCCCGGAATCGGGAAAAGTCGGGGACATGCTCAAAGTCAAGGGGGAGGCCTACTTGCTTCTATTGCGGCAAGCCGGGACACTTCCAGAAGAACTTTCGGCACTACCGAAAAGACAAGGAAACCGACAGTACCAATTCGAAGCGGTCACCGGACCGGAACGGTAAAGACCGGAGGGTACCGGACTAGAAGGGAACGGCGGCAATCGCAGCAAGTGAAGAAGAGTTGATGCTCATCACCGAGGAGAGTGAGTTAAACCTTGCTGGCGACGAGAGAACGTGGGTTGTTGATTCCGGAGCGTCGTTCCACTTGACCCCGGACCAAAAATGCTTCTCATCCTACACAACCGGTGAGCACGACTGTGTCCGGATGGGGAATGAAGGGACATGCCGAATTATCGGCATAGGAGATGTGTTGTTGACGATATCAACCGGATGCAAGTTGCTGCTGAAGGATGTCTGATACGTTCTAGAGGTTCGACTGAACCTGATATTAGCCGGTCATCTAGATGATGAAGGCTACACAAGTAGCATCCGGAACGGTGTCATGAAGTTCTGCAAAGGGAGCCTAATAGTGGCTCGGGCCCGGAAAGTCAACACACTGTACCTAATGAATGCCCGATTATACCAGGAAGAAGTGAACGTTGCATCAGACACTGCCGGTGAGATGTGGCACAAGAGATTGTGTCACATGAGCAAGAAAGGGGATGAAGAGGCTTGCCGATAACAACCTCATTCCGGTGAAAGAAGTGCAACTTGAGAAGTGCACCGACTGCCTGGCCGGTAAGCAAAACCGGACCTCCTTCCAATCAAGGCCACTGATGAGACGTAATGCACCACTGGAGTTGGTGCATACCGATGTGTGTCAAGTGGACACGAAGTTCCATGCCGGAGCGCAATACTTCGTGACGTTCATAGATGATCACAGTAGGAGGCTGTGGGCTACACCGTTGAAGACGAAAGATCAGGTGTTATTCGTCTTCAAGGATCTCCACGCAAGAGTCGAAAGAGAAACTGGACGGAAGCTGAAGGCGGTTCGAGCAAATAACAGAGGGGAATACTAGGGGCAGTTCAAGGAGTACTGCCGCTCGAAGGGAATCCGGCTCGAATTTACCGTGCCGAAGACGCCGAAACTAAACGGGCTAGCCGAGAGGACAAACCAGACCATAATGGAGAGGGTCCGGAGTATGCTGGCACATGCTAAACTACCCAAGACGTTTTGGGCTGAGGCACTGTCGACAACGACGTATGTGATAAACAGATCACCCTTAGTGCCCTTGGATGGAGACATGCCTCAAAAGGTGTGGACTGGTAAGTAAGTGTCCTACCGGCATTTGAAGGTGTTCGGGTGTCTCGCGTACGTACATGTTGCTAAGGACCAGAGAGGAAAGTTGGATCCAAAGACCCAGCCATGCATATTCCTCGGATACGATGATGATGAGTTCGGCTACCGAGTGTGGGATTCGGTTGACAAGAAGGTTTTCCAGAGCCGAGATATTATCTTTATGGAGGACAAGACTCTTGCTGACTGGGAGTCGGAGAAGAAGATAATGAACTCTGATCACCCGGCTAAGAGCCGGTTGACACTCGAGGAACCAGCCGGTTACGGTGAGGATACCGAACCGACAAAAGAAGAAGTAGAGGAAGCTGAAATCGGAACCGGCCAAGACCCCGAATCGGATTCGGATGAAGAACAAATAGAGGAGCCGGTTGCCGAAAGCCAAAGACGGAGATATCCTCTTAGAGAGAGAAGGGGCTCCTAGAGATTTCCAGATGCAGAGCATGTGCTGCTGACCGATGAGGGGGAGCCGGAAAGCTTCGAAGAAGCGAAGGATGACACCCATAGCCGCAAGTGGTTGAATGCCATGCAGGACGAGATGGATTCCTTGCATGAGAACCACACGTATGAATTGGTGGAGTTGCCGAAAGGAAAGAGGGCACTCCAAAACAAGTGGGTGTACAAGTTGAAACCGGGAGATGCCGACAACCCTCCAAGGTACAAAGCCAGGATCGTGGTGAAGGGGTTCCAGCAGAAGAAGGGCGTGGACTTTAACGAGATATTTGCCCCGGTAGTAAAGATGACCTCCATCCGGACGGTGCTGAGTATAGCGGCAAGCATGGACCTCGAGGTAGAGCAGCGGGACGTGAAGACGGCATTCCTTCACGGCGACCTCGAAGAGGAGATCTACATGCAGCAACCGGAAGGATTTGTGGAGAAAGGGAAGGAGCACCTGGTATGCCGGTTGAAGAAGAGCCTGTACGGACTGAAGCAGGCTCCCTAGCAATGGAACCGGAAGTTTGACTCCTTCATGACCGATCAAGGGTACCACAATACGCAGGCCGATCACTACGTGTTTGTGAAGAAGTTCGAAGGAGGCGACTTCCTGATACTCCTTCTGTACGTGGACGACATGTTGATCGTCGGACGGGAACGAGTCAAAATATGTCGGTTGATGCGGATACCAGCCGGTCAACATCCGGATATGTCATGACATATGCAGGGGGAGCTATTTCATGGCAATCGAGGCTGCAGAAGATGGTTGCGTTGTCAACCATGGAAGCGGAGTACATGGCGGCTGTGGAAGCCGACAAGGAAATACTATGGATGAAGGACTTCATCGAACAACTAGGGATCCGGCAAGAGGAATACCGGCTTTATTGCGACAGTCAAAGTGTTATCTACCTTGCGAAGAACGTAGCGTATCATTCCAGGACGAAGCACATCCAGCGGAGGTACCACTGGATTCGGGAGCGAGTAGAATACTGAGAGTTCGTGCTGACGAAGATCCACACGGAGGAGAACGGGTCAGATATGCTAACCAAGGTGTTGACGCTCGACAAGCTAGACACATGCCGGAAGCGGATCGGATTGACGAGGCATCCCATGCCGAAGTGAAGGGGGAGTTTGTTAGGATCTCTATTAGTCCGGATGGGATACGAAGGCCCAACATTGGAAGACCCGGTGAGAACCGGATGTGGAGTACCCAGAAACGGATGATGCAGACCCAGTGAGAACCGGATGTTGCAGGCCCGGTGAGAACCTCTCACCGGATGAAGGGACATATATGTAGATATGTTTCTGAGAGCCCATTGGGGCTATATCTGTAAATAGTCTTGATGTCATATTAGTATAAATGTGACCTAGGGCAAACAATGTTTGGTGTGGAGAGATATAGTGGCTGTTATTATCTTTGTATAGCTAGAATTTTTTGTGCAACGACTGTACAGAGAGAGAGAGAGAGAGAAAGAGAGAGAGAGAGAGAGAGAGAGAGAGAGAGAGAGAGAGAGAGAGCGATACAAAGCATGTCTCTGTTGTAATCGCCACCAGGCGAAGATTGTGAGCAAGAGGTCTTTGCCTTTGTGCTCCCTGTTGTACTCCTTGACATAGTGATAGTTTGGAGTCTGTGGACTCTCGTGGTTTTTCCCTCTCAAGGTTTTCCACGTTAACATTCTGTGTATTCTCTTTTCCGTTTGTGTACTTACCTCCATTCCCATTTCTTCTGCGTTTGATTGTCATCAAGTGATCTACGCTTCAGTTGTGGCCGGAGATTATTCCGCATATTTCTTGTCAGGTTGATCCAACTAGCTAACACATGGCACGCATGTGGGACAGTGCGTTGCACGATCGAACCTACAAAAATGGCCTAGTCATCCTCCTCCTCAAACATTTACAAAATATTCGACTCATCCTATGTCGAATCCTCATCGTCCCCAAAATCGAGCTCTTCTTGCTTGTTACGGGCATGACCATTTAATATCCCGTGGTGAGAATTTACCGTAGTATTCTATACACGTGGACAAGGGTGAGGGTTAAACGAGAGTGTAAAGAAGGGGAGGATTACTTTTAATCCTCGGGATTGAGACAACCCATTAGGTCAAGTGTGAACTTGCCGGGGGGCCTTGGGTATCGCTATAAATAAGAGGCCTAGCTACCCTCATTTGATCATCTTTTGACTACATCGAGACTCTGCTCTTGTGGTGGGTCAACTCGATGGCTCAAATTAACGACCCGATGTCATCCGCTCAAGCGGAAGGAACTCAAGGGAATCCTCCTGGACAAATGTCCACTGAGATGTATTTGGCACAAATAACCCAATACCTTAGTTTCACCGGTCAACAAATGACCGAACTTCGGCAATCTCAGAGTGCTCTTGAGGCACGTGTCACTAGTCTACAACGTGAGACAAATAGACCTAATGAGTGACAAGGTGAACCATCATTTGTCGTTAAGCCATTTACGGGAGACAAAAAGGAAAGAACTGAAGAAGAAACCTGCACATGGCTGGGACGATGGGAGTCTCATTTTGAGCTCTATCCCACGCCAGATAGTACGAAGATTGCATATGTCGGCCGTGAACTCTGGGGTAAGGATGCCGCCTGGTGGCGTGGGCTCCGTACTTTGGGGAAATTCCCGATACCTGGACAGATTTTGTCACAGTTTTCAAGGGCCAATTTCTGCAACCTCCCTCTCGAACTGAGGGCAGCATAGGCTTTAATGAACCTCTCTAGCAGGAAGTTTTCCTCGCTAGAAGACTATGTCCACCATGCTAGAACCCAAATCCAAAAATTGGGTCTAGAAGGGGACAACTGGTTAATAGCCTGTTTTGTCAATGGCATCCCCAATTCGGACTATCACTGGATAGTGCACGATAAGGAGTCAAAATCATTCGAAGAGGCCGTTGAAATAGTTCTTCGCCATCAACGCACTTCGAAGAAGGACCACAACAAACCCAACGAAGCACCCGGGACTAAGCAGTCGCAATTCGTTGGGAAACGCAAGACACCCAACGAATTCATGGATCACGATTGTAAGCGACAACATCCTTTTTGCGTATTCTGCAAAAAGAAGGTTCATACAAAAGATCAATGCCGAAAGCTCCAATGGAAAGAGCACGACAACAAAGCTAAAGTTGCAGACCATAAAGGTTAGATTCCTAATGTCCTTCAGGTCTATACACATCATTTAAGTAATTGTCTATGTTCTTTCCCTCACTATGTATTGGGTCCCAATGATTTACTAAGTGCAAACAGGTATATCAATGAATCTCCCATACAATTTTTATTTGATTCGGGAAGCTCACACAATTTTGTGAATGATCGTTGGGTTCAGATATGGGGAATCCAACCCACCCTAAGTGATCACACCTACACGGTGCAGTTGGCTGATGGAAGAGTACAATACATCAACGGGGCGATTCATTCATTAGGAATTTCTATTGATATTTATATAGAGGAAGTAGACTTCCATGTAATGAATCTTTGTACCACCGATGTAATATTGGGTTATCCCTAGTTCTATAATAAAAGCTCTTCTTTATCTATTGATTGGGTTCATCATTCAATTACATTTGTACTGAACGACTGTACTCATTTTATTCAATGTGTAAAAAAACAATCCCTCTCGATTGTTTCCTCGTGTCCATCAATATCTGAGTTGTCTTATTCTACTCTATTTTATTGTGTACTTGATCCAGACATTCATGTTTACAATATCGATAATGTTTTGGTTCAATTAACATATTTTGAACAACAACTTGACGAAATCTTAAATGATTTTCGTGATGTTTTTCTGAGT
The DNA here is from genome assembly GCF_043228905.1 of Azolla caroliniana. NCBI lineage: Eukaryota > Viridiplantae > Streptophyta > Polypodiopsida > Salviniales > Salviniaceae > Azolla > Azolla caroliniana. The sequence goes on along the minus strand of NW_028230441.1, from coordinate 10,005,570 downwards.
GAACTACCAGATGGCTTACCTCCTAAACGTAATATAGACCATCGTATAGATATTGTACCTGGTGTTGCACCAATAAGTATACCTCCTTATCGCTTAAGTCGATCTGAAGAGGATGAGGTATCTAAGCAACTCAACGACTATTTACGAATGGGTTATATATGTTATAGTAAATCTCCATGGGGTGCACCAGTTCTCTTGGTAAAAAAGAAAGAGGGCACATGGCGTATATGTATTAATTACTGACGCTTGAATAAAGTGACGATCAAGAATTCGTACCCATTGCCCCGGGCTGACGATTTAATTGACCATCTCCAGGGAGCTCGGTATTTTACGAAACTTGATTTCCGTACTGGCTACCATCAAATACGAATAAGTGAGGATGATGTTCCTAAAACGGCATGTCGTATGCGTTATGGCCATTACGAGTTTTTGGTTATGCCTTTTGGTTTGACCAATGCTCCGGCTACTTTTCAACAAGAAATGAATGACATTTTCCGAGAACAACTTGGAAAATTTGTCGTTATTTTCTTGGATGATATTTTAGTTTATAGTCGTACATTAAAAGAACATGCTAGACATGTTCGCTTTGTTTTACAAACATTGCGGGACAAACAGTTTATGCGAAGATCTCAAAATGTGAGTTCTTCAAGAAATCAATTACTTATCTAGGACATCTCATAACCGAACAAGGAGTTGAAATTGATCCTTCTCACATTGAGAAAATCAAGTTTTGGCCCACTCTTCGGAATATTCGAGAAGTTCGATCATTCCTTGGTTTTGTCGGGTTTTTGAGAAAGTCTCTTCGTAATTACTCCCAATTGACGACGCCGTTTACTGATCTTTTAAAAGGTCAAACACGTAAGTCTACAAAACCTATTGTGTGGAATGCTACACTAGACCTCACCTTTAAGGAACTCAAGGACCTGGTTTGCAAGGCTCCTTCACTTCTTTTACCTGATCCTTCAAAACCTTTTGAGGTTGAAACCGATGCAAGCGATTATGCTATAGGTGCTGTCTTGTATCAAGATGGTAAACCAATAGCATTCGAGAGTAAGAAACTTGATTCTACTCAATGTCGGTATACGGTTCAAGAAAAGGAATTATTTGCAGTTATACATGCGCTCAAAACATGGCGCCATTATCTTTATGGAAATCGCTTTGTGGTAACTATGGACCACGAGTCCTTGAAATATTTTTGTGACCAACAAGACCTGAAAGGTCGTAAGGCACGATGGGCTGATCTCATCCAGGACTTTGATTTTTTCATACGATATCGTAAAGGTTCCATGAACACTGTCGTTGATGCACTAAGTCGCATCCGTGAAGTTAACATGCTTAGCTTCATTGAAATAACATCAGATCTTTATGATCACCTTCGAGGAAAGTATCCTGATGATAGTTATTTTGCAAAATACTGGGCAAGAGTTGAATCTGGAACAGACACCACCACATCTTTGAAGGAATACTTCCACATTGCTAACGGTTTGCTCTATCGTAATGGGAAGGTTTGTGTTCCAAATTTACCTGAGGTCAAAAAGAGGATTCTTTTTTAATGCCATGATGCACCCTCAACAGGGCACCCTGGAATACATCGTACACTCATTCTCATCTTCACTCAATTTTATTGGCCTAAGATGCGTCTTGATATACATAGCTATGTGACTAAATGTCACTAGTTTCAGGTTAACAAAGCCGAGCAACTTAAAGCCGCAAGACTTTTACATCCCTTGGACATTCCCAATAATAAGTGGGAAAGTATATCCATGGATTTTATTGTTAGCCTTCCTCGCACCCAAAAAGGTCATGATGCCATCTAGGTTGTTGTTGATCGACTAACTAAAATGGCCAGATTTATTGCTACTAAAACCACGGTAACAGCTCCTGAATTGGCTTACCAATTCGTTGACGAATTATTTCGTTTTTATGGGTTATCGATGGATATCGTGAGTGATCGAGATCCAAAGTTTACTAGTGACTTCTGGACGCAAGTCTTTAAGAAGTTAGAAACTACGTTGAGCATGAGCTCCACGGATCATCCTCAATCCGATGGACAGATAGAACGAGTAAATCAAATTATTGAGGACATGCTTCGAGCATACGTTGCTGCAAAACCAACAAAATGGGAACGTTATCTCCCAATTTTGGAGTTTGCTTATAACAACTCCAAGCATACGTCGACGGGATATAGTCCTTTTATGTTGATGTATGGTTTTCAGCCACGAGCCCCGATTGATGTTAATATACATCATGATGAGTTGCAAAGTACGCAAAACTTTCTTCGGGATATGCAAGATATGTTGCATATTGCACGAGATAATATAAAAATAGCTCAAGATAGAGCGCGTTTTTATGCTGACCATCATAGGCAACCTCGTGTATTCAACCCTGGACAGAAGGTATTTTTACGTGTACCTCACAATTCTAAGACATTGTCTACGGGTAAGTGCGCTAAGTTAGCCCCACGGTTTTGTGGACCGTTTACAATCCTCAAACACATTGGGTCATCAGCCTATCGTCTCGCTCTTCCCGATGGTGTTGGAATTCATCCAATCTTCCATGTGAGTCGTCTAAAAGAACTTCTAGGTTCTGACGACAACACAATTACAACTGAAACTCTGGTTACTTCTGAAGATTTATCTTCGAAACCACATGTACTAGAAAGAATTCTTGATGTTAAAACAAAAAATTTACGTACTAAAGAAATCCGATAATTTAAAATTAAATGGATGGACAAATCTATCAAAGATGCCACATGGGAACGCGAGAATACTCTAAGAACAAACTTCCCTAACTTTCCATTGCAAGAGTGCAATGTTTTAAAGAAGGGGAGTATGTTACGGGCATGACCATTTAATATCCTGTGGTGAGAATTTACCGTAGTATTCTATACACGTGGATAAGTGTGAGGGTTAAACGAGAGTGTAAAGAAGGGGAGGATTACTTTTAATCCTCGGGATTGAGACAACCCATTAGGTCAAGTGTGAACTTGCCTGGGGGCCTTGGGTATCACTATAAATAAGAGGCCTAGCTACCCTCATTTAATCATCTTTTGACTACATCGAGACTCTGCTCTTGTGGTGGGTCAACTCTTGTAGCGAGTGCGCCAGCACCAGGTACAACTCGAGGTATGGGACGACGATCGAGGCTCGAGTCCGTCTTGATCCCTTCACTCGGGGGGTGGTCGGGTGGATCAACACCCTTCTTTCTCTTTCTCCTTTCTATCTATCATTAGTTTATCCTTATCTTAAGCTTACTTTAGTACCTAGATCTCTAATATTGCTCATCTTTATCTTGTTTCTCCTCCTCCGGCTCTTGTTGCTGTGCTGGTGCCGACTGGCCTATATCTTTTGCTTCCTTTGGTTGTGCCGTTGGTACGGGGTCCTATTCAGCTTGCTAGCCGTTTTGAGTGGTTTCAACTAGTGGCTCCTCTTGATTGTCGGCCGGTTGGGGACTAGGAAGGTGTGGTGTCTCAAAAGGCTATGGCCTTGGTTCCTCTAGGATAGTTGCTTCCGGTTTGATATCTAATGTTGCCTCCATCAGTTGTTCTTAACCCTTTTGATTGTGTCCCCGGTTCCAATGGTGGTGTCGGCAGTCAGTCGGTGACCGTGTCTTCGTCCTCTCTTTCGTCTTTGTTAGCGTGTAGGCACTCCTTTTTGTATGTTTCGGGAGCGAAAGCAAGTTGGAGGTGGTCGTCTTCAAATTCCTCCAACATCCTCCAAATTTCAGTACAATGGCCTTGAGCGAGAGCTTGAAAGTCCTCTAACATCTCTTAACGAATGGAAGTGATGCTTGCCTCGTCGAGCTTCTAAAAGTCGTGGCCTTCCTTTTGTCGGTTTTCTTGGTCGGCATGAAATAACTGAAGTTCGGCCACAGGCTTAGACTAGTCTTTCCACCCTTTGTCTAATGTTTCGGCGACCCACTTATTCATCCATTGTCTCTATGCTTGGATGATCAACCAAATTCGCCCATTGCCTAAACCCAACTGATGTTCTAGCGCCTTAATCTACTCGTTCAAGGTATCAAATTTATGATCATGTTGGGCTTTGATCAGTTGAACCAATGTGTCCATGCAATCTCTTTCTTTTTCTTGGGCTTCATTGAGCATTTGCAGTTACTGGCTAAAACGTTGTTGCTCCAAGTCTAATTCTTCCCAACACTGCTCAAGGCCCCTATTGAATCATTCATAATGCTATATACAAATGCCTTATTGAACATTAATTTGCATTCTGAGATCTGTGATTATGTGCAGTTGTCGTCCCACCAGGCGTGCCAAAATTTCTGTTGTCTTGGTCAACAGATACAAAGGATCGAACAACTCACATATAGAGTCGTTCTGTCAATGAGATTGTGGTTGGAGATTGGAGTCGGTCGACTCTACTAAATGATTACTTAAACACAATCAACATAAACACATATACTCAGATTACCATACTTAATCACTGTTGTTACGAAAATACTAACTAAAGTACGATCGATGATCAACTATACGTATTCAGAGTAAGAGAAATTCAAGACACGAAATAGTACTTCAAGACATAGAATATACTCTAATTAGCAAAATTATATTGAAAACTTATAGCAATACATACCGATATTGTTACAATGCTCTCGACCCTATTTTGCAGGTGGCCTGAGAGACTTTACCAATATATTACAATTGTCGTTCGGCAAGAACCTACAGTTACCATTGTCCTATTTTTCCTACTTGGCGATAATAATAATTGTTCGACTATCTCCTTTCACGTTTGTCTACTACGACGATGACTATGACTACGACTACTATTTCGACTATCATTATACTAGTTTGTCGACCTATATATTTTGACTAGCTTAACTGGTCGATCCGACCAGCTAACAATGTACATATAAAAACCCCACCCATGGGACATGAAATATAACAGTAGAAGAAGTTCCTCTCTAAAATTGTTCTCTCTCTCTCTCTCTCTCACACACACACACACATGGGCGTGTGGCCCATGTGATAGAAAACACACTTAGGATGACCTTATGGAATTGTAACGGCGCACTCTGGACACACCCTGGCCGCCTAGAGGAGATATTAAAGGAATCAAATATAGTTTGCCTAGTAGAAACACACCAAAGCCCAAATAGGGGACTCCCACGAGTCGAAGGATTTCGTTAGGAGTTGGCTTTTAGACAAACCTCACGTCGATGCACTACCAGGGGATTTGGAGGTGTTGCAATATTGTTTCGGAGGGAGCTACATAATACGATAGAAATACTGAGCACAGACCTAGAAGCTTGTTTTATGTGGGTGAAAGTCTCCACAACCAAGGACAAGGCAATATTTTTCGCCATTTGTTACTTCCCCCCGAAAGGCTCTCGTTATAATCTAGCTGGCGAGGCGAGATTAGTTGATGATGGAGTGCCACATGGGCCTTCCCCATATGAACCTCTATAGGATGACATAATCCGATATTCTTCCCAAGGAGAAGTATTCCTTGTAGGAGACTTTAATGCGAGAACCCAATCCCGACAATGCACAATATTTCAAATGAATAGAAACCTAGAAATGGTAAATGTCGATCCTTTAGACATAGACACCACACGTAGATCAAAGGATCAAGGTGCGGACGCCACGAGCTTTGACCATCATTTGCTCGAACTTGGCAGTTGGCACTAGATGGTCATATATAATGGTTTAGCCAAGTGGCCAGGTTTGGAAGAGCTCACATGTTTCCCACATGGAGGAGGGGAAAGCACGGTTGATTATCTAATAGGACGTCCTAAAGTTACCCACATGATTAACTCCTTCCGAGTGGCCCCATGTCTTATTGGCGCGGACCATAGTTTCTTATACTTCGAGCTAAAATGTGATATCTCTAACGTCACCAACTCTAGTCAACCACGCCATGACATCACAATACATTTCACACATGAGCTCTTTGACATATATGCTCAACATGTTCAAGCCCATCTCTCCTCCCTTGATCCCTCCCTACCTTTAGAGAGCCTTAGTATGAAACTCACACACATCCTTCACTCTGCAGCAATTAGCAGTTTCCCATACACGAAACACTCCAATCAAGGTAAAGTAGGATCTATGCCACAAAATAGATGGTATGATGAGGATTCTAGGTGCTTACATAGACAACTTACAATATCGCAAATCAGTGGTAGTATTTCCTCAATACAAGCTCGTAAAGAAATGCGCAAGATGACATGTCGTAAGAGACGAGCATGGGAGGCATCCCAATATTGGGAACTCTACCATATGCTCATGAGTAGCGATTGTGCCACTGCATGGAAGAGATTACGGGAACCAAGACCACAAACACCCACCGAAGATCCCGAAACTTGGCACACTTATACAGAGAGACTCTACCAAATCCCAAATCAACCACCCATTCCAATGCCTTCTACACCCCGACCTACTGTGGGGACACTCTTCATGACCTCTAGGGTCACGAAGGTCATAAAGAATTTACAACATAGGAAGTCCATGGACCCCTTTATGTATGCGAGAGAGTGCCTAGCTCCCTTGCTAACTCTAATCTTCAATCGTGCCCTCGCAGAGGGTTTTCCACCACAATGGACCATGAACACAGTGGCCCCCATACATAAAGGGGGGGACCCCATGGACCCAAATACTTATAGGACCATTATGATAGGTCATACCCTTGCTAAATTATATGGTATAGTAATGGAGGCAGAGCTTAGCGATTATATGGAGACCTTAAATCTTCGTGCACCTGAACAGGCTGGCTTTCGACGAGCCTTCTCCCCAATTGATCATATCTTCACACTTAGATGCTTAATTGACTAGACTAAGGCTCACAAGAAGAAACTATATTGTTGTTTTGTGGACTTCCGCAAAGCCTTTGACACGGTCCCTAGAGAGCGTTTGTTTGATAGGCTTAAGAGCTTGAGGATACCAGATGACATGGTTTGGGCCATCTACGCACTATATAAACAAGTGTCCAGGTGTGTTCGATGCCCAGGTGGCATATCCGATAGTTTCACTAGCACTATTGGTGTAAAACAAGGTTGCCCCTTATCTCCAACTCTTTTTGGGATCTACATTGATGAGATCACAGATTTTATTGCTCGTAAGGGAGGCAATGGAGTAGTCCTTGGGGATACGCAGGTGCGTATCTTGCTCTATGCAGACGACATAGTTTTGCTCTCTGAATCCGAACACGACCTACAAAGGCACCTTAATGCCTTAGATGACTTTTGCACACAACGAGGATTGGTAGTGAATCTAGGGAAAACTAAAGTCCTTATCTTCCACACGTCGGCCCAAGTTAGAGCTAAGTGTCACCTAACTATCTCCCATAGCCTAGTTGAGGTGGTTGGATCATATGTCTATCTCGAAGTCACTTTCAGTGCCCGCTCAGGTAAATTTTCAATGACACAAGCAGCGAAGGATAGACTTACAAGACGACATGCATCCCTCTCACTCCTCGAGAGACAATGCCACCAAGCATACTTCCAAGAGCCACGAACTAAAGGGTGGCTCTTTGACTTATTAGTGACTCCCTCTCTCATGTATGCATCAACGGTTTGGGCTCCAAGACTACTATCTTTCATGTGGATGCAATTAGAGAGACCATTGGTGATGATGTTATCACGCCAACTCCGAAGCAAATCGTCGGTCCCACATGACATTATTAGGGCTGAGTTCACTCTACCCCCTATGTTAGTAGAAGCACTTTTTCAATTTGTAGTCTTTATCCACAGGATACATAACCAACCACTTGATAGAATATCCCATCAAGCCTTTAAGGCTTTTTTGAGCACTGTATGAGTCCGGCTCTACTAGCTCATGGTATGGCATGATGGTGGGTTGGCTTCTTGCCAACGGTCTAGACATTAATAACCTCCCCCCCCTTAAGTACGACCACACGACTGATAACACTTTAATCTCTCATGAGGACCGTAATAAAGTAATACGCCAAGAAATATGGCAAATTTATACTCGGTATAAATGGATCACCCCACTAGAGCCACTCCCATCTAAAATGTCGTACTATAAGGAACACTTTATGCACTTCTCTAAGTTAGGTTTTATCATGCGACCAAGATATCTAGATGTATTCTTACCACATGCACTAAGGGTTGCCATTGGTCAACTTAGAATATCATCTCACCAACTTGAGATTGAGAATGGATGTACTAATGGAGTCCCTAGGGAGGAAAGGATATGTAGGTTATGCCACATAGAGATAGAGGATGAGTACCATTTTACATGCAAATGCCCCACCTATGCCGAGATAAGGGCAAAATACCAAGACATACTTGGTTCCTCTCCCACCCTCCCTAAACTATTAGATACACTAGATATAAAGAAATTAGGTAGATACATCTTAGAATTGAAACAACATAGAGAGAATAAGTTACAAAACGTTGATAATAATGTTGCTAATGTTTACCAACATGTAACAAATGAACTTTTTCAAGAACAGGGGGAGACAATGAATGTCGACACACTTGCACCACTCGGGCTTTTCCTTGATGAAGCAGAAAATCAAAGAAGAACCAAACGCCCTTGGATGCCGGGTTTCAAAGCAACTCGACGAGATGTAGAAGCAATAAAGAAAATAAGGGAACGTGAACTACACCGCCTAGAAGCCATGGCTAGGGCACTCTATGCATCGGGACCATGGGTCACACCCACACCAAAAACTTTTGACCTCCCACTTCTTTTTGAGAGACTTGGGTGGAAATGAGATTAGGCTTAGTGCAAAGTTTTGTACACTACTAGAACTCTCTTAGCTTAAGCTATTTTCTTTTATTTTAGTTTTGATGATTGGATAAACACTCATTTTTGTTGTAAACCAATTGTCTCATGGGCCAAATTTGGCCTTAGAAGATGTTAATATATCTTTCTCTCTCTCTCTCTCTCTCTCTCTCTCTCTCTCTCTCTCTCTCTCTCTCTCTCTCTCTCCCCCATCTCAATGGCACCACAATAGAACGTCGAGATCGTCCCAAATACAAAATAACTTCAAGTGTGTGTGTGTGCACGTAAATGACCTTTTTTTTATGAACATGTCATAACCAACTATCCTCCTACTTGGTATCCCCACATCTCAACCACTTTTGTGGTATTTTGTGTGTGTGTGTGTGTGTGTGTGTGTTTGGAATTTGGATGTAGGGCATCATCTACAACAATTATATTATGGATGTGTGAAAAATGGAAGGGTAGTAATTTTAAATAAGTCTTAACACTCTTTTGTTGTTCTGATTCCACCCTTACTACTATCTAACTTCGGCAGTGTGCATTGGAGCGCGTTAATAGTTTGATGAAATGTTTGTTTAGTGACAGCCTCATGGAGGTTTCTATGTTGGTCATTTAAACAAGAATACGACACTTCTACAAGAATTTCAAGGAATGAGTGGCTAATTATTTACCACCCCATCATATTCAATCACATAATGGATGGTATTTCACGTTTCTTGTGGACAATAAAGTTGCGTGTGGAGAGAGTGTCGTGCATTTAGTTGGCTTTACGTTCCCTTTGATCCGCGAAAAGAAAGTTTCCAAAGAATGCATATAAAGTTATGGATGTAGATTGATTGAAGACGTGAGGGATGACTAATTTTTTCAAACAAACCCATCACAATGATAATTAGGGCGGTTCTTGGGCATGATTGCTCTTATTACTATGCATATATGCATGGACTGGAGGGAGGGAGTATTAGTATGTACATGTATACTATGTAGTTGTTACTCTCAGTCGCATATCATATCATATCATATCATATCATGCATACATACATACATAATAAATATATCATCAGCAGTTACTACTGCGCCACCCGTCCTTCCATCCTTCCATGGAAGCTTGAACCAAGGAAGTAACGCAAAATGAATTAGCAGCCGGTTTAGGGACAAAACACACACACACTCAGCCACTCACCACTCTAGTAGCTCGCCAAAAAGAGAAGAAAAGAGTATGTAGTGAAAAAAAAAAAAGAGGGACGGAGAAACAGCAGCCTCCCTCCCTCTCCTCGTACAAATTTATTAAAAGCAAGCAACCACATGTTCCTCGTTTAAATTTGTGTGCCAAATCTTTTTTGTATAAAACCCACCCAAACCTATCCAATCTATCTGATGGATGGAACGTTACGCTTTATAAAGCCACATAATTTAGATAGATAGATCATTGCTGCTGGGTAATATATATAGTACCTCATACATATATACATACATACATAGTGCCCTTTTCATACACTCAGGAAATCAGTCTCACCCACCAACCACATTTAAACGGAAATTACATCCACGTATACTCCATTCCCTTTTTCTGCCGTCTCTCTCTCTCTCTCTCTCTCTGTCTATGTGTTTGAGGATTGTATATGTATGTATGTATAATACAGGCCATGCGGCGTGCATCATAGCTGCTATCTCGTGGATCTATAATAGAAAATGGGAGGCCAGAATAGTGGTAGAAGTCGCACCCTACTACTACTCCTACTCCCTCCTCATGTGAATCTGCTAATTCTTCTACTCTTACCACCACCCTCCATCCTTAGTGCTGAATCTGTTATTGTTGTTGCTGATGCCCGCATTATATCATCATCAGCTGTAACTATGCCTTCTTTTGGAGGAGGAGGAGGTGCCAACAACAACAACAACAACAACAACAACATTCCGGCAGTTTTCGTATTCGGTGACTCGCAGAGCGATACTGGGAACGGATGGTTTGTTAACCATCGCACCGCCTTCATTCCTCCTTTCGGGAAGACATTCCCTGGATATCCCGATGGCCGATTCTCTGACGGTCGGATCTTTGTCTCCGACTTCCTAGGTATATAACTCATATATTATTATTATTGTACACCGGCTCATGAAGGAATGAATGCATCCATCTCAGTGAGTTGAATGATATATATCTATCTATATATATGTAGCAGGCTAGTCAGTCTGCAAGTCTATATTTATATTTTCTGATGCCTATCTGGACTATTTGTTGTTTATATATATATATATATCTGTCTGTGTGCTGTGTGCTGTGCTGTGCTGTGCAGCCGAGCATCTGGGGCTTCCGCCTGTAAATCCATGGCTTAACGTCTTCCTCAACTTTGAGCATGGCGCAAATTATGCGATCCCTGGGGCAACCGCCTTAGCATCAATGCCATTTCCGCTGGCGACGCAGGTCGCATGGCACCTGGACCTCGTTCATGAGGTGTACAACAACAGAACCACATCCTCCTCATCAACGAGGATGATGCTGTTGGAGCTCCAGAAACAGAAAGATGAGAGCCAAGAACGTCGGAAACGGTTACCCACTGTTGAATCACTGGGCGACGCACTGTACGTGATAGAGATCGGAGGATTAGATTACAGGATTAACGAGTCTGATGTCGCTTATTCTTCTCCGGAGCTGGTAAATGCCACAATTGTGCCCCTCGTTGTGGACGAAATACGAATAGCGTTGGAGGTATAAATCAATATATATATATAATGATGATTTATTTATACATACTACATACTACTTACTATATTATTGTAAATTGTAATGTTGGGTTCTCCACTTCTTATATATTTGTATTTATTTTAGAGACATCATTATGTATTAGTTAGTGTGACTTTTAATTTGAGGAAGGCCCTAAAGGTATATATATATATATGTATAAATTATAATGTATGTATGTATGTATGTATGGGCATATAAAAGTGGTTGCTCCCTCCCTCCGTTAGGGAGTCCAATAATTGAGAATTGACCTAAAACCTTGGGTTTTATTTTGTTGTTCAAATGCTTTTGGCTGATAACCATGAAAGACAGACACTCTACAATGGAGGGGATGCCAAGAAGTTTGTGGTCGTCAGCGTGGGAGCCCAAGGATGCCATTCTGTCACATTGGCCCTTTTCCCGAATATGCCCCGAGATTCCCGTGGCTGTGTTAAGCCCATTGACGACATCTCGTGGAACAGTGGCCAACAAACGCTCGCGATGCTTGAAAACCTTCACCAACTACACCCCGACGCCAATTACAACTTTGTTGATTTGTACTCGGCCACCCACTATATCATTGACCATAGAGACGAGTTTGGTAATCATGCACTTCCATCCATACATTTCAAGCGTATGTTATTCATCATTGTCATGTACAATAGGTAATGATATCGGCCAATAAGGGAAATGTATCTACTATATCTAGCAAGATAGATCAATACCATATAGAGAAGACTAGACTAGGTTTTCTAGCATCCAAGGTATGGAACCAAATAAACATATCTAATAATCATCTTATATGTTTCTCTTTCAGAAGAAGGGGGGGGGGGCTATGACTCCGTAGTAAATGAAAACATGCACGTGTTCCCATAGGTGGCTATTTGCGTATGACTCTTAAATTGTCATGCACATCTAGTTTCGAGTCATTCTCGTGAATTATCTTATTCACTGAGCATGCAAGAAGTAAGTAATATTCATCATCATCATCCTCTGACACTACTAGTAGGTTTTCATTGCATTCTTCACACTAGGGTGATGATGCCATGATGCTACCTTAACACCTAACTTTATGTGACCAAGTTTCAAAATGTGTTAACGACACTAATGCCAGTAGTAAAATTTACATTGGGAGGTTCACATTTGCAATGGTATATTCCTATGTTGTCATTTTGGCATATTTGCCCTAGATGATGTGCTCATTCCTAAAGACTTACATATATGTATGTAATACATGTAGTTCGTTGTGGGATGTCCCAATTATGCATACTTTATCCCATTACACTTGTGTAATACAAGCTAAAAAATGATACATTAGTTTATTATTATTGATTACGACGACTACTCCCATTTTGAAAACAAACAAACCTGACTCTTTTCGAATAAGTAATGCTTGACACTAATCCCATGCCTCAAGTATTTGGCAATTTACACTAATTTGGATAGTCGTACATGTTTTATACTTGTAAATAAATTATCAGATTAAGGTATCACGTAAAGAAAATAATGCCCTCTAAATTAATCTTTAAGTACGTGATTTTGAATCATAACATTTCCCTTCGCATTGCAGGATTCACCAATCCCTTCGATGCTTGTTGTGGTGCTGGGAATAGATATCCATACGGATTTAATGACACAATTTTCGAATGCTCAAATGTGACAGAATCATTGTATGTCTGTCCGAACCCAATAAACTACATATCCTGGGATGGTACTCATTACACAGATAGCTTCAATTTTCAAGTGTTTAATCAAACATTTCTAACTGGAACCTTCCTGTATTCTATATAGGTGGGATTGTCTCTATCGTAAATGTATCAAATAAATGAATAAATTTGGACGATGCCATCACATTATGATTTCATGAATAAATACAATTTTTTATCACCTCATCGTCCCTAGTTCTTAAGTTGTAGACATAAGTCTCTGAGAACATAAATAACGTGATAGTGCAATCACATTAAGATCTCTTGAATAAATCCCATTTTTCTATCACCTCTCCATCTCCCAATATAATTGTTTTGACATGAATTTCATAAACCGAAATAATATATAATTTTATTTACTTAAGCTATACATTATTTTATTAGAAATAATAAACATTAGAAGATTATAAACTAAGCTTTCATGGTTAGATAATACATATGAAAAGTTAGTGAGTACAACCATTTACAATAATATATTGAACATAATGAACCCCTGTTATGTGGAAGACTGATCTAGACAACCTATACCTTCCGAGTTCCAGTGTCGTGAAGTTCCGTCACTAGGTGCGGATCATGAGGCGGAACCACCAGGGTCCTGGACCAGAAGGATTCGAAGCTTGCACTAGTTTAACGAGAAAGTATTTAAGATAGATTGAAAGAGAGAGATTGATATGGCGAGAGAAAGGTAGAGAGAGAGATTAAGATTGAACCCTTGACTTTAGACTTAAGAAACAAGATACACCATCAATTGGATAACGAATTTTCTTCTTCTTAAATTCTTGATTAATACATAGCTCCCTTTTGCTTGATTCCTCCACTCTTTTATAGATGCCCCCATGCATATGGTGCATGTGAGGGTGCAAGACATGCACGCAATGCATGAAATGCATGCAATGCAAACAATGCATGCTTGCCATGTCATCATCTAAGCTCTCACACATGAGAATTTACATGTAAAACTGGTGATAAAAATATAACCCCTAAAGAAATGATTTGGCTTAATGGTAAGTTTATAGACTCTCAACTTGGAGGTGCAAGGATCAAATCTTCACTTGCACTCCTTTTGAATATATATATATATATATATATATATATGTTTATTATTATTTTACCATAAAACATATGCTCCATTGGTATTAATAAAAAGCCCGGAGGCAGTATACAAATAGTACATAATATTGTTTCATCTCCACCAGTATATCTAAACTGATTCTAGCATTTGTAAAAACTGTTGGGAAAAAAACAGCCATAAAACACAACATTGATTCCAGTGATCTGCTGCAGAAAACAAAATTTCGGGCTCTTAGAACAGAACTCCATAGAAAACTTATATTTCACATGATATTCCATGTCCTCCGTCTTTCCAATCATATGTGTCAGGTGTGGAGCTGTAAGAAGATTCACCATCCCAACAGAAACAGTTGCAAACAGATCCGAAGTGATTCCAGCATTTGTAAAAACTGTTGGGGAGAAAAAAACAGACCATGAAAATTAAATGTACTATACTAATCTCCACCTCTCACCCCATTTGCTTCGATCCCCACAACTTATTCACTCTCCCTTCATGATGTGCTTCGGCCCCCTCACCATCATCACTCCTAAAAACAACCAAATTGCTTCATTCAATCCACCTCCACCATCTCGCCGAATGCCACCAATGTCCTGTGGAATTAACAACAAAATAAGTAAAAAATTCCTCATCCCCTCATGAGCTGCTTCGATCCCCCCCACCATCATCACTCCTAAAACAGACACATTGCTTCCTTTAGTCCACATCCACCATCTCGCCGAATAGCACCAATGTCCTGTGCAATGAATCAACAAAAATGAGAAATTGTTCCTCATTCCCTCATGATTTGCTTCGTTCCCCCACACCATCGTCACTCCTAAAAACAGAGAAATTGCTTTAATCAAACCACATCCACCATCTCGCCGAATACCACCTCTGACCTATACAAAAAACAACAAAAACAAGTGAATAATGGTTTCTCATCCCCTCATGATTTGCTTTTGTCCCCCCCACCATCATCACTCCTAAAAACAAACAAATTGCTTCAATCAATCCACATCCACCATCTCGCCGAGTACTGCCAATATCCTGTGTAATTAACAACAAAATAAGTGAACAATGATTCCTCTCCCCTCCTGATGTGCTTCAACCCTCACACCAACACCGCTCATCCTCACACCATGACAAAGTTGCTTCAAATCCCACTGCCATCATCCCGCAACCTATGAGAACCATAATATCTGTCTTAAGTCAGCCCATATCTGGGGTATCTTGCTTCCCCTATTCCATCTCACCGATTAACGCGGCCCTGTAATCACAACAAAAAATGAGCAAAAACCATTCCTCGCCTTGTCATAATAATCTGCTTCAGCCCCCACTCCAACATCACTCATCCTAACCACAAAAAACAGAAAAACGGCTTCGTCATGTCCCCATCTACCATCTCACTATCTCCGATTTGACAATCCTGTTACACTAACAACCAACAAACGAGTAGAAAACAAACAGAAATCCTCACCTTCTCCTAGTAATCTTCGACAACCCCCACCAACATCAATCATCCTAATCACAAAACAACTTAAACCTATTTCAACCTGTCCACATCCACCATGTCGATATCTCTGATTATCACACGAAATCTGCCTCATACCACTAAAATCTTCTTTTACTAGCTTGATTCAGCATCCAGAACATCATCCCATTTCCTCATATCTTCTTCTGGCATATGTATATCTTACCTACATTAAAATAGGCTTCATACATGCCGCAACCGTCTCCTCCCTGTTATCTCATGTTGTTCGCCATAAGAATGGTACTGGTGGCGGGAACAACCAACGAGGTGGCACATAATTCCACCTAACCTCCGTGCTTGCATCTAACATTATAGGAATAGCTGACCAAACTCGTCGTAATCTCTTTCTTTTTCGAATGGCTGTGTTTCCATAGCCTTTATACCTGTCATACTCACCTTTAACCGAATGTACTAAGAAATTTCAAAAAGACTTTACCTGATCCACAATGTGAATGTCTTCATCATTGTATAACTTGGAGCACCTAGCTTTCCAAAGAACCCATAGAGACAACGAGGAGACAATCTGCCAAACATAGCTCCACGAGAAGAAACATATGTTTATTATTATTATTATATATGTATTTTTATAAGGCGTTTCTCCGCCTGGTCGTCGTCTCGCCGGCTCCGTCGGTTGCTGTCGCCGGTCTTGCCGGTTACCGTCGATCGACGTAGTCGGATGCCGTTGCCGGTCGCCGTCACCGGATCCGTCCAAAACACATAGTTATATGCATTTGCCTACATCCATTCATTAAGTCATACAACTTAACCTTTCTATGCTCCACACATAAACACAAAGATTATAGCTTTTGCTTTGCGTTATATATGGGGGGATCCTTATTTGTCCCGTCTATGTGGGATATCACATTGTTTTATTTTCCTCTTCTTCTTTCCAAACTTCATACCCACATAACTTGACACTTAGATGTCTATTTCCTACGTAGTAAAGTGCATTCAAAAGCTCTTCAAGACCTCTATCTGTTTGTACCAAGATATTAAACTTATTTAAATAGTATCTTCACAATTATTGTTTTATATTTCATAATAAGAACCATACTTGATTTCGTATATTCCTCACAAGTTTCACACTATCGCCGAAAATCTTCACGACATCCACCCCCACCAAACCGCACGTCCTCTGGTACGTGCCAAGAAGAGAGAGTGTGAGATTTTTGCTACGGTGATCAATCAGATTCCTCCATGTCCTCATGTACATAACTCAAGTCTGTAGGTTCCTTCCTACTATCTTCATCGTTGAGGTGATCGAGGTCAGGATCCTCGACTTGTCTTTTCTTGAAAATCTTTACTCTTTTTCTAACTCCGCAAGGTGGTATGTTGCATTGTCGTTGGCACTTATCACTATATACAGTTTGAACCATCTTCTTGCGAACTTCCTTGTTGTACTGTGTTGATTGTCAAGGTTGTTGTCGTAGACCAATACCCAATCTCCTTCTTCGATCTTCTTGGGACGTAGTCGATGCGTCTTGTCGAAGCGAATTTTGTTTATCACTCGGGCTGCCTCCATCATCTTTCGCGCTTTTTCTAGATCTTCAGGTCTCCTTTCAAGTTGCCTTATCCGTGCCGCTAATAACTCTTCTCGGCTCATCTCGTTCTCCCATAGTATCGCTACCCATGAGGCGATCGTCCTTTCGATGGGCATTACCGGCTTTTGTCCATACATAAGCTCCGTTGGCATGTACCCCGTCACCGAGTTGTGTGTCATTCTGTCGGCCCACAAGGCATAGGGCAATAGTCGTGGCCAATTCCCTAGTCAACCGTTGCATGCTCGTACGATGGCTTTGACGATAGGTCCATGCCCTCACTCGATCTTCCCATTCCCTTTTGGCTTGTAGGCAGTCGTGAGGGAGAGCTTAACGCCTAGTTGTTTGAAGAGCTCCATCGCTTCGTGCGCATCCAACTCCCCTCGGTCGGCTACTATCTTTCCCACACATTCGTATCGACAAACAACCTCTTCGAGTAGAAATTTGCGAACAGCCGACATCGTCTTATTTGTGAAGGCCCGTCCTTCCACTTGATTTGTCAAGTCTTCTCTCGCCAGAGCTAAGTAATTCATTTGTCCTACTCCCATTGGCATTGAGACCAAATCCACCATCCATTTGAAGTGTATGGTGAATGGGTATGTCGGTCGTAGCTCATCATGATGACGTATATTCGAATGTACTTGGCATGTTTCGCATGTGGACACAAAATGGAGTACATCTTTGTACATGCTTGGCCACCAGTACTTCTCTTTCAACTTCTCGAACGTCGCACATGTTCCTCTATGACCTGCCCAGGCACTCTCGTGGAGTTCGGTCATTAGCGTCACTTGCTCTTCTTTCTTCACCACCACTCGACGTGGTATTCTTGTCCTTCTTTTTGGGTGTCGCCAAAGGAAGCCTCCCTTCAAGAAGTATTGGTAATCTCTCTTCCGAATTCGTAGGGCCTCCTTCTCCGTCAATGAAGCATCGGCCATCATTGTTTTTAGGAATCAGCCGATCAATAACCACTCTCCTTCGTACTCATCCTCATTGAAGGCATGGAGGGTTAGGGTGTCCTTGTCTTCTGTCGATAGTCGAGCCATCTTGAAGAAGTCGAGGGTGACGTCTTCATCTTCCGAAACCATGTCACTTTCATTCTCAAATCTTGCCCTCGACAGCATGTCAGCCATGGCGTTCTTCTTCCCTGCAATATGGAGGATCTCTGGGTTTAAAGACTTGATATAGGCGATCCACCTTAGCATAGCTAGATCTGGTATCGCACATCCTGAGATCATCCCGAGGATTGGGAGACAATCTTTCTCAATTATTACTTCCGACCCGATCAGGTAGTCTTTGTCCGTCTTCACTGCCGACACAATAGCCCAAAGTTCCCATTTGACTTGGGCGTATCTTTGTTGTCGTTCGCTGAGAACCTTTGCTCCGAACCGGATGGCATACCGTGCATTATCTTCTCCTTCTTGGTTGATGACCCACCCGATTCCGGTTGGGCTCGTATCTACAATCACATAAATCGGCTTCCCTTCGATATAGTTGGCCTTTCTTAGTGTTGGAGCTTTAAGAAGTAGTTTCTTCCATCTTCGCCTCGCGTTTGTGTGCTCGTCTCGCCATTCGAACTTCATTCTTTTCTTCAGCAATCCATATAAAGGCTCGGCAACATGGGCGTAGTGTGGAATCCAAATATGATAAAACGTGCATGCTCCAAGAACCTTCGAACCTCCGTTTGGTTTACACATTCTTCTTTCATATCCTGGATCGCGTTCACCTTGGATGACGAAGGCTTCCGGCCATATGCTCCACACAAGTGACCTACCACCAAAATCTTCGGTTGCTCGAATGCGGATTTTTCTCACGAAATTGTCAAATTTGCATCTTCGAGCCTTTGAAGCACTTTCTCGCAATCTTTCATATGATCCGCGATGAACTTTCTACACCCTTCCTTATCTTTTGATTCATCTTTCTCCTCATCCGAACATCCTTTTATCGGAATATCATCCAAGAATGGCATCGTGATGTGCGGGATGCAATCCTTCAAGACCTTGTTCTTGGCATTCACCATATGAGCCACCGAGTTCGTTGCACCTTGAGGTAAGGTACACATCTGCACGAGCCCGATCGGAGTCCTCATGGTTGTAATGTCACGATTGTCGATCGCGAACTGGAATTGGTCGTATCCAGAGTAGAGATCGCCAATGGAGTAGATGGACCGCCCCGCAAACGCTTCGGCAAATTCGTCCACGCTCGGACCAATTCCAGCATTCTGAATTGTCACCTTGTTGACGGGTTGAAGATCTTGCATGAATCGCAATGATCCATTCTTCTTCGGCACCGTGAACCACCTATTAGAATAAGGAGAATTTGACGGTTCCAGAATTCCCATATTCACCTTCTCCTTTAAGAGCTTGATCAGCTTCGATAGGTGTGCTCTCGAAACCGGTATCGGTTTCAAATTCAACGGTACATGCGGCACCGTGAAGATCACCATCGACTCTATCATCCTTGGATCAGCACATCCGATCTTTTGGGAAAAATGCGGAAGCCTTCCCATGTCTCTCAAGCATGTCGCGAAACATTCACTCTTCTTCAGGGAGGAGGGAATCCTCCCTTCCAACTCATAGCTTCCCCTTCGTCTCTTCGGTGAAGAAATGACCTATTGCCTTCGGATCTCGTAAGCTTGGATCATTAGCGACTTCCTTCATCTTTTGCCAGCTATCTTCCGGTAGTGGAACCGCAACTAGCTTGATCTTCCTATCCACCATTTTATATTTGGTGTTGACTTCAGCTTCCTCCATCAAGATGCCACGATGGTATTCATTGATGATAGCGTACATGTTGATGGAGTTAATCGAAATCATGTGTTGATCATGAAGATAGCTCAAGTCCACGACTTCCTCGATTTCGGCGATGGTGTCGTTAAATGAGGCTTCTTCCATAATATGAGTCACGAACTCTTCTTCTTCTATTATGTTTTCTTCTTTCAGCATCTTCTCGAAGTCTTGTATCCGACGCTTGTCCTTCTTGTTGAGTAGTACTAGTTTACATGCGCCACTAGGTATGACACATGTTGCTTCTCCTCGCAATCCACACGCTCTACTCCCTTGTGGGGACTTGTGATCGCTCAGACTATTTGTGCCCCATGCTTCAATAGTCCACTCTAAAAATCCAGGGATTCCCCTCCAAGACTATCTCGATTTTTTTCATGATTAGCTCGCACCGTTAGGAATTGAACATATCTTTGATTGTCAAGACTCTTGATTTGCGCGAAGGCTGCTCCATTATCGAACACCTTGGTCTCCATCCGGGATGATGTGATATACAATTGTCCTAGGATGACAGGATGCGACGCCGATTCTTCCACGAAGAAGTGTTGATCCATCTCCACATCCCTAATCGTGACTTTAACATTGGGACAAGCTCCACGTACAAGTCCTCCGTAGACTTTGTTGCCGTTCGAATCTTCCATCTGTGGTTTGTATTGATTGGCCATCTTCCTTTTCTGTAGAACTTAGTTCACATGAGGTTGATCTCTGAGCCATGGTCGATCAAGGCTACCACGGTGTCGTGAAGAAAACAGTCCCTAGGCGGAAACCGAGTTTAGCGTGTGTAAACTGGCCCTTACACGCGAGCACACTTTTCATTGTATAATAAGTAGGTAGGTACAAGTCGGTTGAGGAGAAATCCTAGGTAGCACGCATTCAATAGGGAGAGAATTGAGGTGTATCTCTATCCGAAAGGACAGAGAATTAATATGATGTAACGAATGATAACGGCCTCCCTCCTTGGCCTATAAAAGAGAGGGAGAGGAATGAAAAAGGGATCGCTTTTTGTCGAGGACGAACTGTTGTCGGACTGGGACCGAGCTCTTCTCCTCCTTCTTTCTCTGTGTTTTGCTTTCAGTAGGTTTTCGGGAGGCTGACTCTGCTCCGTGGAACACCCGTGTGCTTCCGGTAGAGTCTCCATCTTGCTCTTCTGTACGTGAGTGAACAGGCGTCGGTGTTCGCCTTGCCGTCCTATTTGTTAACTCTTAGGGCCGGACAATGGCCTAACACAGGGTGTCTACGGAAGACACTTCACCAAAGGGGTGTTACGGCAAGAGGATTAGGCTCAACAATTAATCTGACTTAATTAGGTTACTTAGCAAGATCGTCCTTAATAATCACACGCGTAAGATATAACAATGAATGCAGAACGACAATTAACACAGAGAGATAAAAACGATAAGCTTCATTAATTATCCGTTGCTCATTACATTGTATCCGGGCCTTTATATAGGTTTCCGGTTTGTAGTACAAAACGGTGCCATCCGCACCTGTTCGGGATCGGTCCGGATCCGGAACGGCATACCGATTCCGGTCCGTCCGTCCACACTAATAGCTTACTTACAACCATTCCTTAATAATTAAATAACTCCTTAGTTTCACACTCTGGACTACTGGCGTTTGTTGCTCTAACACTGGCGTTTCCGTCATTGCTCCCTTCGTCGTAGTGGTCTCCGGTTGACTGGTTCCGGCCTGGCCCTCGTCCGGCGACGGTTCCTCATCACTAAGGTTAACCGTTGCCGCTTCCCGTGCTTTTTCTTCCCGAACCCGGGACCACTCGTAGCTTTCAAACTGGATTTGAGCGTCCAGCCTATCATTGTCTAGCTGAGCTACGAGTTGCCAGACCTGCACCAGCTGTTCATCCGCCAGGACTTGGAAGTCTTCGGCCAGCTCGTCCCGTATGGCGGTGAAGTCCTCGGAAGTCAATGTGTAACAATAATATCCTTCCTTCTGCCGGTTTTCAACGTCTTCCTGTAACAATTGGAGTTCCGCCGTATTTTGTGCCCACTTTGTCCACCATCTTACAGAGCTTTCGTCAATCAAGTGTTTTGTCTGATTCAGCCATGCCCGGAGGATGCACTGAATCCGGCCCGTTCCCATCTGCGATTTGATCTCCGCAGCTTGCCGTTCCTCCTTCAATTGCTTGATGATTTTGACGTTGTCTTCCGCTTGCTCCTTGTAATGCGTCAATTGCCCTTGATATGTGCTTTGTAATTTTTGCAATACCGTTGTCGCTCTCTCCCTTTCTTCCTGCTGCTGACTCTAGAGCTCCATCTGGACCTTCTCCGCCTCGTCCAACTGTCTTGTATTTTCCGCTCGTTCGTCGGCGAGTGCCGTCGCGGCCCGATCAACTTCCTGCCGGAGCTCGGCCATCCGTTCCTTATGCTCCGTTTCCAGCCGTTTGTAGTCCCGGTGCAGGTGCTCAAAATCATCTGTCTTTTGCTTGAGCCGTACGTTGATCTGTCGACGGGCCCGGTCCTTGCGGTCCTTCTGCTGGCGGAGCTCCTCCTTTAGCCGTTCAATTTCCGTTTCCGCCGTCTTCCGCAGCTTGTCCTTTTCCTGCAGCACTTTGTCTTTTTCCTCCCTTAGCCGTTCGTACGCTTGATGGCCTTTCCGGAGGCTCTCCTTTGCCCGGCGGAGGTTCTCAGCAGTCTTCTTTAATTCTGCTTCGGCCGCTGTCTTCAATTCCCATTCACGGCTCCTTAGCGCTTCTTGTGCGGCAAGTTCATCTCTCAATTCCGCAAGCTCCTGGGCTTGCGCCACATCTCTCTTTGGAACGGTTTCCGTTGCCGGGGTCTTATTAGTATGTACAGGTTGGTCTGTTTCTTTATTCTGTACACTTACCGGAGTCACCAATGCTTGGATCTGTGTTGTTGTTAAGGCCATTTTGGCAATTTCTGTCGTGACCTGATCCAAGTCTATTTAAAGGCACCAGATTCTGGACCGAGCCGTCTCTAGTTGTTCGGTTGTGACGAGCAACCGTTCGCTTTGCGCTCTTTCTTCCGCCTCAATATACCCCACTGCTCCGGTAACCTGTTCGCCTATCCACCGGAGCCACAGGCTACCGGTGCATTGTTGTTGCGCTTGCACGGAGGTTTGACGGATGGGCTCGCTTGTGGGTGGGTGGTCCCGCCTGATTGCGCCGAGTTGCAATTCCGTTTCTACCCGTGGACCACCCTACTGTCCTGGTTCCCCTTGCGCTTCTTCTTGGTTGGCCGAGGGAGGTTGCATTGACCTTTCCGGCTCTAGCAGAATGGGACTTGTCGGTGCTGCCGGTGGTGCAGGGGCTTCTGATTCCGGTGCCATGCGCACCGGTTTCGGTTCCTCCCTTGGCGTGGGAGTCTCAGTATGGGGAGCCGGTGTTCCCTCCAGCTGAGGGGCCGAACGTTTCCCGACTGCCTCAACGGTCCTTGCCGACGACCGTCGTTGGAGGTGCTCCGTAGGCTCCTCCTCTATTTCCTCCTCCTGAGTCCCGGCATTGAGTTTCGCCGCCAAGGGGTCCGCTTCTCTATTCACCGGTCGGCGGAGTGTAATCTTTATGGGCCGTTACGGTGGTTCCTCCTGCGCATTCGTTGGCCACTTCCGGCTGGCGCTCTCCTTTCCCGCCTGTTCTGCATCCGCTGCCTTCCCCTTAGTGGCCTTACAGGCCAACAATTGTTGTCTTTTGGAAGCAGTCTTTGGGGTGCCGTCCGCCACTCTTCCCCGCTTCTTGGGCTCGACGGACTCGACGGGTGGCACAAGCAAGGTGAGCCACTGCGTTACTGCATGCCATATCCTCTGTTCGTCTTGGCCTTCTTTGCCGTCTTTCCCTCTGACGATCTCGATCGCCGCACACAAACCGTCTGCGATCAATACCGGCCAATCCACCTTGATCCCTTCATAGGTGGCGATGATCATCCCTGCACGGTTCTGCGGCATGACAGGGGGTCTAGGGTACACATGGCCGTATTCGTGGAGCACACGGGCAATCTCGCGGAACATCATATCTCCGCTGCCCTGTGTCCGGTAGCCCTTGCTAGCTAGGGAGTACTCACCAAAATACTTGATGAGTTGCTCCGAGGTCGGATTGTCGATCGTGAATATGCCTCCCTCCAGAAGGCCTGTTAATGCACGGATCGCCTCCGCCGTTATGACCTTTGTGTCGATTGCTTTGATCACCTTGTCAGCTTCTTTGTGTGGCGGTGCCTCCATAATCGTCAAGAAGCCCTCGAGCCCGTGTTGCTTTAGCCATTTCTTGGCGGCTTCCGACAGCGTTTGCGGGTCCATGTCTGTGTCGAGGTCGGATTGTGGTGGCGAGGTTGGATGGTGATGAGAGTGAGAGTGAGAGAGAGAGAGAGTTCAGAAAGCGGGGGTTCTCTGTGCGTAGGTTCTCGTCTGATGATCTTCCAACGTCTTGGTGCTTCTGTGCTCCTGGGTTCGCGAAAGTAGAAGGTCTCCATGCGCTCTGGTTTTTCTCTGTGCATTCTGGCGCCTTTTTCGAGCATGTGCACGCCGTGTCCTAAAATAACATTATGTCTTGTGGCGGCGCTTAAATGCCCACTACGTACCTTTTCGCTCCTCGCTCTCTCGTCCGTTCATACCTCGCTTTTGCATGATTACTTCGCTTTTTGTTTTACCGGCCTCATTACGGTTTGTCGTCGCCTCATTCTCCCCAGTTACCGGCTTGCCATCTCCTCCGTCTTGGTGGTTGCCGTTTCCGCACCGGTTCCCAATCCGGTGTCAGTCCTTTGCTCAAATGGGTTCTTGGGCATCGGTCCTCTATATGGCTTCAATTTGAATCCGTTGACCCATTTGCCTAGCACTTCGCCGGCAAGTGTCCCTAACTGGTAGGACCCATTGTACTCACGTGTTAGCCAATACGGGCCGGTCCATCTAAACCGTAGTTTACCCGGCATCTTGCCCATCCTGGTCTGAAATACTAACACCGGCTTGCCAATTTCGAACATTTTTTCATTTCCTTTCCTGTGCCGGTCGACAAATGCTTTCCATCGCCGTTGTTCCAATTCTAAGTCCTCGAGTTCACACAACATTGTTAACCGTATTGCCTCCAACTCCTTCTCGTTCAGCTGTTCCCGTAGCTGGATCCGTAAGCTTGGTACTTGGAATTCCACCAGCATGACCGCCTCTAGTCCGAACGCTAACTGGAACGGTGTTGTTCGGATGCTCGTTTTGTATGCTGTCTGGTATGCCCAAAGCACGCTATGTAGCTTGGTATCCCAATCCGTTCGGTTTTCGTTGACGATCTTCCGGAGGATATTCTGGAGCGTTTTGTTCGTCGACTCAGCTAACCCATTTGCTTGCGGATAGTACGGTGTGCTCTGTTTATGGACAACGGCATAGAATGTTGTCAGGCTTTCAACTACTTGGCCGAGAAAGTGCCCCCCTTGGTCGCTTATTAATTCGATTGGGCATCCATAACGGCACCTGATGTATTCGTATAGAAATTTTGCCGTTGACGCAGCGATGTTGTCTCTTAAGGCTTTGGCCTCCACCCATTTCATGCAGTAATCCGTCGCGACGATGACGTACCGATTACCTATTCTCATTGCCGGTGGTTTGAACGGTCCAACAAAGTCCAGCCCCCACTTCTGGAATGGTTGGAGTGGTAGTACAGGCTGGTGTGGCATCCGAGCTTGCTCCATTCGCTGGCCCATTCGCTGGCATAGGTCACATTCTTTTGCGTACCGTACAACATCTCTTAATGTAGTTGGCCACCATAGGCCACTTTGCCATATTTTCCTGGCCGTCGCATCTCCGGCATAGTGCCCTCCGGCAACTCCGTAGTGGGCTTCCCTCAGTATGAGGTCCTTTTCATCGCTGCGCACAACATGTCTCCATATGTCGTCCGCGCCCTTGTGGTAAAGTGTGTCTCGCAGTAAGCAGAAATGTCGGCTTTGCACCGCCATGCGTTTCCTTTCGTCCTGGTTCATCGCCTCCGGAGGCAGTCCTGTGCTCAGAAACTGGTGCATATTTGTGAGCCACTTGTCTTCCTGTGCCACCGTCTCATCTACTGTTGTTTCCGTAGTGTCTCAAAACAACTCCGCATCCAGAAACTCGTCCGCTACTCCGTCACCCGTCTCTCCGGACTCTAGTCGGCTTAAATAATCCGCTACGGCATGCTGTATACCGGGTCGGTGGAATATTTCGAACTTGAATTCCTGTAACACTAAGGTCCACCGGGCCAACTTACCGGTGAGTGACACCTTGGACACCAGGTAGAGGAGTGCCGAATGATCTACATGGTTCAGGAAAACTTCCTTCCCAATAAATAATGTCGAAACTTTGTCACACTGTAGATCATCCCTAGAGCTTCCCGTTCCGTGGTAGAGTAGTTCCATTCCTCTTGGGATAGCTTTGGCTGGCATAGTACACTGGCCGGTACCACTTTGGCTTCGTAAGCTGCATCAGTGCACTTCCGATTGCGATGTCGGAGGCGTCCACGAACACATGAAATTCTTTACTCCAATCCGGAGGCTACACTACCGATGCTTGCGACAATAGTACCTTGAGGGCCCTATACGCCCTATCCTCGGTGTTTGTCCACTGGAATGGTGTTCGATGTACCGCGGCATGCAATGGTGTAGCCAGGTCGGCCAAGTATCGGAGTATCCGGCTGTGCCACCGGATCTGGCCTAAGAACCGGCTCAATGCCTTTGCCGACGCCGGCGCCGGTGCTTCTAATATGGCTTTCACTTTGTCTGGGTCGACTGCAATGCCTTCCTTGCTCACAATATGTCCTAGTAGGGTTCCACTAGACACACAAAATACACACTTTGCCGGATTCAAGCTTAGCCGGTACGCTCTATCCTTTTCAAGACAAAGACAGAGGTGCTGCAAATGATCCTCTTCCCAGCTATAGACGGCAAAATCATCAAGGAAAACCTGCATAAAAGCCGGGATATATTCACCAAAGATTTCCATGATGATTCGTTGGAATGTTGCCGGTGTCGTTTTGAGTCCGAACATCATCACCACGGCCACAAACACCCCCCATTCGGTGACGAAAGCCGTTTTCTCTTGGTCGTCGGGGTGCATCCGCATCTGATTATACCCGTTGAATCCGTCTAGAAAGCTATAGACCTCATGGCCGGCGACGGCATCCAACACTCCATCTGTGAACGGAAGTGGAAACGCATCCATTACCGTAGCCGCATTGAGTTTCCGGTAGTCCACACAAACTCGAATTTTTCCGTTCTTCTTCAGTACGACTACGATCGGGATACGATCGGGCTCAGCCATGTCGCTTTCTTTACCGGACGGATAAAGCCAACTCTTAGCAGTTTGTCGATTTCCTCTTTGACTTTGGCGGCATAATTGGGATTCATCTGGTACCGTCTTTGTGCCACTGGTTTTGCGTCCTTGCTCAAGTGAATCTGATGCTAGTATAACTGAGGGTCGAGCCCTCGCATGTCTTCGTATGACCAGGCAAACTAGTCGCGAAATTCCGTGAGAAGTGTGATCATCGTTGTTTTCTCTTCGGACCTCATCTCCTTGCCAATGTGCACCGATTTTGCTTCGTCCGTGGTCCCTAGTTTCACCTCTTCAAGTTGCGACGCTTTTATGCGTTGTGAAACGGCCATTTCCCATTCCAACGCTTCTTGCACTTGCCGTAACTCTCGGATTGCATCCTTATCCGGTTTTGCTTCAGTCTCTTCCAGTTGCGCTAAGTATGGTGCTACTGCTTCGGCAATGTCAATTTCGAAGAGGGGTACAATCTTCGGGTTTTCCTGCAAGTACTAAGCTTCTTCTTCGTCAACTAACCCTTCTAGCATGTTGACGCACTCTGCATACAACGGTGTACATTCCTTGCCAGTGCTCGTCCTTGGCTATGTTGGTACACGTACCTTGGCTTTTCCTCGCCGGAAGGTAATTATATTTTTCCTCCAATTCTGTTTGATATGTGCCGTTTTGAACCATGGCTGCCCCAACAATAGCGGGTACGCGCCTTGTGCCTGTAATTGTAGCACCACTGTCGAGATGTGAAATGTATGACCGCCAACGATGACTTCTAATTTTCGTATTAATCCTGTCGGCCGCACTGAGCTTGTATCGGCCATCCGTAACCAGAACGGACACGGCTCCCACTCGTGGATTGCCAGGGCATCACACGTCCGGAGGCTTATTACATTCACACCGGAGCCTCCATCTATTACTCTGTTGGGGAGTTCTTTCCCTTTTACAATGGCAGTAATTACCGGACTGTTGGTGTCCACCACCGTTGGTCCCTCCTCCGGATTCGAGAAGAGTACCGGTGCCGGAGATGATTCTCCTTCCGTCATGGCTGTCTTCAGTCCTTTCGTGAATCTTGGCACGAGCTGTAGGAGTCTTCCTAGTGGCAGCGTAATCTGGCATTCTTGCAACGCCTGCCATGTCTCGTTCTCGGAGTGACTGCCGCCGGTAAGCCCACGGTGTTCTCTTTTTGCCGCTCTAAGTCTGTTACGTTTTGCTCGTTTGCTTTCTTAACCCATTCTGTTGCTTGCTTCCGGATGGACTCCTACGTCTCCCATTCCTTGGCCATGCCCTTCGACCTTGTGTTCATGTTGTCGTGAAGAAAACCGTCCACAAGCGGAATCGGTGCACCGGAGCGTAGGAACCGACTCTTCATGCACGTGCGCCTTAAGTTGTACATAGGAGATCCTAGGTAGATTCGGTAGGTAGGAAGAAAGGGGGGGAAACGGCTCCTTCCTTGCCTATAAAAAGGAGGGAGACGAGAAGGGAAAAGGGGATCGCGGAGAGTCGAGGACGAAGTGCTGTCGGTTTCCGTGCGAAGGCTTCTCTCTCTCTCTCTTTGGTTTGCAAACGCCATAGCTTCCTTCTGTGCGCCTTAAGTTGTACATAGGAGATCCTAGGTAGATTCAGTAGGTAGGAAGAAAGGGGGGGAAACGGCTCCTTCCTTGCCTATAAAAAGGAGGGAGACGAGAAGGGAAAAGGGGATCGCGGAGAGTCGAGGACGAAGTGCTGTCGGTTTGCGTGCGAAGGCTTCTCTCTCTCTCTCTCTGGTTTGCAAACGCCATAGCTTCCTTCTGTGCGCCTTAAGTTGTACATAGGAGATCCTAGGTAGATTCGGTAGGTAGGAAGAAAGGGGGGGAAACGGCTCCTTCCTTGCCTATAAAAAGGAGGGAGACGAGAAGGGAAAAGGGGATCGCGGAGAGTCGAGGACGAAGTGCTGTCGGTTTGCGTGCGAAGGCTTCTCTCTCTCTCTCTCTGGTTTGCAAACGCCATAGCTTCCTTCTGTGCAGGTTTCGGGAGGCTCGCGCTACTCTGACGAATGCCCGAGTGCGTCCGGCAGCACCTCCAACCTACTCCTTCCTCTCTGTGCGTTTACGAGCAGGTATCGGCATCTGTTCGCCGACCTGTTCGGTTGTAACCGACTTCGTGTTTTGTTGTCTTCGTGTTCTTGTTGTTTGTCTTTGTTAATACATACATACGTTTGTGTCTCCCTGTGTCGCTGTCCCACTCGCGTCTTTGAGTCGAAGGGTCGTGTCCCTGTGAATCTACTCTCGCACGTAGTGGCATCTTCTCCTTTCTCTCTTGCTCTTTGGTACAGGACCCCCGAGGTCCTGCCTCATTCCACGCATCCGCGAGGAGTACCTCGACATCTTTGGTGAACCCGACATGAAGGAGGCGGCAGAAGAGCAGAAGATGAAAGGGTCAGATCTTGCAGAAGCCATGGCTTCGGCCGTGGATTGGATATTGAGTGCACGCGAGGGCACCGGCGCCCTCGACAGAGCCATTGAGGCGGTCGTCGGTGCGATTGGCCGGTTCAGCGGAAAGGATGCCACGAAGTATTTGGCGTCCTACGGGGCAGAAATGCTGATGCGGGACATTCCGAAAGAGAGGTGTCTTGCCGGGTTCCCTCGAGTGGCGATGCCGAGCATCCATGCGGAGGTGCTCGAGGTGCGGGCGGAGAGCCGTACCTGGGAGGAGTTCGAAGGCCGACTCCTAGAAAAATACGGGCTGGACGACACGCTCCGGCTTTCGAAACGGGACTTCATGGAATGGGTGGAGTTCCCCGGCAAGGGAAGAAACGCGACGGCACTCCTCCGGGAGTTCGAAGAACGCTTTGCGCACCTTTCGGCGCTTGACCGAACCGTTCTGGATACGAGCCGGGTCCTACTGTTCGTCAAGTCGGTGGACGAGCGGGACCGGGACCAAGTCGGCTCCTTGCTGGAAACCGAGGACGGGCTGACAACCGACTGGGTTGCGGTTAAGAGAGTCTGTGGCCGTTTCGACAAACGGCGAGAATGGGCTGACAACGGGGCGGCCGGTGCGGGCTCTGCCACAGCAAGGAGGCTTGAACCGGCACCGCAAGTGCGAAGGGAAGAGACCCGGGAATGGCTCGAAACCGGTCCGGCTTCGTCCGGCATGGTCAATGGCTCGTCCGGAGGAGCAGCGTTGGAGGAGTTGACGCGAGCGATAAAGGATCTCTAGATCGCCCAGACTCGAAGGGAAGGCGGCGAACCGGCTCATGACCGACGGCCGGCAGCGAGGAACAGGTGCATGTGGTGCGACGAGGTCGGCCACATTCGGAAGGACTGCGGCGATTTCGCAGAGGCATTGAGGAACCGGGTGGTGTACCTGTGGGAAGGTCGGGTGCACGCCGGCGACACTAGGAGGGCCCTAAACCGAAACGACGGGCGAGGAGGTATGAAGAGACTGATGGAAGAGGCAGCAACCCGACACGTAGAGGCCATCCACTACTCGGCGTCGGCCGGAATTCGGGTCGGGGGCAACGAGGCCCGAACAGAGGGCAAAGACGGATTCTGGTCGGCGATGTTGAGAGGTCTTGCCGGCGCACGGCTAAGGAAAGATGAAACAGACCACGCTGAGAGACGGGTCCGGGAAATAACCGGGTGGAGCGATCCGGTCGAGGAGAAGACGGGCTTCGTAGAAGCCGCTTGCCGGAACTACGAGGCTCTGGTAGAAGACAAACGAGTGGGGAAAGCCGGAGCGGCCGGGCCCTCACAACGGTACTAGACCCGATTCAGGCAACGACGGAACGATGCCGAAACGACGGGCCCTGAGCTGAAACGACGGGCGAGGAGGTATGAAGAGACTGATGGGAGAGGCAGCGGCCCGACACGTGGAGGCCATCCACTACTCGGCGCCAGCCGGTATTCGAGTCGGGGGCAGCGAGGCCCAAAAGGAGAGTAAAGACGGTTTCTGGTCGGCAATGCTGGAAGGCCTCGCCAACGCGCGGCTGAGGAAAGATGAAACGGACCGCGCTGAGAGACGGGTCCGGGAAATAACCGGGTGGAGCGATCCGGTCGAGGAGAAGACGGGCTTCGTAGAAGCCGCTTGCCGGAACTACGAGGCTCTGGTAGAAGAAAAACGAGTGGGGAAAGCCGGAGCGGCCGGGTCCTCACAACGGTACGAGACCCAATTCGAGCAACGACGGAACGATGCCGGTGGGCCCGGCCCGCAAGATAACCCCAGGAAGGGCGGGTACCGACTGGGGACAGAAATAGAAAGGACTACGGACCTACGAAAGGTCCTAGAAGAACGGATCCTCGACAACAAAGTGGAGCTGTCATTACGGGAGGTGCTAGGGATCGCCAAGAATGAGTTCCACGACTCCATTGTAGACTTGGTGAAACGGAAGAGACTGTCGACGGAGACGGAACCGGAAAGACCGGTGGAGGTGCGGACGACGCACATCGACGACTCGGCGCTGGAAGATGAGTGGGCGGAGAGCCACTATTCGAGGCCACACTGGGCCCGAGCGACCACGGAGACCCCGATAAAGATCGGAGATGTTCAGGAACCGGTGGTGGCGTTGGTGGACCACGGTTCGGAAATAAACCTAATGTCCATGGACTTCTATAAGAAGGGAAAGTGGCCGATCAACACCAGGCACGGGTGGAAGATACGGGCGGCGACGCGCGCCACCGAGGAACTGCACGGGGCCTGCCCGAATGTGCGAGTAAAGATCGGCGACGTCGAGATTGACCAGCACTTCTTCGTACAGGAGACGTCCTCGCATCCGGTCATATTAGGGGAACCATACATCACGGCGGCGAGAATGGAGACCAAGGTGTTGGACAACGGTTCGGCCTACGCGAGGGTCAAAAGCCAGGACGGGCGCCATTCGGTGCAATTTTTGACGGTGCGGCCGAACCACGAGAGAAACCGCGAATCCCTCGGTGGCGAGAACCGGGAGGATTTTTAGAGAGGGTTGCCAAGGCGTGGGGCCGAGACAGCCCGGACACTCGGAAAAGACCCCACGACTGTACGATAGGTAGGGGATTTTGCTTCTCCGACAATGGAGGGTGTATGATAGTCGGCACCGTCGGCCGAGAAAAGACAAGGGCGGAAGTGCGACTTCGAGCGTGCGGAGTTCTCGGCCCGGACGAGGAAATCAGCGGAGCCATGGAGGCGGTCTCCTTCGATGACACCTTGGGAATGCTAAGGAAGGTAGCCGGAGAAGACCTTAACGAAGACCGGACGATACCGGTATTTTCCGAAGAGATGTACGAAGTCATCGCGAACTTCAGTCGGGGGCTCGGGTCGGATCAGACGGCCCAAGTTAGCACGAGGTACAAAACTGTGGACCGGAAGGTAAGGCCAGTCACGGCACCCTTGCCGAAGGGCAGCGAGTCCTGAATCAGAGGGGTGGCGTCGTACCCCAGTTTACGAGATCCGGCCTGCATAGGACACACCTTCACCGACGGAACGCTCCGGGAGTTCAAAATCGGTGGGGGCGGGTTCCTACTACCGGCGGAGGAAGACCGGTTTCGGAGAATGCTCGGAAGGCACGGGAAAGCCTTTGCATTCTCACCGGAAGAGATCGGGTGCGTAGACCCGACGATCGTGGAGCCGATGGTGATATTCACGGTACCGCATGTACCCGTGGAATCTCAAGCCGATTCCAGTACCGAGAGCTCACATTCCGAAGTTGATGGAGCTATTGAGGCAGAAAGTCGATATGGGTATTCTCGAACCGTCAAGCGCGCCATACTCGAACCGATGGTTAACCGTACCAAAGGAAAACGGAACATTGCGCTTCATTCAGGACCTGCAGCCGGTCAACAGAGTGACCATCCGGAACGCAGGAATCGGACCGACCATAGACGAGTTCGCGGAGGCCTCCGCCGGAAGGTCGATTTACTCGGTCGGTGATCTGTACTCAGGGTACGACCAGTTTCAGCTAGCCGGGGAGAGCACAGACATTACGACGATGCGAACTCCCCTCGGCCTAGTGCGAATGTGTACCCTGCCACAAGGAGGGACCAACTCGGTGGCCCACATGGTGAATGCAATGAACAAAGTACTGAGGGATTGCATCCCGGACATCACCATGCCGTTTCTAGACGACATCCCCATCAAGGGGTGCCCGGTGGAAGAGAAGGACGAGGCAGTCGGGCCTGACGGATGCCGGCGATTCGTAGCAACACACATCGACGACTACGAGAAGGTGCTACAAAGGCTAGAGGATGCGAAGCTCACCTTCTCCGGGGAGAAATCGGCCTTCGGGCAATCAGAAATCCTGGTGGTCGGGCATCTATGTGGACCATATGGCCGGAAGCCGTCTCCGGCAAAGGTAGAAGCCATCTCCGCGATGAAGACCGACTGTAGCTCGGTTACGGAAGTTCGGAGGTTCCTGGGGGCATGCGTGTTCTACCACATATGGATCCCGCATTACGCCCACGTTGCGGAGCCACTATACGGGTTGCTGAAGAAGGGGCAAAGATTCGAGTGGCGAGACGAGCACACGGGGTCGGTCCGGAAGCTGAAGGAAGCTCTTGCGGCAGCACCAGCGCTCCGGAAGGCTGTCTACGAGAAGGGTACCCCGGTATACATAACGGTGGATACGAGTCCGACCGGGATCGGATGGGTCGTCAACCAAGAAGACGAGGACGGCACTTGGTTCCCGATCCGATTCGGCGCTAAGGTCCTCAGTGAGCGACAGCGAGGGTACACCCAGGTTAAAAGCGAACTCTGGGGTATCGTTTCGGCGGTAGAGGCGGACAAAGACTACCTGATCGGGACAGAAGTGATTATCGAGACGGATTGCCTGCCGATTCTTGGCATGGTTTCCGGATGCGCGACACCGGACTTGGTGATGCTCCGGTGGACCGATGGGACGAGCACTCCGGCACTTAACGACTTCGACGAGAGCAAGTACGACGGCGAGTGGCTCCAGATCGGTGGATTCTTGAGGACAATGACGCCGGATGCGTCATGGACGAAGGACGAGGCCAACCGGATCCGGAAGAAAGCTTACCGATTCTTTCTCCGGGACGGATACTTATTGAAGCACCCGAAGAAGAGGGACGGCGCTCCGCTCCGGGTGGTGGCGATGAAGGAAGAACAGGAGGAGCTGCTGATGGCCTACCACGACAGCCCTTGGGACGGACACCGTGGAACCTGGGCCACGTTCGAGAAGATAAAGGGGAAGTACTGGTGGCCGGGACTGTACCGGGACGTGCATCAATTCGTGATAACTTGCGAGAGCTGTCAGATGCACTCCATAGTCCGACACCAGGACAAACTTCACCCTACGTACCCTCCGACCATCCACTTCAAATGGATGGTAGACCTGGTAACTATGCGGATAGGAGTAGGACAGATGCGGTATCTGGTCCTGGCTCGGGAAGATCTAACGAACCAGGTGGAAGGCCCGGCCCTTCAGAACAAAACGACTGCAGCCGTATCTCGGTTCCTGCTCGAGGACGTAATATGCCGGTACGGGTGCGTCGGGAAGATCGTGGCTGATCGCGGGGAGTTGGACGCCGAAGAGGCCGAGGAGTTGTTCGACCGGTTAGGGGTCAAGCTCTCGCTTACCATTGCGTACAATCCAGACGCAAATGGGAAGGTGGAGCGCGGGCACGGACCGATCGTCAAGGCGTTAGTTCAGGCATGCGGAGGTCAAGCCGGGAACTGGCCGCGGCTACTGCCTTACAGGTTGTGGGCTGACCGGACTACGCACAGTTCGGTA
Source organism: Azolla caroliniana (assembly GCF_043228905.1). Classification (NCBI taxonomy): domain Eukaryota; kingdom Viridiplantae; phylum Streptophyta; class Polypodiopsida; order Salviniales; family Salviniaceae; genus Azolla; species Azolla caroliniana. Next base: position 9,970,609 of record NW_028230441.1, on the reverse strand, counting down.
ACCGGATTCATGCCGGCAAAGCTCATGTTTGGGCAGAAGCCGATCATGCCGATCGAACGTACAGTCTCCTCATGGACAACCGTGGACTGGAGAGACGAGATGAGCCGGGAGGAACTGTTGACGGCGCGCATACGACAGCTCGAGCGGAGACCGGAGGACGTGGAGCAGGCTGCGGAAAAGCTTCGGGAAGCAAGGATGAGGAACAAAGCCCGGTTCGACCGAACACACCGGCTCCAACCGAAGAAGATCGAGGAAGGCGACTGGGTGCTAGTCTACGACAGCAGCCTCGACAACCAGCACCGAGCAACGCGGAAGTTCGCAAGAAGGTGGTTCGGGCCTTACGTGGTACAAAGCGCCAACGACAACGGGACATACCATCTGGTGGAACTCGACGGCACGAGAGTGGCGATACCGGTAGCTGGGAAACGGATCAAAGCGTTCAAGAAGCGTCACGACGACGAGCCGGATCCGGTTAACCTGGACCGGGACGACAAACGATCCGAAACCGAGGAAGAACCGACGGGCGGGTAATGAAGGCTAGACCGGTTTTCTCCGTCCCAACACAATTGGCGCATGCCGGTGGATGCGCGGTTAGGTGGGGGCGGATGTCGTGAAGAAAACCGTCCACGAGCGGAATCGGTGCACCGGAGCGTAGAAACCGACTCTTCATGCACGTGCGCCTTAAGTTGTACATAGGAGATCCTAGGTAGATTCGGTAGGTAGGGAGTAAAAGGAGAAACAACTCCTTCCTTGCCTATAAAAGGAGGGAGACGAGGACGGTAGAAGGATCGCGGAGAGTCGAGGACGAAGTGCTGTCGGTTTGCGTGCGAAGGCTTCTCTCTCTCTCTCTCTCTTTCCGGTTGCAAACGCCATAGCTTCCTTCTGTGCAGGTTTCGGGAGGCTCGCGCTGCTCTGAGGAATGCCCGAGTGCTTCCGGCAGCACCTCCAACCTACTCTTTCCCCTCTATGCGTTTACGAGCAGGTATCGGCATCTCTTCGCCGGCCTGTTCGGTTGTAACCGACTTCGTGTTTGTTGTCTTCGTGTTCTTGTTGTTTGTCTTGTCAATACATACATACTTTCGTGTCTTTCTGTGTCGCTGTCCCATTCGCGTCTTTGCGTCGAAGGGCCGTATCCCTGTGAATCTACGCTCGCACGTAGTGGGTCTCTTCTCTTTCTCTCTTACTCTTCGGTACAGGACCCCCGAGGTCCCGCCTCATTCCACGCATCCGCGAGGAATACCTCGACAACGGGTGGAAGATAGGGGCGGCGACGCACGCCACCGAGGAACTGCATGGGGCCTGCCCGAACGTACGAGTCAAGATCGGCGACATCGAGATTGACCAGCACTTCTTCGTACAGGAGACGTCTTTGCACCCGGTCATATTAGGTGAACCATACATCACGGCGGCGCGAATGGAGACCAAGGTGCTAGACAACGGTTCGGCCTACGCAAGGGTCAAAAGCCAGGACAGGCGCCATTCGGTCCAATTTCTGACCGTGAGACCGAACCACGAGAGGAACCGCGAATCCCTCGGCGGCGAGAACCGGGAGGATTTTTAGAGAGGGCTGCCAAGGCGTGGGGCCGAGACAGCCCGGACACTCGGGAAAGACCCCACAGCTGTACGATAGAACCGAAACCGAAGAAACCTTGTACGACAGGTAGAAAAGTCTGCTTCTCCGGCAACGGAGGGTGTATGATAGTCGGCATCGTTGGCCGAGAAAGGGCAAGGGCGGAGGAGCGACTTCGAGCGTGCGGAGTTCTCGGCCCGGACGAGGAAATCAACGGGGCCGTGGAGGCGGTCTCCTTCGACGACACCTTGGGGATGCTGAGGAACGTAGCCGGAGAAGACCTTAACGAACACCGGACGATACCGGTATGTTCCGAAGAGATGTACGGAGTCATCGCGGACTTCAGTCAGGGGCTCGGGTCGGATCGGACAGCCCGGGTTAACACGAAGTACAAGACTGTGGACCGGAAGGTAAGGCCAGTCGCGGCACCCTTACTGGAGGGCAGCGAGTCCCGAATCAGAGGGGTTGCGTCGAATCCCAGTTTACGAGATCCGGCCTGCATAGGACACACCTTCACCGACGGAACGCTCCGGGAGCTCAAAATCGGTGGGGGCGGGTTCCTACTGCCGGCGGAGGAAGACCGGTTTCAGAGAATGCTTGGAAGGCACGGGAAAGCCTTCGTGTTCTCACCGGAAGAGATCGGGTGCGTAGACCCGACGATCGTGGAGCCGATGGTGATATTCACGGTACCGCATGTGCCGTGGAATCTCAAGCCGATTCCAATACCGAGAGCTCACATCCCGAAGTTGATGGAGCTATTCAGGCAGAAAGTAGATATGGGCATTCTCGAACCGTCGAGTGCCCCATACTCGAACCGATGGTTTACCATACCAAAGAAAAACGGAACGATGCGCTTCATTCAAGACCTGCAACCGGTCAACAGAGTGACCATTCGGAACGCAGGAATCGGACCGACCATAGACGAGTTCGCGGAGGCCTTCGCCGGAAGGTCGATTTACTCGGTCGGTGATCTGTACTCGGGGTACGATCAGTTCCAGCTAGCCGTGGAGGACAGAGATATTACGACGATGCGAACTCCCCTCGGCCTAGTGTGAATGTGTACCCTGCCACAAGGAGGGACCAACTCGGTGGCCCACATGGTGAATGCAATGAACAAGGTACTGAGGGATTGCATCCCGGACATCACCATGCCGTTTCTAGACGACATCCCGATCAAGGGGTGCCCGGTGGAGGAGAAGGACGAGGCAGTCGGGCCGGACGGATGCCGGCGATTCGTGGCGACACACATCGACGACTGCGAGAAGGTGCTACAGAGGCTAGAGGATGCAAGGCTCACCTTCTCCGGGGAGAAATCGGCCTTCGGGCAATCGGAAATCCTGGTGGTCGGACACCTATGTGGACCTTATAGCCGGAAGCCGTCTCCGGCAAAGGTAGAAGCCATCTTCGCGATGAAGACCGACTATAGCTCGGTTACACAAGTTCGGAGGTTCCTGGGGGCATGCGCATTCTACCACAAATGGATCCCGCAGTACGCCCACGTTGCGGAGCCGCTATACGGGTTGCTGAAGAAAGGGCGAAAATTCGAGTGGCGAGACGAGCACATGGAGTCGGTCCGGAAGCTGAAGGAAGCCCTTGCGGCAACACCGGCGCTCCGGAATGCTGTCTACGAGAAGGGTACCCCGGTATACATAACGGTGGATACGAGTCCGACCGGGATCGGATGGATCGTCAACCAAAAAGACGGGGACGGCATTCGGTTCCCGATCCGATTCGGCGCGAAGGTCCTCAGTGAACGACAGCGAGGGTACGCCTAGGTTAAACGCGAACTCTGGGGTATCGTTTCGGCTGTAAAGGCCGACAAAGACTACCTGATCGGGACAGAAGTGGTTATTGAGACGGATTGCCTGCCGATTCTCGGCATGGTTTCCGGATGCGCGACACCGGACCTGGCGATGCTCCGGTGGATAGCGTACATCAAGTTCGTGGACCCGGAAATACGACACATTTCCGGAAAAGACAACGCCATGGCCGACATGCTTTCGAGGGCGAGGTTTGATGACGAGGGCGGCATGGTTTCCGAGGACGAAGAAGTCGGCGTGGACTTCTTCGAGGCGGCGTACGTGACGACCGACGGGGCGAGCACTCCGGCACTTAACGGCTTCGACGAGAGCAAGTACGACGGCGAGTGGTTGCGGATCGGTGGGTTTCTGAGGACAATGACACTGGATGCGTCATGGACGAAGGACGAGGCCAACCGGATCCGGAAGAAAGCTTACCGATTCTTTCTCCGGGACGGATACTTATGGAAGCACCCAAAGAAGAGGAACGATGTCCCGCTCCGGGTGGTGGCGATGAAGGGAGAACAGGAGGAGCTGCTGACGGCCTACCACGACAGCCCTTGGGCTGGACACCGTGGAACGTGGGCCACGTTCGAGAAGATAGAGGGGAAGTACTGGTGGTCGGGACTGTACCGGGACATGCATCGGTTCATGACAACTTGCGAGAGCTGTTAGATGCACTCCATAGTCCGACATCGGGACGAGCTTCACCCTACGTACCCTCCGACCATCCACTTCAAATGGATGGTAGATCTGGTGACGATGCCGATGGGAGTAGGACAGATGCGGTATCTGGTCCTGGCTCGGGAAGATCTGACCAACCAGGTCGAAGGCCGAGCTCTTCAGAACAAAACGACCGCGACCGTATGTCGGTTCCTGATTGAGGACGTGATATGCCGGTACGGGTGCGTCGGGAAGATCGTGGCTGATCGCGGGGAGCTGGACGCCGAAGAGGCCGAGGAGTTGTTCGACCGGCTAGGAGTCAAGCTCTCGCTTAACACTGCGTACAATCCGGAGGCGAATGGAAAGGTGGCGCGCGGACACGGACCGATCGTCAAGGCGTTAGTTCGTGCATGCGGAGGTCAAGTCGGGAACTGGCCGCAGTTGCTGCCTTACGCGTTGTGGGCCGACCGAACTACGCACAATTCGGTAACCGGATTCATGCTTGCAGAGCTCATGTTTGGGCAGAAGCCGATCATGCCGATGGAACGTACGATCTCCTCATGGGCAACCGTGGACTGGAGAGACGAGATGAGTCGGGAGGAACTGTTGACGGTGCGCATACGACAGCTCGAGCGAAGACCGGAGGACGTGGAGCAAGCTGCGGAAAAGCTTCGGTTGGCCAGGACGAGGAACAAAGCCCGGTTCGACCAGACGCACCGGCTCCGACCGAAGAAGATCGAGGAAGGCGACTGGGTGCTAGTCTATGACAGCAGCCTCGACAACCAGCACCGAGCGACACGGAAGTTCGCAAGAAGGTGGTTCGGGCCTTACGTGGTACAGAGCGCCAACGACAACGGGACGTACCATCTGGCGGAACTCGATGGCACAAGAATGGCGATACCGGTAGCTGGGAAGCGGATCAAAGCGTTCAAGAAGCGTCACGACGACGAGCCGGATCCGGTTAACCTGGACCCCGACGACGAACAATTCGAGACCGAGGAAGAACCGACGGGCGGGGAATGAAGGCTGGACCGGTTTTATCCGTCCCAACACAATTTGGCGCATGCCGGTGGATGCGCGGTTAGGTGGGGGCGGATGTCGTGAAGAAAACCGTCCACAAGCGGAATCGGTGCACCGGAGCGTAGGAACCGACTCTTCATGCACGTGCGCCTTAAGTTGTACATAGGAGATCCTAGGTAGATTCGGTAGGTAGGAAGAAAGGGGGGGAAACGGCTCCTTCCTTGCCTATAAAAAGGAGGGAGACAAGAAGGGAAAAGGGGATCGCGGAGACTCGAGGACGAAGTGCTGTCGGTTTCCGTGCGAAGGCTTCTCTCTCTCTCTCTCTGGTTTGCAAACACCATAGCTTCCTTCTGTGCAGGTTTCGGGAGGCTCGCGCTGCTCTGACGAATGCCCGAGTGCTTCCGGCAGCACCTCCAACCTACTCCTTCCTCTCTGTGCGTTTACGAGCAGGTATCGGCATCTGTTCGCCGGCCTGTTCGGCTGTAACCGACTTCGTGTTTTGTTGTCTTCGTGTTCTTGTTGTTTGTCTTTGTTAATACATACATACGTTTGTGTCTCCCTGTGTCGCTGTCCCACTCGCGTCTTTGTGTCGAAGGGCCGTGTCCCTATGAATCTACTCTCGCACGTAGTGGCATCTTCTCCTTTCTCTCTTGCTCTTTGGTACAAGACCCCCGAGGTCCCGCCTCACCACGCATCCGCGAGGAGTACCTCAACAACGTGCTGCAGATCTGCCACTTCAAGGACTACCATATTTACTGCCGGTCGTTTGTCATAGCTCTTCGTCGGGAATTGATTACTATAATGGCCTTCCCGTCGGCAGTAGTAGCAGTAGGCTTTCCGGGTATTGCTGGATTTGGCATTGTTTGTTGTACCCAGGGTAGATCCTGTGGTAAGCACGGGGTTTTGGGCCGGTTGGTTGCTTGAAGCTCCTTGTTCCGGATCCCGTGGGTGGCCTCCTTTTTTGAAATGTCGTTTTTTGTTATAGTTCTTCTTATTGCGGTACTCTTGACGAGGTTGGTCATGATATCTGCCGTATTCCTCCCGTTGCTGACGATACCCGGGGGAGTGCTCCCGGTCGTAATGTTCGTATCATCTATTGTAATCCCGGTACCGATCATTTCTATCGTGCCGGTTGTAGTTATCCCGCCGATCATCGTACCGGACATCATTCTCCCGTCGATCGCCATACCGGACATCCTGTGCCGGTCGGTATCGGTCCATTCGCCGCCAGTGTTCCTCTTCTTCATCCCGGCTGCTGCGTGGATCTATTTGTCGGACTGGCGGTGCTTGCCGGTTCAATAGATTATACTCGCACCTATCCGTCGTATGGCCCTTGGATTGACAGATTACACATTGCGTCCTCATAGTGCATTCTAGTGCCGAGTGTCCGGAATTCAAGTAGGTTGTGCACTGTATTTATTGCCGAAACCGGAGGTCTTCATCGAACGGTAACGCCCGTTGGAGTGCTCCTAGTGTGAGCCAGGAGCTTGTCTTTTCCATCTCTCTCACCCGGTCAATGACTTGGTCGATGGTACTTGCGCGGAAGTCAATTACCGTGCAAACCGTGCGTAGGGGTTCCCGAAGCGCATTTAGGAATATAGTCCGTAATTCCTCCTCCGGGGGTGTGCGAGCAAGCTGACTATGCATCCATTGAAACCGAATGACAAACTGGGGAATGCTCTCCCCTTCCTCCTGTCGGATGGTATAAAACAAGCCCACCATTACTGTCTGGTCCACCTCCTTTTGGAAAAAATGCAAGAATTTAGCTTTTAAATCTGCGAAGGTGGTGATGGTATCTTGTTGCCGGTCCCTCCAATGTGACGCCAAATTCCGCTATCTTAGAGCGTTCCTCTTCCTCCGGGGTCAATCGCTGGGACACATGGTTTGCTTCCCATGTCTGTTCAAAAACGTGAACATGAGCTTCTGCGTCCGGATCATCTCTATACTTGGAGTACTGGAACGGCATGTCGTCGTCTGGTATCGGTGCGCGGGTTGGTGGTGTTGGTGTTCGTTCCTGGTTTTTCTCCGGCGTCGGTGGTCGTTACTGATTTGTCTCCAGCGTCGGTGGTCTTTCCTCTTCTTTTGGTGACAGAGGCCTCTCCTCCTGGACTTCCGGTGTCGGAGGTCGCTCTTCCTCTGTGTCTGGTTCCGGAGGTTCCAGCCTTAGCACTTCCGGTTCCGGTGTCGGTAAGGTGTCTGATCCTTCGTCCTCCGGTCCGCCCGGGGTGTCGTTGCTACTACGGTAGTTTGTGTGCACGATGTATCCCCCTTCGGAATCCGATTCATACGTTGAAAAGGCTTTTGCTTCGCCTTCTCCGCTTGCCAACGCCTGGAGAAGGGATTCGGTTTCTAGGAGGCTGCTTAGGTTGTTGCCGTCGTCCGGGTGCGTTGTTTGCTGTAACCGGAGGGACTCCTCCGCTACTCTCCGGATTACGTTGGAAAACGAGTGATCCGCTCTAATTTCCTGCACCGCTTGCTGGAAAGCCTCACGTCTCCTTTGCCTTTCGGCAAGGCATCGAGTTCGATCTGTAACCAGGTCGTGCATTGATCTAGTCATCCATTCATGTCGTCGTTTGCTGCAAAAACAGGAATCGTGGTCGCCAAAAACTGTTTTAACTCTTAGGGCCGGACAATGGCCTAACACAGGGTGTCTACGGAAGACACTTCACCAAAGGGGTGTTACGGACAGAGGATTAGGCTCAACGATTAATCCGACTTAATTAGGTTACTTAGCAAGATCGTCCTTAATAATCACACGCGTAAGATATAACAATGAATGCAGAACGGCAATTAACACAGAGAGATAAAAACACTAAGCTTCATTAATTATCCGTTGCTCATTACATTGTATCCGGGCCTTTAAATAGGTTTCCAGTTTGTAGTACAAAACGGTGCCATCTGCACCTGTTCGGGATCGGTCCGGATCCGGAACGGCATACCAATTCCGGTCCGTCCGTCCACACTAATAGCTTACTTACAACCATTCCTTAATAAGTAAATAACTCCTTCGTTTCACACTCTGGACTCCTTTGCCAGCCGGTAACACTATTAGTTGTAAACGTCTTGATATATCTTTATATATTTATATACATACGTGTTCATATACTCAGACTTCTAGTCGTCTCGTTTTGTTGTGTTGTCGGACTCTGATTCCTGTGTGCTCCCGCGTCTGTGTGTGCAAGTGCGTCCACTGCCTTTCCGTTCTCCTCCTTCTCAGTTATTCCTCGGTCCAAGACCCCCGTGGTCCCGCCCTTCTACACACACGCGCGTAATAACGCGACATACTTGGTGAACCCGACGTGAAAAGACGGCAGAGGAATAGAAAGATGAGGGGAACACGTTCGCGTTCACAAGTGGAAGGATTGCGCATTCCACTTGTAGAATCTTCTTAAAACGAAGCAAATACACCCTCTCTACAAAAATTGGATGCACTAATATCACATGTTCCTCAACTTGATGAGAATTTGCAAATATAAAAATACATGATAGATCTACGAGTGGAGATCATTAGAAATCATGCAAGTTTAGACATGTTGATAAGTTAATGTAGGCATAATAAAGTTCAACTATGGCTCAATATGTCACTACTGTGCGACAAGGGAAACACTAACTTAAAGACTTATATTAATTAGGTAAGTTTTACAAAAATATCAGGTGTACTTGTATCCATACTAATAAAATGAGATAAAATTTATACTTTGACCCATACATGCATGTATGTAATTGTGGAAAATGTAGGATAGTGCACATTAGGATAAGTGATTGGAATAACTAACTTATTAAAGTATTCAATACTTGTATTTAAAGTTGATCTAATCTATTCCTTAGTTTGTTCATATGGGATCAAACCATATGTTTATAATTGTGGACAATGTAAGGCAGTGAACTTTAGGATAATGTCGTGGAAATAACAAACCTATTAGGCTTTCATACCTGTATTTAAAATTGATCTACTCTATTGCTTAGGTGATTCACACAAGATCAAACTCCGAACGATAACGCAACTGGAACCATTATCAACACACTACACAATCTAAGCAGCAATGGAATAGAAACATAATAGTTTTAACAATAGAAGACAAAGATCCATAATAACAACATGGACAGTCATGGCAACAATTATAGGGCCATGTTCTGTTGGGATTACGGTCCCCCCGGATGGGATGGTCGGATGTCCGGGAATCGGGATGAAGACCCCGGCTACGGAGCCGGATGATGAAGACCCCGGCTACGGAGCTGGATGACGAATGTACCCGGAGAGAGATCCGGATGCGGGGACATATTTGTGAATATGTTTGCCAAGGGCCCTTGAGGCTATATTTGTAAATAGCCTGAAAGTCATATGTGTATAAATATGACTTAGGGCAAATAGTTTTGTTGCTGTTGAAGTTGTTGCTCATTTTTCTGTTTTGCGAAGTGAGAGCAGCCGAGAGAGAGAGAGAGAGAGAGACGAAGAGGTCGTTGCCTCTGTGTATTACCGCCGCCTGTGGCGAAGACAGTGAGCTCAAGGTTGTTGCCTTGTAGCTTCACCATTGTACACCTCTGTTTATAGTGATAGTTGGAGTTCGAGGACTCCCGTGGTTTTTCCCATTTAGGGTTTTCCACGTAAAACATCCTGTGTACTCTTCTCTCTATTGTCCTCGTGCATTTTGTATTTCCTGTTTTCTGTGAATTTATCCTATTCCTAGGTGGTGGCTGAGCACTGTGTTCAACAGAGTGGTATCAGAGCGACGGTAACACAGAAAATGGAAGGCGGCGGTAGTGGGCCTCCGGGCATGATGGTGTTGAACTCACAGAACTACGCCGACTGGAAGATAAAGATGGAAGACCTTCTCATCGTCCGAGACCTGTATGAACCGATCGACAATGCCGAGATACCCAAGGGGGTAATAGAGTCGGAGTGGAAGCTCCTGAACCGGAAAGCCGTAGCGACGATCCGGCAATATGTCGATGTAAGTGTTCTGCAACATGTGGCGAACGATACGAACGCCTATGAGATGTGGCAGAAGCTGTCCGGACTGTATGAGAGGAAGAATGCTCTGACCCGGACCTCCCTGATGAGGAAGATAGTGAACCTCAAGTACCGGGACGGCGAGAATATGGTGGAACACGTAAGCACGTTCATGGGATTCGTGAACCAGCTTGCGGCGATCAAGTTCTCGTTGGAGGATGCAATGCAAGCCATCATTCTGATGTGTACATTGCCGGAAAGCCGGGAGAACTTGGTGGTGACTCTCAGCACCTCCTGCACCGAAGATAACTTGTCTCTACAAACGGTAAAGACAAGCATTTTGAACGAAGAAGCGCGTCGGAGAGATAAAGAACCGGCCTCCGATCCGAAGATGCTGCTTACCGAATCGGATCGGGGAAGACAACGGAACCGGAGTCCGCAAAGACGGGAGAAGTCGGGGACCCGGTCGCAGTCAAGAGGAAGGCCCACATGCTTCCACTGTGTGAAGCCGGGGCACTTCCGAAAGAATTGTCGGCATTACCGAAAAGACAACGGAGCCGACGACACCGATTCGAAGAAGTCTTCGGAACGGAACGGTGCTTACCGGGGAGCCACGGACCGGAATGGTTCGGATCGGCGAGGGCAGGACCGGAAAGGAACGACGGCACTCGCGGCAAGTGAAGAAGAGATAATGCTCATTACCGAAGAAAGGGAGCTGAACCTTGCCGGTGAAGAGATGACCTGGGTGGTCGATTCCGGAGCGTCGTTCCACCTGACCCCGGAGAAGAAATACTTCTCATCCTACACAGCCGGTGAGCACGGCTGTGTCCGGATGGGAAATGAAGGTACATGCCGGATTGCCGACATAGGAGACGTGTGGCTGACAACCTCGACCGAATGCAAAATGTTGCTGAAGGATGTCTGACACGTTCCGGAGGTCCGATTGAACCTGATTTCGGCCGGGAGGCTAGACGATGAAGGCTACACAGGTAGCATCCGGAACGGCGTAATGAAGTTCAGCAAGGGGAGCCTGATAGTGGCTCGGGCCCGGAAAGTCAACACACTGTACCTTATGAATGCCTGGTTGTGTCCGGAGGAGTTGAACGTGGCAGCCGACACTGCCGGTGAGCTGTGGCACAAGAGACTGTGCCACATGAGTGAGAAGGGGATGAAGAGGCTTGCAGTAGACAACCTTATTCCAGTGAAGCATGTGCACCTGGAGAAGTGCACCGATTGCCTGGCCGGTAAGCAGAACCGAACCTCCTTCCACTCAAGGCCACCGACGAGACGTAGCGCACCATTGGAGTTGGTGCACACTTAGGTGTGTCAAGTAGAAACGAAGTCACATGGCGGAGCCCAGTACTTCGTGACATTCATTGATGACCACAGCCGGAAGCTGTGGACGGCACCGTTGAAGACAAAGGACCAAGTGTTGTGCGTCTTCAAAGAACTCCACGCGAGAGTGGAAAGGGAATCCGGCAAGAAGCTGAAAGCGATACGAGCAGATAACGGAGGGGAATACCGGGGGCAGTTCAAGGAGTACTGTCGCTCGAAGGGAATCCGGCTCGAGTTTACTGTGCCGAAGACGCCGGAACTGAACGGGCTGGCCGAGAGGATGAACCGGACCATAATGGAGAGGGTCCGGAGTATGCTGGCGCATGCGAAATTACCCAAGGGGTTTTGGGCTGAGGCAATGTCGACGGCGACATACGTGATAAACAGATCACCCTCAGTACCTTTGGACGGAGACACGCCGCAGAGAGTGTGGACCGGTAGGGAAGTGTCCTACCGGCATCTGAAGGTGTTCGGGTGTCTCGCATATGTGCATGTGGCAAAGGACCGGAGAGGAAAGCTAGATCCAAAGACCCGGCCATGCATATTCCTTGGTTACGGCGATGACGAGTTCGGCTACCGAGTATGGGACCCGGTCGACAAAAAGATATTCCGGAGTCGTGATATCATCTTCATGGAGGACAAGACACTCGCCGACTGGGAGTCGGAGAAGAAGATGAAGAGCTCCAAGACGACCGGTGAGGATCAACTCTACGAGGAGCAGTCCCGACCGGCAAGGGACCGGTCAGCACTCGAGGATCCGGCCGAAGACGGTGAAGAAACAGAACCGGCCGAGGAAGATGAAACTGATACCGGAACCGGCCCCGATCTCGAAATGGATTCGGATGAAGAGGAAACGGAGGAGCCGGTTACCGAAGCTTCGGAACGGAGATATCCTCTAAGAGAGAGAAGGGCCCCCCGGAGATTTCCGGAACCAGAGCACGTGCTGCTAACCGACGAGGGGGAGCCGGAGAGTTTTGAAGAAGCAAAGCTCGACACCCATAGCCGCAGGTGGTTAAGTGCCATGCAGGAGGAGATGGATTCCCTGCATGAGAACCACACATATGAACTTGTGGAGTTGCCGAAAGGAAAGCGGGCACTTCGAAACAAGTGGGTGTTCAAGCTGAAACCGGGAGATGCCGGCAACCCTCCGAGATACAAAGCCAGGATCGTGGTGAAGGGGTTCCAGCAGAAGAAGGGCGTCGACTTCGACGAGATATTTGCCCCGGTAGTGAAGATGACCTCCATCCGGACGGTGCTGAGCATGGTGGCAAGCATGGACCTCGAGGTAGAACAGATGGACGTGAAGACGGCATTCCTTCACGGTGACCTCGAAGAAGAGATCTACATGCAGCAACCGGAAGGATTCGAGAAGAAAGGGAAGGAGCACCTGGTATGCCGGTTGAAGAAGAGCCTTTACGGACTGAAGCAGGCTCCCCGGCAATGGTACCGGAAGTTCGACTCTTTCATGACCGACGAAGGGTACCTCAAAACGCAGTCCGATCACTGCGTGTTTGTGAAGAAGTTCGAAGGAGGAGACTCTCTAATACTCCTCCTGTACGTGGACGACATGTTGATCGTCGGACGGGACCAGGTCAAGATACGGATGCTGAAGAAAGCGCTTCACCGAACCTTCTCAATGAAGGACATGGGTCCGGCGAGGCAAATACTAGGGATGCACATCATCCGGGACCGGAAGAAGAAGCAGTTGTGGCTGTCACAGGAGAAGTACGTGACAAAGGTGCTTCACCGGTTCAACATGTCAGAAGCAAGACCGGTCGGGTCAACCCTCCCGGTAAACTGCATGTTGTCCAGCAAGCAAAGCCCCAAGACAAAGGCTGAGAAGGAGGACATGATGAAAGTACCATATGCCTCTGCCGTCGGAAGCTTGATGTACGCACTGGTGTGTACAAGACCGGACATAGGATATGCAGTCGGAGTGGTGAGCCGGTACATGAGCAATCCCGGCAAAGAGCACTGGAACGCGGTCAAGTGGATACTCCGATACCTGAAGGGCACGGCAAACGTGTGCCTCCGATTCGGCTCCGGTAAGCCCGAACTCGACGGCTTTACCGATTCGGATATGTCGGCTGATGCAGATACCAGCCGGTCCACATCAGGGTATGTGATGACGTATGCAGGGGGAGTTGTTTCGTGGCAGTCGAGGCTGCAGAAGACGGTTGCATTGTCAACCACGGAGGTGGAGTACATGGCGGCCGTTGAAGCCGGCAAGGAAATAATATGGATGAAGGACTTCATTAGAGAGTCGGTATCCGGCAGGAGGAGTACCGACTCTACTGCGACAATCAGAGTGCCATCCACCTTGCGAAGAACGCGGCCTATCACTCCCGGACGAAGCACATCCAGCGAAGATATCACTGGATCCGGGAAAGGATAGAAGACCAGGAGTTCGTGCTGACGAAGATCCACACGGACGAGAACGGGTCAGATATGCTGACCAAAGTGCTCACACCCGACAAGCTGGAAGCGTGCCGGAAGAGGGTCGGACTGGAAAGACATCCCATGCCGAAGTGAAGGGGGAGTTTGTTGGGATTACGGTCCCTCCGGATGGGATGGTCGGATGTCCGGGAATCGGGATGAAGACCCCGGCTACGGAGCCGGATGATGAAGACCCCGGCTATGGAGCCGGATGATGAATGTACCCGGAGAGAGATCCGGATGCGGGGACATATTTGTGAATATGTTTGCCAAGGGCCCTTGAGGCTATATTTGTAAATAGCCCGAAAGTCATATGTGTATAAATATGACTTAGGGCAAACAGTTTTGTTGCTGTTGAAGTTGTTGCTCATTTTTCTGTTTTGCGAAGTGAGAGCAGCCGAGAGAGAGAGAGAGAGAGAGACGAAGAGGTCGTTGCCTCTGTGTATTACCGCCGCCTGTGGCGAAGACAGTGAGCTCAAGGTTGTTGCCTTGTAGCTTCACCATTGTACACCTCTGTTTAGAGTGATAGTTGGAGTTCGAGGACTCCCGTGGTTTTTCCCATTTAGGGTTTTCCACGTAAAACATCCTGTGTACTCTTCTCTCTATTGTCCTCGTGCATTTTGTATTTCCTGTTTTCTGTGAATTTATCCTATTCCTAGGTGGTGGCTGAGCACTGTGTTCAACATGTTCTGTTAAGGTTAGCTTGGACCAAAATCAGCCTCCATTTAAACTATTCATGTTTCTCCATAAGTTTCGTAGTCAGCTATGCACGCGGTGAAACCAATGTCATAAATCTACTAATCAAGTATATAAAAATAAAATTGAAACATATAGAAGATTATAAAGAATAGAATCCACTAGGTAAAACCCAAAATTTGTATTAATAATGTGAAATCTTAACAAATCGTCAGTGTCATATTCTTCATAGAGTCTATTACATAGCAATCAATTCATCAACGTCATTTTCTTCATCATCTTGTGTAGAACTGTCTTCGGCTATACGTGCATTGGTTTCCCCTGTTAGCCGAGCCAACGAAATATCTTCTATAAGCTCATCATCAAGCTCTATTAGCTCCCCCGGTTCGCCGGCTAACGGAGGAATAGGCTCTCGCGAAGCAGGTTGAAACCTTTCTGTATTGGCTAGGTTCTTTGCACCAACCTCCTCATCCTGGTCTGGGCACTCCCACAAAGCCTTAATCCGCATATTAATAAATATAACTTGGTCCTCTTCCTTCTCCAATGCAACTGTATTTCTAAAAAGCTTCAATGCACATGCAGACGTAGTTCCTGTGATGTAAGTAACAAGAAGATTTAGTTGTCAAACGAAAAAAAAGGGATTGGTTATCTCAAGATCGTTACCCTAGTTCGAGGAATACCTGTGCCAGAAAAGAGATCTAATATCCAGTCTCCTTCGACAGAAAACATCTCGATCACGCGCATCATAAGTCGTTGAGGTTTTTGGTATGGGTTGACAAGTCCCCGTTCTGTCGTGGTGACATGTCACAATTTCCGTGTCACTGCTGGATATACCAACAGATTTGAACCTCCCACTTCATTAGAATGCTCTTTGATTCTCTGTTTCTTAATTTCATCGAAGTAGCCAACCGTTATGTATTCAATGGCATTAACGAACCGAAAAGTTGGCCCTCTATTTACATTGGTCTTGATCCTATAAAAAATAATACATCGAATTAAGAATAGATTCAACAACCTTAAGAAATGCAATATAGTGAAAGACACCTATAAATAATCCTTACCATGCAAGGTTCTCGATGCCATGGCAACGAGATCTCAAAGCTTGAGCTACCGAGTACCCTTGGTCCATACTATGAAAGACAACTATTCGCCACAAGGATGCGGTCGTTAGCTCAGCGAAATCCTTGACCATCTTCTCCAATTGTTTAAACCTAAACAGTTCATCGTCGTATGATGACCCAGCCATTCGAAATCCGTAAGGAATATCCGCAATCATTAGCGTATATTCCTTCTTTGGCACCTTCTGGATCAAGTCGATGACATCACCGCAAACCACATTGTAGTAAAGATCTCTCGTAATATCTTTTTTGTGGCTAAATTTTTTAAAGGAGCCATCTTCCTCCATTTCGTACGCCTTGACTAAGCGACGATCCTTTTCTTTTCTGGCTCGCTCGAGATGTGCAAGGAAGGATGTAGGGAAATCGTGTATATCCTTAACTTCTCCTTGTTTCTTGCCTCGACACGGTTTCTAATAGAAGCAATAGGACATCAGGTATTATTATACAAGCTCTACATATGATGAAAGGGTAATGAAAAACCATGAATACTAACCCAATCCTTGAATGCAATAAAATACTCTGATAATCCTCGGTCACTTGTTCCCAAGTTATACATCCAAGTTGTTTCATCATAACTTCTTGGATCTTCATGTACACCTTATGTCTGTAAAATTAGAAATCAAGATTAGAACTTTGAATTACACCAGATAGACTACAATTTCAGTATTTGAAAGACTTACTTATTGAACTCAGTGACCATTTCTTCAAGGCTTAAATCTTTCGCCACAACCCTTGACAAAACCGACACAAGAAGCTACTCGTCCTTAATACCTTGCATCGCTCTCCATAGAGACAGCTTCATGTCGTCTGCCGCTTCTTCAATTGTCAAGTCAATTTTCTTGGCGGCTTGTGACTTTAACTCTAGTTGAGGGTCAACCCTACATTTCTTTTGTCGTTGACCCTTTACCTCCTTATTCTCCCACATTGAGAAGATTTGATCTTGTAGGTCCCATACTTCTCCATCTCTAAACGCCAATTGAAACCAAGACTCATACTTTCGAAGACCATCGAACCTAACATTATCATCTACCACAATGACGACTTCATGCAGACATTGACGTCGAAGGCCTGGATGTAACTTCACACCAAACTTTTGTTTCACGTCTAAATACTCGTGGTGGAAGAACCGTATACGCTCAATGGACGACATTTTCTGCCTATAGTCATTATCATTATTATGGTCCCATGCCAACAGCTTAGCCTCTTCGGTTGTGAGCCCAACATAAATTTTGCACTCGGCATACTTGAAGAAGAAAGTTGTTGGATGTTCTCTCACAAGTTGCCGACGTGCCTCTGCTGAATGCGATCCACCAATGACAAAATAATTATATTGATCATACTTTCTAATATCAAAATCTTCAATGGTTTCACATTCTTCAGGATCTACCATAACAATAAAAGGCACCACAATGGCATGAGGATTAATTTTCATTTTTTTCTTGAGATTTTGAACATGCATGCGGTGTGGCTCTCTAATCTCAAGTGGTCGTCGACCTGTTTTTTCATTAATAGGGGGCCGATGGATGTGTGTTATAGGCAAATTAAACACTTGCCCTTTCCTGACCAGTTTCCGTTGCATTAACTCTCTCCTTATCTTATTCTGCTCGGATGACAAAACACCCGAGGCCAGCTCAGCTCCTGGCGTCCCCTTATTATCCTCCTCTTCGTTTTCACTTGTTGAATCCGTATCCGACATTTTGGTTGTCTTCTTCTTTGGTGGTCTTGACTGGACTCTGGATACCCTTTTTGTGGCCTTCAATGGGGAGGGCACTTCATCTCTTAGAGTTACATGGCCTTGTATATAAGGCCTCAAGGTAACAATAAGGTTTTGTGAGCTTTCAAGATCTTTTTTGAACGCTTCTGGCCCACAAGATTCCTTTACTAAAAGGTCTTCTGAAAGGAACACTTTACGTATCCCCTTGGAGCACTCTATCATTACCAGTATGCTGGCCGAATCTGCATCTTCGTAGTCAAATCGTAGAATACGGCCATACATAAATGGGGTTTCCTTTCCAAGCTGCCCCTCACCCTTCTTCTTTGTTGAATACAATACGACTTTTTTCTTTGAGTCGACATATTGCATACACCATTCCTTGTCTGTTAGATCTCGGTCAGGAAGGTCTTCACCTCCAGTAGCGGCGACAAGTTTCTTTTGGCTAACATCACTATGTGGCTGAGATTTTGTCTCTTCGTTAAAGAGAAGCTTTTTTCCTCTCTTCATGGTCTCAGGAGCTACCTTGGTCTGGGCTTCGATTGGAGAACCTTGTATGCGAAGCTTTATTTTCTTCACGGGTCGGTCCGACAAGTTCTCAAACGACCTATTTAAGAAAGTATATGCAAAAACATAAGTTACGTGGTCACATAGATTAAGGTTGTATATTAACATGAAAACAGTTCTCACTAGCAGTCCTATATTCAAAAATCTATTATAGGCAGGGCTATTCAACCTAGAAAATATATATCGTAATAAGTAAACAAGGTTATATATTCTTTTAAATAGTAGGTATGACTTATATAGATTCCAAACCTATATTAAGGAGAATTTGCTATCGTAAAGGCAATTTGTGGATCATTTTCTACTATTTTAAGCTAAAGTAGGTCATAAAACACCTATAATTAGAGCATGTTTTTTTTTAAAAGTAAGGAAAGTCAACATAAAAAAGATTGATTTTGCCAGACAATTTGATATCTTTTCCACACCATAATTATTTGTTACCCCAAAAACACAATTTTTCTCTCTCAGAGCCTTCTTTTATACAGGAACTCGATACGGCGTATCGAGTTCCTATTTAAATCCTACACTTTAAACGGGAACTCGATACGCCGTATCGAGTTCCTCGGCTTTCTTTGCTTTTTAAACAGGAACTCGATACGGGGTATCGAGTTCGTGTTTAAAACCTAGGTTTTAAACGGGAACTCGATACGGCGTAGCTAGTTTCTGTTTAAAACCTACACTTTAAATACGAACTCGATACGGCGTATCGAGTTCGTGTTTAAAGTTTGGATTTTAAACAGGAACTCGATACGCCGTATCGAGTTCGTGTTTAAAGTTTAGGTTTTAAACACGAATTCGATATGCCGTATCGAGTTCCCTTTTAAAGTTTGGAATTTAAACACGAACTCGATACGGCGTATCGAGTTCGTGTTTAAAGTTTAGGTTTTAAACGGGAACTCGATATGGCGTATCGAGTTCCTGTTTAATGTTTAGGTTTTAAACAGGAACTCGATACGCCGTAACGAGTTCCTGTTTAAAGTGTAGGTTTTAAACAGGAACTCGATACGCTGTATCGAGTTCCCGTTTAAAAAGCAAAAACAAATTATGAACTCGATACGCCGTATCGAGTTCATGTATAAAGTTTGTATTGTATACATGAACTCGATACGGCGTATCGAGTTCTTGAGCGACGAAACATATTTACAAAAATGTCCACAATGTCAGAGGCCTACCTCGAGTCCTCGCGCTTGATTCTCTTTGAAGACATGGTTGATCGTGTGGAAGTGGAGGCGGAGATCGCGCTTTGGTGCTTTGTGCTCTGTGTGCTTTGTGTGCTTTGTGTGCTCTCTACGTTCTGTGTGCTCTGTACGCTCTGTACGCTCTTGTGAGTGAAATATGACGAGGTCTTCCTATTTATAGGGATTGATCACATTGGTTAAAGTAACCATAGTCACCTTAACCAAGGTTGGTAACTTTGAGCATAGTTAGTTGGTAACCATAGTCACATTAACTAGAGTAACTTATGATTGTATTAATGATTACAAAGTCAAACTAACATATTGATCAATCTTTCATAGTCATAACAACCTGCAATGACTTCAAAGGTTATGAAGGAGACAATGATAGAGGTTGATGAATGTATCAATGATTGATTACTAAAAGCAACAATTTTTATGACTCTCAAATGCTATGTATTAAAGATGTTGGCATGAATTAACCAATGATTGATAAGTCTAATATTTAAAATGGTGAGCATTAAAGAACCAATGAGTGAGACGTTCTATATCAAAATGGGTGCCATTAATTAGCCAATGATTTTAACATTAATCCAACATATTCATGGCTTGTTAATGATTAGTTTTATATTTTACTTGATTTAATTTCATATAGATCTAGTTTATATAATAATTGATATTTTAAGTACAATTACTTTATTAAAAATAATTTTTTGATGTATTGTATTAATAGAATATTACATAATATAGACATTCTATTGATTTGGCTTTTGTTTAGAGAGAAGTTTATGTTTAGAGAGGAGTATATGTTTAGAGAGGAGCTTATTAGTTTTTTTCCTTACCCTAAGCACATAACTTAGAGAGCCCTATCTAGACCTTAAGCCATGAGTGAAGATTCACCGTTCTCGATTGAAGAATATTGTTTGTCATCAGACCCATCGTTTTCTACTGAAGAGTATTGTTTGTCAACAGAATCACCATATTCGATTGAAGAATATTATCTGTCGACCGACTCACCATATTCTATTGAAGAATATTGTCTGAGCTCATCTACAAGGAACGTAAATAATGACACATGTGAAGAGTTCTCTATTGAAGAATACGATATTAATAAAGATACGGAGAATGAAGGTAGTGCCCAGGAAACATTGAATAACATTGGCGATGGTCACAACAGAGAATTAGACTGTAACAAGGTTACACCAACCTCTATGCAGGAAGAGAAATCTGGGAGCCCTATGCATATTAGAAGAATCCCACGAAGAATTCGTCTGGCTAGATTTAGCTTGGTGACATCAGATAAACAGATTGGATTTGATGTCAAAAAAATATGTTGTGCCCTTGGTTGTATGTCTATGATTGGAAAATCAAAGTTGCGAGAATTAAGGCGATACTATTTTTCGATGACCGGTGATGAGCAAGACACTTACCTCGGGTCACATATGCAACTAGTATCTGACAAATGTACGGGGATCAAAGTATCATTCGAGTATTATATCTTCCATGCGCAACAGATATGTAGAGTTGCATTCAAAATTGCGTTATGTGTTAGTAACATGCGGCTACATAGAGTACAACAACGTCTACTTAGCGGGGATCAGATGCTCAATTGTAAAGAGGTTCCAAGTATGAAAGGTGCAATTGGAAGACATGCTATTGGTTGGATGAAAACTTACTTTCAGTTAAATTGTGAAGTAATGCCCACTACAGGTAGGATGCATCTTTCTGATAATTATACACGTCGGGAAGTTTATGATGTCTATCGATCTGATATGCTGGGCTCACATAATAAGTCTATCACCTATAGCTAATTCACAAGATTATGGAGAGCTTGGTTTTCAAATGTTATTATTCCTCGTAAAGTACGTATGGGGTATTGCTCCATTTGTGCAAATCTTAAAAGTTTGGCTAAAGGTGCAAAGACATCAATGGAAAAGGATACGAGTAAGAAGTTACTACAAGAGCATCTTAAGGCACAATCCTTAGAACGAAAGAAGGCGATGCATCATAGAGAGAAGTGTTTGAAGAGGCCTGAACAATACATGTGCTTAATGATAAATGGCATGGACCAGAAGAAGACATGCTTGCCGCATATGCGGAGGCTCCCCAAAGATGTCAATGATGAGTGCCTTGTTCAAATGCACTTGGTGGGATGCTTGGCTTATAATAGGCCTGTTCGACCTCACGTCTTCATTACTTACCCCAATGTTCACAATGACCCTAACCTAACAGTTACAGTGATTCACCGAGTTTTGATGTCTTGGGGCCAACCTTTCCCCCCTGTTCTATACATTCAATTGGACAATACTGCTAGAGAGAACAAAAATTCAACTGTATTTGGCTATCTAAGTATGTTGGTCAACCTAGAATTGTTTAGGAAAGTGAAAGTCAATTTCCTTTTGGTTGGCCACACACATGACCATATAGATCAGATGTTTAGCACATTCTCCAGACAGTTGTCTCAGCATGATGCTTTCACTTTACCTAAACTATTTGATGTCATTTGTGATGCTTATACACCACGCCCAAAAGTGTTACACTTGAAGGAGGTATATGACTTTAAGAGATATATATTAGATGGGGGTGGTGGGAATGTTAAAGTGCTTGCTCAGTTAAACAATATAAGTTTCAATCACATTTTTATGATAAAGAAAAATGGAATAAGTGGTTCTACACTTTTGTATGCTAAACAATATTCATCTTCTACAACATGGGAACCTGAAGGTGGTTGCCAGTTATTACTTTGTATGCCGAGTACAATTGTCCATGGAGCTAAGAAAATGCCAATTGAGAAGAAAGGACAGTTGCAAAGCGACTTGGTATCAGAACAAAAACGGTCATGGCTCCAAGCCTTAGAAGAAAAAAGAAAGCATATTGAGGCCGCCAAGAAATATGCCGCACAACAAGACACGTCATGGTGGGATGTATTTTATAGTGATCAGAAAGAAATTATAGACAATTGTGTATCTGTTGATAATTGGAATTTGGAAACGCCATTCACATGGTCGCTGCAACATGATCGCGTAAATAGAACTGCGGAGCAACTAGTAAATGCGATTAATGACATCTTGGTCCATCCACAACAAAGAGACATTTATGTGGGACCAAGGATGACCAAAGCAGCCGAAGCTAGATGGCAAGGAAATTTGCAAGAGCTCACCGCGGGGATGTTGATTGCAACGCCGGCTGATGAGAACTCACATGGCCACCAATTTTGGGTTGGTAAAATTCTAGAAGTGCTAATGCATGAAATAGAAAACACGATCAAGTCTATATATGTTCATTGGTACAACACTAGAAGTGCAAATGCTTTTACAGGTAAGTATACATTGGAGATGATTGAATGCCCAACAAGAAGGGGAGGTAGGAAGAGGAAGCGAAACATTCCTAACACCTCGACCCTTGATATCTCTGATGTGGATATCATCGTGTACGACTTCACACTTACAAAAGCCGGACGATTAAGGAAGTCAACAATAGATATAATAAAAGAAAAATTACCAGGTCTACAAGGTGGCTCGAGTCAAAGGCAAACGAGATCTGCTACATATAATCTAGAGTCAAACAATTTGGTTTATGACGAAGATAATGCACTGATTGGTACATCCGAGGATGATGAGGAGGAATCGTCATTGTATATTAGTTATAGTAGTGATTCTCCGTAAAGGAGTGATCATGAATGTATATTTGGCTATTAAGTGTAACTACATTCCGCTTGTAACAAATCGAGTAATATAAAAGCATGTGTTTTGAATTCTTATGATTTCTAAAAAATCGTTTCTTATAAAATAACATTGGTTGTAAAGTTTGTGATATAAATTGAGAATGTATCTTTTTGAAATTCGTCTTTTTTTAGTTACTTCTAAATCATGAAAATAGTGGATTTTTAACCTTTTTCATAGTATGTTAAAAATTTCCCTTATCCTTCCATTTCCCTTATCCTTCTAAACAATGCGAACGTGTTAGGGGGTCGGATCTCGCGGAAGCCATGGCTTCGGCTGTGGATCGGATAGTGAGTGCGCGCGAAGGCGTAGGCGCCCTCGATAGGGCTATTGAAGCGGTCGTCGACACAATAGGCCGGTTCGGTGGGAAGGACGCCACGAGCTATTTGGAGGCCTACCAGGCCGAGATGGTGATGAGAGACATTCCAAAAGAAAGGCAACTGACCGGATTCCCTCGGGTGGCGATGCCGGGCATCCATGCGGAGGTGCTCGAGGTACAGGCTGAGAGCCAGACCTGGGAAGAGTTTGAAGGTCGGCTCCTCGAAAAATACGGGCTTGACGACGCGCTTCGGCTCTCGAAACGGGATTTCATGGAATGGGTGAAGACCCCCGAAAAGGGGAGAAACGTGTCAGTGCTCCTCCGGGAGTTTGAAGAATGCTTCGAGCGTCTTTCGGTGCTCGACCGGACCGTACTAGACACGAGTCGCGTCCTATTGTTCGTTAAGACGGTGGATGCGAGGGACCGGGAGCAAGTGGGTCTCCTGCTGGAGACTGATGACGGGCTGACAGCCAACTGGGCCGTGGTGAAGAGAGTCTGTGGCCGTTTTGACAAACGGCGAGAGTGGGTCGATAAAGGATCAATGGGATGGGCTCTATAGCAGCAAGGAATCTTGAGCCAACCCCGCCAGCACGAAGGGAAGAGACCCGAGACTGACTCGAGACCGGATCGACTTCGACCAGCATGGTCAGAGGCTCGAGCGGAGGAGCATCTCTAGAGGAGCTTAATAGGATGGTAAAGGACCTCCAGATTGTGTAGGCACGGAGGGACGGCAGCGAACAGGCCCGTGACCGAAGGACTCTGGCTGGAAACCGGTGTTTGTGGTGCGACACGGTCGGCCACGTCCGGAGAGACTGCGGGGACTTCGCGGAGGCAATGAGAGCCAACATGTTGTACCTGTGGAACGGTCGGGTGCACACTAGCAAGACCCGAAGGGCCCTGGACCTGAATGTCGGGCGAGGGGGTATGAAACGGCTGATGGAAGAAGCGGCGGCTCGCCACGCGGAGACCGTTCACTACTCGGTGTCGGCAGGGATCCGAGTCGGAGGTGGTGAGGCCCGGAAGAAGGACGAAGCCGGATTCTGCCCGCTGATGCTGGAAGGCCTCGCTGGCGCGCGGCTAAGGAAAGAAGAAGCGGACCGCGCGGAAAAACGGGTCCGTGAGGTAACCGGGTGGAGTGACCCGGTCAAAGAGAAGATGGGCTTCGTTGAAGCCACATGCCAGAACTACGAGGCTCTGGTGGAAGACAAGCGAGTAGGTAAAACCGGAGGGGCCGGGCCCTCGCAACGGTACGAGACCCAATTCGGCCAAAGGCAGAATGAGGCCGGTGCGACCGGCGCACCGGAAAAAGCCAAGAAGGCCGGGTACCGGTTGAGCACGGAGATCGAAAGGACCACGGACCTGCGAAAGGTCCTGGAGGAACATATCCTCGACAGCAAAGTGGAGTTGTCGTTGAGGGAAGTGCTCGGGATCGCCAAGAAGGAGTTCCACGACTCCATCGTAGACTTGGTAAAGAGGAAGAGGTTGTCGACAGAACCAAAGCCAGAGAAGCCGGTGGAAGTGCGAACGACGCACATAGAGGACATGGCGCTAGAAGACGAGTTGGTAGAGAGCCACTATTCGAGGCCGCACTGGGCCAGAGCGACCACGGAGACCCTTGTTAAGGTCGGGGATGTCCAGGAGCCGGTGGTGGCGTTGGTGGACCACAGTTCAAAAATCAACTTGATGTCCATGGACTTCTACAAGAAGGGGAAATGGCCGATCAACACCAAACACGGCTGGAAAATACGGGCAGCGACGCGCGCCACGGAAGAACTACATGGAGCCTGCCCGAATGTACGGGTGAAAATCGGCGATGTCGAGATTGACCAGCACTTCTTCGTGCAGGAGACGTCCTCACATCCGGTTATACTAGGAGAACCATACATCACGGCGGCACGGATGGAGACCAAGGTGTTGGACAATGGTTCGGCCTATGCAAGAGTCAAAAGCCAGGACGGGCGTCACTCGGTCCAGTTCCTGACGGTGCGACCAAACCATGAGCATAATCTTGAGACCCTCGGAGGCAAAACCCGAGGGGATGTTTAGAGAGGGCTATCAAGGCGTGGGGCCGCGATAGTCTGGACACCCCGGAAAAACCCCACAAATGTACAGTAGGGAAGAAGACCTATACCATAGGTAGGAAATTTTGGTTCTCCGACAGCGGGGGTTGTACTATAACCGGCATCAGCGGCCGGGAAAGGAAGCGAGCGGAGGAGCGGCTCAGGGGATGCGGAGTCCTCTCCCCCGATGAAGAGATCAGCGGCGCCGTGGAGGCGGTCTTTTTTGACGACACCTTGGGCGAGTTACGAAAGGTGATCGGGGAAGACCTTAGAGAAGACCGGACCTTTCCGGTTAGTTCGATGGGATTGTACGAAGTCATCGCGGACTTTGGGGAAAGGATCGGGTCGGATCGGACGGCCCGCGTGGATACAAAGTACAAGACTGTGGACCGGAAGGTGAGGCCAGTCGTGGCACCCTTGCCGGAGGGCAGCGAGGAGCGGATAAAAGGGATCGCGTCGGACCCAAGTTTACGGAATCCGACTGGCATAGGGCACCGGTTCACCGACATAACGCTACTGGGGCTCAAGGTCGGTGGGGGTGGCTTTCTACTGCCGGCCGAGGAGGACAGGTTTCAGAGAATGCTCGAAGGGCATGGGAAAGCCTTCGCGTTCTCGCCGGAGGAGATCGGGTGCATGGACCCGACGATCATCGAACCGATGGTGATCTTCAGGGTACCGCATGTACCGTGGAATCTCAAACCGATTCCGGTGCCAAGAGCTCACATCCCGAAGTTGATGGAGCTTCTAAAGCAAAAGGTGGAGATGGGCATCCTCGAACCATCGAGTGCCCCGTATTCGAATCGGTGGTTTACGGTGCCGAAGAAGAACGGCATGCTACGCTTCATTCAGGACCTGCAACGGGTCAACAAGGTGACCATTCGGAACGCAGGAATCGGACCGACCATAGACGAGTTCGCGGAGGCCTTCGTCGAAAGGTCGATTTACTCTGTCGGTGATCTGTACTCGGGTACGATCAGTTCCAACTAGCCGTGAAGAGCAGAGACATTACGACGATGCGGACTCCTCTCGGCCTAGTGCGGATGTGTACCCTACCACAAGGAGGGACGAACTCAGTGGCTCACATGGTCAACGCGATGAACAAAGTGCTCAGGGATTTTATCCCGGACATCACCATGTCATTCTTAGACGACATCCCGATCAGGGGATGCTCGGTGGAGGAAAAGGACGAGACAATCGGACCGGACAGATGTCGGAATTTCGTGGCGACTCACATCGATGACTGCGAGAAGGTGATGCAGAGACTAGAGGGCGTGAGGCTCACCTTCTCCGAGGAAAAGTCGGCCTTCGGGCAATCAGAGATCATGGTCATCGGGCACCTATGCGGACCATACGGTCGGAAACCGTCTCCGGCCAAGGTGGAAGCCATCTCCGCGATGAAGCATGATTGCAATTTGGTCACGGAGGTTCGGAGATTCTTGGGAGCATGCGCGTTCTACTATATTTGGATCCCGCATTATGCCCACGTCGCGGAGCCGCTGTATGGGTTGCTGAAGAAAGGGCGTAAATTCGAGTGGGGAGACGAGCATACGGAGTCAGTTCGAAAGATGAAGGAAGCACTTGCCACGGCATCGGCGCTCCGAAAGGCTGTCTACGGCAAAGACACTCCGATTTACGTAACCGTAGACACGAGTCTGACCGGGATCAGATGGGTGATCAACCAAGAGGATGACGTTGGCACGAGGTTCCCCATCCGGTTCGGCGCGAAGGTCCTCAGTGAGCGACAACAAAGATACGCCCAGGTTAAACACAAACTCTGGGGTATCGTTTCGGCGGTGAAGGCCGATAAAGACTACCTGATCGGGACAAAGGTAATAATAGAGACGGACTGCCTGCCAATCCTCGGCATGGTTTCCGGATGCACGACGCCGGACCTGGCAATGCTCAGGTGGATAGCGTACACCAAGTCCCTGAATCCGGAGATACGACACATTTCCGGAAAAGACAATGCCATGGCCGACATGCTCTCAAGGGCGAGGTTCGAAAACGAGGACGGCATGGTTTCGAAAAACGAGGAAGTCGGCGTAGATTTCTTCGAGGCGGCATATGTGACAACCAGAAAGGGGAGCACTCCGGCGCTTAACGAGTTCGACGAGAGCAAGTATGATGGGGAGTGGCTCCAGATCGGCGAGCTCCTGAAAACAATGACATCGTACGCGGCGTAGACAAAGGAAGAGACCAACCGGATCCGGAAGAAAGCGTACCGATTCTTCCTTCGGGACGGGTACATATGGAAGCACCCGAAGAAGAGGGACGGCATCCCGCTCCGAGTGGTGGCGAAGAAGGAGGAACATGAGGAGTTGCTGGAGGCCTACCATGAGAGTCCCTGGGCCAGACACCGTGGGACATGGGCCACGTTCGAGAAGCTAAAGGGGAAGTACTGGTGGTCGGGCCTGTACCGGGACGTGCATCGGTTCGTGACGACTTGCGAAAGTTGTCAGATGCACTCCATAGTCCGACACCGGGACGAGCTTCACCCGACCTACCCTCCGACCGTCCATTTCAAGTGGATGGTGGACTTGGTGACGATGCTGATGGGAGTTGGACAGATGTGATACCTGGTGCTTGCGCAGGAAGACTTAACGAACCAGGTGGAAGGCCGGGCACTGCAGAACAAGACAACCGCGGCGGTATGCCAGTTCCTGATCGAAGAGGTAGTGTGTCGGTACGGGTGCGTCAGGAGGATCGTGGCTGACCGCAGAGAGTTGGACGCACAAGAGGCTGAAGTGTTGTTTGACCGACTAGGGGTCAAACTCTCGCTCACCACAACGTACAATCCGGAGGCTAACAGGAAGGTGGAGCGCGGACACAGGCCAATCGTCAAAGCGCTAGTACGGGTGTGTGAAGGCCAAGTCGGGAACTGGCCGTGACTGCTACCTTATGCCTTGTGGGCGGACCGAACTACACACAGTTCGGTAACCGGGTTCATGCCGGTAGAGCTTATGTACGGACAGAGGCCGATCATGCCAACGGAGCGAACCATCACCTCATGGGCCACGGTGGACTGGAGAGATGAGATGAGCAGGAAGGAGCTGCTAGCGGCACGGATTCGACAGCTCGAGCGAAGGCCGGCGGATGTGGAACGAGCCGCGGAGAAGCTTCGGTTAGCAAGGTTGAAGAACAAAGAGCGGTTTGATTGGACTCACCGACTGCGACCGAAGAAAATCGAGGAAAGCGACTGGGTCCTAGTCTATGACAACAGCCTCGACAACCAGCACAGGGCGACGCGGAAGTTTGCAAGGAGGTGTTTCGGGCCTTACGCGGTGACAGGCGCCAACGACAACGGGACCTACCATCTTGCGGAGCTCGACGGTACGAGGATGGCAATACCGGTAGCGGGGAAGAGGGTCAAAGCGTTTAAGAAACGACACGAGTGCGAGCCGGATCTGGAAAGCATGGACGGCGACGACGGGCGGTTCGAGGCGGATGACGACCCGGAAGACGAGGAGTAAAGCATGGACCGGTTTTCTCCAGCAAGAGCCCAATTTTGGCGCATACCGGTGGATGTGCGGTTAGGTGGGGGCGGATTTCGTGAAGAAAACCGTCCCTAGGCGGAAACCGAGTTTAGCGTGTGTAAACCGGCCCTTACACGCGAGCACACTTTTCGTTGTATAATAAGTAGGTAGGTACAAGTCGGCTGAGGAGAAATCCTAGGTAGCACGCATTCAATAGGGAGAGAATCGAGGTGTATCTCTGTCCGAAAGAACAGAGAATTAATATGATGTAACGAATGATAACGGCCTCCCTCCTTGGGCTATAAAAGAGAGGGAGGGGAATGAAAAAGGGATCACTTTTTGTCGAGGACGAAGTGATGTCGGACTGGGACCGAGCTCTTCTCCTCCTTCTTTCTCTGTGTTTTGCTTTCAGTAGGTTTTCGGGAGGCTGACTCTGCTCCATGGAACGCCCATGTGCTTCCGGTAGAGTCTCCATCTCGCTCTTCTGTATGTGAGTGAATAGGCGTCAGTGTTTGCCTTGCCGGCGTGTTAGTTGTAACCGTCTTGATATATCTTTATATATTTATATACATACGTGTTCATATACTCGAACTTCTAGTCGTCTCGTTTTGCTGTGTTGTCAGACTGTGATTCCTGTGTGCTCCCGCGTCTGTGTGTGTGCAAGTGCGTCCGCTGCCTTTCCGTTCTCCTCTTCTCAGCTATTCCTCGGTCCAAGACCCCCGTGGTCCCGCCCTTCTACACGCACGCGCGTAATAACGCGACAACGATCTCTTTCTTCTCCCCAATCTTCACCGGCGTCTCCGTTGTCGCTCGTGCCCAATGAGGTCGAGTATAGTGGATGTCCACCATATCTTCATCGACTTCGTCCCTTGCCATCGTTATGACATTTGTCTTTGCTTTTTGTGGCTTCTCTTCTTCTTTGTCCGATTGTTGCCTCTTTCTTTGTACAAGGTCCATGATCGTGTCATGGAACTCCTTCGTAATGCCGAGTAATTCCCTCAAGGACAAAGTCACGTGGCTATCAAGAACGCGTTCCTCGAGAATCTTCTTCAGGTCTGTCGTATGCTCTATCTCCGATCTTAGCTTATAGGTAGGCATAGTCCTTGTCTTTCGTGCGGGGTCTTCGACACCAATCTTCACAGGCCGAATCATTTCTTCGACTCGTTTGATTGACTCCGCTTTTTGGCTAGCGTCTCCTTCCTCCATTTGTAAAGATCAACTCGTGTATGCATCTTCTTTCTTTTTCGTGTTCCTTGTTTCATGTCTTTTTGATGGGCCTTGCTCTTCTAGTCTTTTTCTCTTTTCTTCGACAAACACCTCGTGGTTGTCGCACATCACTTCCACGAGTATGGTGTTGTCATCCACCGGATCCGACCACCCGGTTATGCTTTGCACACTTCAGTCCGCAAGCTCTATTTCGTTTGATGTGACCTTCCCCATCTTCTCATACTCGAGAACGGAAGACCAAAACTTTGCTCCCACTTTCGCAGCTTCATTTTTGTCTTTCCTGACTCTTATTCCGGCCGTTGCAGCATAGTGCATCGCATCCACATGAGTCTCCTCAGCATCTTCCATAGATTTCTTCATTCCCCCTCTTCCGAAATTCACCCGCAGGGGTCTTCGAGTTTCAATCGAGCAGATCATGTTGTCATCCATGTATACGATATTTTGTCGGATCGCCTCTCGAAGGCTCGTGCAATCCCTTCTCATGTGGTCCATGCTATCGCACCACACGCATCTAAAGGGTTCTTTTCCTTTGGGTCCCCGACGATTCATGTTGGCTAGCGTGACCATCTCGAACTTCTTCGCTAGGTCTTCGATGATGTCGTCATCAATCTTCTTTTCTTCTGGGTTGCTTTGTTTGGGCGGCTCAACTACTTTCGGTTGTCTTGTTTTCTCCAAGACAGTCGATCCTGCCAAGTCGGTGTCATCAACCCACTGACAACGCTTGTCAAGCCTATTGCATGCTCGCTTCACCGCGACCCAGTCCGCCATAAGCCTGTTTGCTTGGGTATCATCTTCGAGGAGAGTACCCAATTCTCGTCTATCCTTTATATCCACAGCCTTTAGGAAGTACAAAGTTTTGTCCTCCTCAAGTAGCACTTGGTCTGTGACGGGGAGACAATGAAACATTTGGTCGAATTCGTCGTACACCCTCGAGGCGCTCATCTTCTTATTCTTCTTTTCTATCCACTTCATCAAGGCATGTCAAGTCATCCTCGACAAATCTTCCGTCGCGAACTCCGCTAATATCACTTTCTCGAACTCCGACCACGTTGTCTTCCCTTCTTGAAGCTCGATGACGCACCTTTTGATGTTATTGGTGACCACTCTCTTGAAACTCGTGATTTGACGCGCTTTAGACACGTCCCTGTGATTCATCTCCCTTCTATATGCATCAAGGAACTTCGTAATGTTCCTTCCGTCAAATTGACCCTCAAGCTCAACGACACGGTCAACAACCTTCTCCACGCTCGCATCGTTGTCTCGAGATCTCATCATTTGTTCGACGATCAGCATCAACATTTCGAACTCTCCCGCTTGGTTGCTTGAGGATGCCATCTCCAAGTATCGGTTGATCCTCAATTTGATCCATCCTACCGCCTCTTTCACGTCGGGTTCACCACTTAATTATGTCGTGAAGATCCGTCACTAGGTGCGGATCGTGAGGCGGAACCACTAGGTCGTCGTCGCCGGATGATGCCGGTCGCCGGATGCCGCCGGATCCATCCAAAACACATAATTATATGCATTTGGCTACATCCATTTATTAAGCCATACAACTTAACCTTTCTTTCTATACTCCACACATAAACACAAAGATTATAGTTTTTGTTTTGCCTTATATATGGTGGGATCCTTATTTGTCCTATCTATGTGGGATATCACATTATTTTATTTTCCTCTTCTTCTTTGCAAACTTCATACCCTCATAACTTGACACTTATATGTTTGTTTCCTACGTAGTAAAGTGCATTCAAAAGCTCTTCAAGACCTCTATTTATTTGTACCAAGATATTAAACTTATTTAAATAGAATCATCACTATTATTGTTTTATATTTCATGATAAGAACCATACTTAATTTCGTATATTCCTCACAAGTTTCACACTATCGCCGAAAATCTTCACGATACCAGTGAAAATCTTATATTATTAGTGGGATTCAACAAAGGGTGTACGTAAAATGTACGTCTCAGAGGAAAGGCTGGTCAAAGAAGCTTGCGAACTTGAGGCCTTCAAGTTGGCAATTGAGACTATGACCAACTTGATTGTGACTTTGCATCCATATATACAAACAAGGTCATGTGACGTTGGGAGCCGTCTC
Source organism: Azolla caroliniana (assembly GCF_043228905.1). Lineage (NCBI taxonomy): Eukaryota > Viridiplantae > Streptophyta > Polypodiopsida > Salviniales > Salviniaceae > Azolla > Azolla caroliniana. Next base: position 9,938,670 of record NW_028230441.1, on the reverse strand, counting down.
CCTCTCCCGTGAAGGTAACACCCAAAAAATCGCCCACACACTCGAGGCATTCGAAGAAAAAAGTGACAAAGATGTTAGAGTCATTATCCTGCATAATGATATGCCATGTAGTCATTGTAGCCGAATCGGTTGACTGGGTTCTTCTCACATGTGGAGCGGCATAGTTTTCTGTTTGTTGTGGTAATGTCTTTCTTCACTCCAGATGTCCTCATGATGGGCACATAACCATACTCAATGTCTAGTGAGTGAGCCGATTCGTCCTCCTCGAAACGGTCGCCTTTGGATTCAGGCATTTTGGCATTCCCTTTGTCTGATTTCGGACTTGGTTGTGACATGTAGCAATGGGCCCGGTTCGGTTTCAGTTCGGTTCGGTTTCTTGGCCTTGAAACCAAACCAAAGTGTTTAAAATTTATGAAGCCATTTAAACTAAACTATTTAGAGGTGAACCATTTACGGAAAATTTAGAACCAAACCAAACCATTTTTTTAGAGATATTGATTATCATACATATTAGGAATTTCTGTGAGAAAATCATCATAAATTTGGTCATCATACTTATCATAAATTTAGTTATTCCACTTATTATAAATTTGGTCATCATACTTATCATAAATTTGATAATCATAAACCCAAAAGGACACTCTACATATTGATATAATTATTAATGCATATAAAATTTAATAACTTAAGAGCCTAGAGGTTTAAAATTAAAAGTTGAAAGTTAGATGCTAGAGGTGAAAAATTAGGAATAATTTTTAACCGATAAACTTATAAACCTTTAAACTGAACCACATAAACCGAAACCAATAAACTGCTAAAGCATGATATTCAAAACCAAACCAAATCATAACATTTGAAACCAAACCAAACGATTTATTTATCTTTGAACCAATAAACTGTTCAGCCATGGTTTAACGGTTTGGTTTTTTTTGAGCCGAAATCGGGCCCATTGCTAGTGATGTGTTGATTACTTGGAAGCTCTTGAGGTCCACTCAACTTGGTGTAGGCCATAGCTGATTGTCCTCCTTTGAGTCTATGTTGAGATTGGTCGATGTGGTAAAGGAGGTGAGAGTGTAGAGATAGCCATGGTTCGGGTGGAATCGGCTCAAGTTTGTACCATGATGTTGATTCGTCAAAGACCACGTCCCGACTCGTGCGAACCTTTTGAGTAGAGGGGTTGCAGCATTTGTACCCGTTTTGTTCAAGTGAGTACCCCACAAGCATACACTTTCTGATTTCGGATCGAGCTTTTGTCGCTTTTCATTGGAAATATGTATGAATGCAATTGAGCCGAATATCTTGGCTGTTGTGAAGGTTTGGCACACATTTCAAGTTCCTTCCACAATAATCACCAAGTTTTGGCAGAAAATCTGGAAACAACAACACGCGAGGTGAATTACCACGTTCCAATGGCTATTAATACATAAGTCCCTACCGCTGGGAGCATGGCAACGTGGGAACCTTAGCTCTCCTAATTGTGTAGAGTGCCCCCATGCAATAGAATCAATACGACACGCTCTATGGGACTGTCCAACGTCCCATCGAATATGGCGGGGGGTTGGCCGCTTGTTGCAATTATGCCAGGTGCAAGGCTCAATCAAGTGGGGAAATATATGTTGGCTATCATGGCAGGCCGCAATTGGCAGATACGAGCATTAGGAGGAGGGGATGACTTTGGTGATAAAAGCACAAGAAGTCTTTGGTGATATGAGGTTACACATCTCGTGATGTGTAACCTCATGCACACCAGATGTTGTACATCGATTCATGAGGTAGATAGCAGTATTTGCAGCTTCGACCCATTATGATTTCGGCATGTGCTTCTCGTTGAGCATGGCCCTTGCTACCTCGAGGATGTGCCGATTCTTCCATTCAGCTACACCGTTCTATTGCGGTGTATGTTGGCATGTGAATTCTCTTTGAATGCCTTCTTTCCGAAGATAGGCTATGAAATCATTGGAAAAGTATTCCTTTCCTCCGTCTTATTGAAGACACCAAACATGTCGGCCCGTTTCTATTTCGGCTCTGCTTTTAAACTTTTGGAAGTCTTAGAACACTTCACTCTTTTGCCACATGGGGAAGATCCAGGTGTGTATGGAGAAGTCGTCGATGAAGGTGACATAATATTGGCATCCTCCGAATGTTGTCATCTGAGCTAGACCCCACACATTTGAGTGAATTACCTCTAGGAGGCCTTTGCTTACATTCCTCTCCTTCGGAAACGGGTGCCAATGTTGCTTGCCGAATTGGCAAGCTTCACACACTTCAGCTATCTCCTTTTCTGTAAAGTCGAGAGTCCAATGAAAAATCCTTTCGACTACATTCTTTTGTCAAGATTTTGGAGATTGATATGGTCAATACTCTTGTAGCATAGTTCAATGTCCATGTCGGCTTTGGGACCTTTTGCAAACATGGACGAATTCACCTCGTGTGAGTCGGGAATGAGCATTCGGCTCTCTCTTTGTCCACGAGCAATGAATTGGCCTCTTTTTGAATGAAGCAGCTTGTGTGGAGCAAGGCATGCAAGTTGAAACGAACTTGCATGCCTTGCTCCACAATTGCCAACTAAGACCAAATTCTTTGTTATAGTCAGAACATGCAAGACGATTTTGATATATGTCTTGTTTCCTTCTTTGTCGAATGGTACATTATCGATGTGTCATGTCAGATGAGTAGTGTCATCTCCAGTCTCAACATTGTCGGGCCGCGCTTGAGGGGGAGCACCGAAAAACAGTAGTAGTCATCGATGTTGAACAAGTCGTGCCGACTGACCTTCTGAAAGTTAATTCAGCCGAATCAAAGAACTTCAAAGATCGAACCGAACCAACTTTTCGGCATCAAGAAGTTGTGTTCGAAGGGGCGTGTTGAGAATCGAACTCAATTTCCCAAATGAAATGGTTTCACACTAGCTAGAGGGCATACTAGGCTAGTTTTGTAAATAGTAGAAAGGGCAGTTGCCCTAGACTAGTTTGTATTTAAACCAACCCTTTGTAATTTAGTTACTACTGGATGTAATCATACTTTTCCTAATACAGTTTCTTGTTCTAAGCTCTCTCTCTCTCTCCCTCTCTCTGTTTGCCTTACGTGTACTCACACTCACACAGAGCTTACTTCCGTTGCACAACGTCACCTATGTCTTTCATTCTTTACACATTGATTGAGTCAATGGACTCGCACAGCTCCTTGATCTTCAAGGTATAGCTTGTGATCAACATATGCCTCTGTTCGATGCCATTTAACTTGACATGACGAAGTTGGAGTTTTCGTGCAGTTGTGTTGGCCGTGAAAATCTTTTTGAGGTTCTCCCACGCCTCCTTTGGCATTTTGGCCTTTGGGATATATCTAACACATGATGCCAAATAGTACAACACACAGCTTGTCTCTTGCTCCCAAGCTCGGTAGTCGGTGTGTGTTGGGTTGGGTTACGTTTTTTGTGCTCCCTCGATATAGCTCCAATAACCTTAGCCAACAAGATATTGTCAAGCATCTTGTATTCCCAAGATGCAAAGTTATATCTGTATAATTTTTCACTATGGAGAGAGCTTCCCATCTGACTGTTCATGATGGTTGACAAGATTGAAGATGAGTTTCTTCTTCTCTATCTGATGAGCCAATTTTTCTTGATCATTGGCTTGCAAGACAACACAGGTGAATGGGATGGATCAGAATTCCATGTGCTCTAATACCATATAAAGAATCAAGAGTATGATTCTGTGCAGCGGAATAGATGTGTGTGTGTGTGTGTGTGTGTGTGTGAGTGAGAGAGAGAGATTAGATAGATAGATTATATTATCGTCTTCGGAGGTCAAATATGACCTATGAGACCAAAAATATTAAATTTCACGTGATACGTGTGAAAGTGAGTAGTGACTCTCGATGTTCAAGAACTTTACCAATGAATGTTGCAATCGAGAGTGCACATTGTGGTTGTGAGAGGAATTCATGCAAGGATTGGGCTTGGTCGAAGAGATGTGGAAAGCATGGTCGAATATGATCAAAGGCAGAGCATTGTATCAAAGTATGATACTCAGACTCGCGAACTTGTTTAGGGCAAAGTGTGCATAGCCGACCACTCTCATCACTTGTGCCCCAACGCCTTGTCTCACATCGCAATGCATGTGAGCTAAGTCGCATGGAAGCAATGGTTCGAATGGCACATAACGGTATGGGCTCTAACATGCATCGATGTGTATGATTTCCCCGTTCCGCAAAGTTCAATATGGTTTTGTTGTTAGGTGCAACATGTGTAGCAACATGTGTGAAGCGTGAGCCTCCACATTTGTCCCATGTCATGATACATTGGCATTGCAAAAAGGCCTCATTTACATTGGAATCTAATGATGCATCATGAGAGAGAGAGAGAGAGAGAGAGATCGTCGACATAAAATAGACAAAAAACAAGAAATTTGTATTCACAAAAAAATAACAACTAGCAACAATACAAGGTAAAGAGAAGGTGCTTATATATTTCACCTACAAGAAAAAAGATAGAGAGGAAAAAGACGCCCTCAAGGCCGAAATAGAACAACTTAAAGTAGAAAACATCGACCTTAAAAAACAACTTAAGGACATCGAGGTATCTCGAGAAGACGGTGAAATATCCTCTATAGAGGATATAAAGGACGAAATTAAAAAAGTTAAAGAGGAAGTTAATAATAACATAGAGTTAGCTAAAACGGGTTGGGTAGATGTGGTTAAAAGAAACATTAAAAAAGAAATAAAAGATGAAAATATTGTTAACACCACCCTTGAAGAAGAGAAAATGCGTCAGGCCCGACGCTTAAATGTACGTGTCACTGGGCTCAAGGAAGGTGCATCCCCAAATGAGGACGCACAAACACTTGGGAAAATGTTAGGGTACACAGAGGCCCTACCTATCACCAAAGCATGGAGGGCCGGGCGTGACACAACTAGGAAGAGAGCCTTAGTCCTTCAATTTAAAGACTTAGACTCTAGAATCACTTTCTTTAAGAAGAGACCAATCCTTCGAGGAATGGATGGGGACCCCATCTATCTCGATGAAGACCTCACTAAGATGCAAATTGAGCATCGCAAGAGTTGTATGCCACGAGTTATGCAAGCTCGTAAAGAAGGCCATCGCGCCTTTTACCGAGACGGGCGAGTGATCATAAATGATCGCACTACTAACTGACGGTGTGTGGCCCATGTGACAGAAAATGCACTTAGGATGACCCTATGGAATTGTAATGGCGCACTCTGGGCACACCCCGGCCGCCTAGAGGAGATACTAAAGGTATCTGATATACTTTTCTTGGTAGAAACACATCAGAGCCCAAATAGAGGACTCCCACCGGTCGAAGGATTCCGTTGGGAGTCCGCTTTTAGACAAACCTCACGTCGACACACTACTAGGGGATCTGGAGGTGTCGCGATACTATTTCGTAGAGAGCTACATAATAGGATAGAAATAATGAAGATAGACCCAGAAGCTCGTTTTATGTGGGTGAAAGTCTCCACAAGCAAAGACCATGCAGTATTTTTCGCCATTTGTTACTTTCCCCCAAAAGGATCCCGTTATAATATTAGTGGCTTGACGAGATTAGTCGATGAAGGAATGCCACATGGGCCTTCTCCATACGAACCCCTATCGGATGACATAATCCGATATTCTTCCCAAGGAGAAGTATTTCTTGTAGGAGACTTCAATGCGAGAACCCAATCCCGACAATGCACAGTATTTCAGATGAATAGAAACCTAGAAATGGTAAATGTTGATCCTTTAGACATAGGCACCACACGTAGATCAAAGGATCAAGGTGCGGACGCCACGAGCTTTGGCCATCATCTACTCGAACTTGGCAGTCGGCACCAGATGGTCATATATAATGGTTTAGCTAAGTGGCCGGGCTCGAAAGAGCTCACATGTTTCCCACATGGAGGAGGGGAAAGCACAATTGACTATCTAATAGGGCGCCCGGCAGCTACCCACTTGATTAACTCCTTCCGAGTGGCCCCATGCCCTATTGGCGCAGACCATAGCTTCTTATACTTCGAGCTAAAATGTGATATCTCTAAGGTCACCAAGTCTAGTCAACCATGCCATCACACCACAATACATTTCACACATGAGCTCTCTGACATATACTCTCAACATGTTCAGGCCCATCTCCCCTCCATTGATCCCTCTCTACCGTTAGAAAGCCTTAGTACAAAACTCACACACATCCTTCACTCCGCAGCAGCTAGCAGTTTCCCATATACAAAACACTCAAATCAAGGTAGATCAGGATCAATGCCACAAAATAAATGGTATGACGAGGATTGTAGGGACCTACATAGACAACTTACAGTATCGCAACTCAATGGTAGTATTACCTCCACACAAGCTCGCAAAGAAATGCGTAAGATGACACGTCGTAAGAGACGAGCGTGGGAGGCATCCCAATACTGGGAACTCTACCATATGCTCATGAGTAGCGATTGCGCCACGGCATGGAAGAGACTACGGGAGCCAAGACCACAATCACCCGTCGAAGATCCCGAAACTTGGCACACATATACAGAGAGACTTTACCAAATCCCAAACCAACCACCTTTTCCAATGCCTTCCACACCCCGGCCTACCACGGGGACACTTTTCACGACCTCTAGGGTCATGAAGGTCATAAAGAAATTACAACATAGGAAGTCCATGGACCACACAGGATTGCGAGCAGAACACATTATATATGCGAGAGAGTGCCTAGCTCCCTTGCTAACTCTAATCTTCAATCGTGCCCTTGCGGAGGGTTTTCCACCACAGTGGACTATGAATACAGTGACCCCCATACATAAAGGGGGGCACCCCATGGACCCAAATACATATAGGACCATTATGATAGGCCATACCCTTGCTAAGTTATATGGTGCAGTAATGGAAGCAGAGCTTAGCGACTACATGGAGACCCTAAACCTTCGTGCACCTGAACAAGCTGGCTTTAGACGAGCCTTCTCCACTATTGATCACATCTTCACACTTAGATGCCTAATTGACCAAACTAGGGCTCGCAAGAAGAGATTATATTGTTGTTTTGTTGACTTCCGCAAAGCCTTTGACACAGTCCCTAGAGATCGGTTGTCTGATAGACTTAAAAGCTTGAGGATACCAGATGATATGGTATGGGTCATCTACGCACTATATGAACAAGTGTCCGGGTGTGTCCGATGCCCAGGTGGCCTATCCAATCGTTTCACTAGCACTATTGGTGTAAAACAAGGTTGCCCCCTATCACCGACGCTTTTTGGGATCTACATTGATGAGATCACAGATTTTATTGCTCGTGAGGGAGGCACCGGAGTGGTCCTTGGGGATACGCAGGTTCGTATCTTGCTCTATGCGGATGACATAGTTTTGCTCTCTGAATCCGAACACGACCTACAGAGGCACCTCAATGCCTTAGATGACTTTTGTGTACAACGAGGATTGGTAGTGAATCTAGGGAAAACGAAAGTCCTTATCTTCCACACATCGGCCCAAGTTAGAGCTAAGTGTCACCTAACTATCTCCCATAGCCCAGTCGAGGTGGTTGGATCGTACGTATATCTCGGAGTCACTTTTAGTGCCCGCTCAGGTAAATTTTCGATGACACAGGCAGCGAAGGATAGACTCACGAGAGGACATGCATCCCTCTCACTCCTAGAGAGACAATGCCACCAAGCACACTTTCAAGACCCACGGACTAAAGGGTGGCTCTTTGACTCATTAGTGACCCCCTCCCTCATGTATGCATCAGCGGTTTGGGCTCCAGGATTACCATCCTTCATGTGGACGCAATTAGAGAGACCATTGGTGATGATGCTATCACGCCAACTCCGAAGCAAATCGACTGTACCACATGACATTATTAGGGCCGAGTTCACATTACCCCCAATGCTAGTAGAGGCACTTTTTCAACTTGTAGTCTTTATTGATAGGATACATAGCCAACCACATGATAGAATATCTCATCAAGCCTTTAAGGCCTCTCGATCATTGTATGAGTCCGGCTATACTAGCTCATGGTATGGCATGATGGTGACTTGGCTTCTTGCGAATGGTCTAGACATTAATAACCTACCTCCCCTTAGGTACAACCACACGAGTGATAACACCTTAATCTCTCATGAGAACCGCAATAAAGTAATACGCCAAGAAATATGGCAAATTTACACTCGGTGTAAATGGATCACCCCACTAGAGCCACTCCCATCTAAAATGTCGTACTATAAGAAACACTTCATGCACTTCTCTGAGTTAGGTTTTATCACACGGCCAAAATATCTAGATGTATTCTTACCACATGCACTAAGGGTTGCCATTGGACAACTTAGAATATCGTCTCACCAACTTGAGATTGAAAATGGCCGTACTAGTGGAGTCCCTAGGGAGGAAAGGATATGTAGGTTATGTCACATAGAGATAGAGGATGAGTACCACTTTTCATGCAAGTGTCCAACCTATGCCGAGATAAGGGCAAAATACCAAGACATACTTGGTCCGTCTCCCACCCTCCCCAAACTATTAGATACTCTAGATATAAAGAAATTAGGCAAATACATTCTAGAGCTAAAACAACACAGAGAGAATAAATTACAAAATGTTGACAATAATGTTGCTAATGATCACGAACATGTAACAAATGCAGTTTTTCAGGAACCTGAGGAGACAACGAATGCCGACACACTTGCACCACTCGGCCTTTCCATTGATGAGGCAGAAAACCAGAGAAGAACCAGGCGTCCTCGGGTGCCGGGTTTCAAAACAACTCAACGTGATGTGGAAGCAATATTGAAAATAAGGGAACGTGAGCTACACCGCCTAGAAGCCATGGCTAGGGCACTCTCTACATTGGAACCCACATCAAGACCCTTTGACCCCCCACTTCTTTTCGAGAGGCTTGGGTGGAAATAAAATTAGGCTTAGTGTATAGTCACTTTCGAGTATACTACATATTGTACACTACTAGAACTCTTTTAGTTTAAGTTCTATTTTTTTTACTTAATTTTATTTTTAGTTATGATGACTGGATAAATACTCTATTGTTGTAAACCAATTGTCTCATGGGCCAAATTTGGCCTTAGAAGACGTTAATACATCTTTCTTTCTTCTTTCTTTCTCTACATTCTCTTACTACCTCTTGGGAAAGAGGTGTGGGCTTAACTATCTACCTACCAACTATGTGTCATAGAAGTTAAGTCTTTTCTTCTTCTTCTTTTTCCAAAATGAAGCTACTTTTCCATTAGTTAGGAATAGAAGTGAAGTCTTATGACACATTAGTTATTTTACATGGTAGTGGGGGTTCACACATTTGAATATTCTTAAAGTGTGTTCACACCATAGGGAAGTTGAGTTTGATTCTCAACATGAATGCAAATTGTTTAATACAAAAGTCCCTGTCATATGTCATATCTCTTGGGAGCCATCTTCATTTAAGTGATGGAAGCTCATCTTTAAAAGGAAATTCTAAACAATTGGGGAAGATGACTCCTTTTGGAAAGGACTTAAATACACTCAAATCAAATAAGAGAACATTGCATTTACAAACATGGTAAAGTAGAACCTTGGGAGTAAACCTTAGTTTTCCCATTCTCCCTCGAGTATTCAATTATATGATTAATTAGATGTTTTATGTTGCCTATTTGGAAATATCTATGAAAAGAGTAAAATTCGAAGAACGGTATACACTTGTGGTATTTTCTCATAGTTCTGTATTATTTCATGCATGGAAAGGTGACTAATCGGAATAAGTAAAAATAACAACTTTTCCAAACATTGGATAACATTAAATATTTCAGCCTTCCAAAATCATGGTTCGATACTACATTATTATTTTTGTTATATCATGTGGAAGATGTCGATATGAAATGGTTGTATTGGATTTATGGGCTCACTTGTTTAATATATACGTCACTTTGCCCCTCATGGTAGAGGGTAATATTGATTTTTAGCCCTTGGTAAATCTCAAAATGCCACTCTCTATGCTTATAATACAAGTGACACATTTTGTCAACATTTTTACAACAAAATTATATGGCTTATAATTACCTTAGCCCTAGTGCTCTAGGTTGCATGCTTTGGGGTAATTTTCAAAAGTACTGAAGTATGTTTGGTTGAAATAACACTCCTAATCACAAAAGTTAAACATAATTATAGATTTCTCTTTCTCCAAATTGAGATAATTAGATGCTTAATTATGCTTACAATTCAAAGTTGAATGTGCTAGTTAAGCTATCCGAGATTAGAAGGTGGAGTAAGGCACTATAATATGCTTAATTATAATGATGTTGCTCATAAGTTTTCGTGATGGTTTGCTTAATTTTAGTACACATGTGATTAAGAGAGTCTATTTTGACCAAGCCTATCGATGTAAATTTCTAGAAATAAGGAAGCATTCGTTTTTAATCTCAATTTCATAGTTTTCTCTTCACTTTCAATATGATCCTTCTAATTACGAAGAGGGGAGATGTTTTGTATATGCTTTTCCCAACGGAGAGTTGGTCCACTAGAAGGCTCCGAGGGGAGTTTCAATTGGACATATATCCATTTCGGGATTTCAAATGGATATCATGCTTATGACTTTTTCGCAAACTCGATGGGCATATTTCATGCCACAAATTTACAAGAGGTCTCAAGGCTTAAGATCTTGGTTACATTTGTTCTATTGTGTTCCGAAATACTTGGATTTTCATGAAGCACCCCCACACTTCCAGTGTTTCACACCCTTGGGGTTCATGAACTTCAAAACAATTACTAAGGAAACACCCATGAACATTAGAGATTTCCCAAAACCATTATCTTTTCAAAATTGGCCTTCTTTATCAAGAGTGTTAATCGCATGCTTTCTCCAAGCTAATGACAAGGCCATTAAGGCAAAGCACATCATTATTAAGGAAACATTTAGATCGTATATGACCTTAATGTAGTTAATCAACTCCATTAATCTACCAAGCCACTAATCAATAAATGTAAGTCATAAATAAATCTGTTGAAATAACTTGGGCCAATTAGAAGAAAAGTGAGTGAATCTTTGCTTAAAAAGTCCTAAAATTTTCCTCCATCTTCACAGCGTGGCTGGAAAGCAAAACAAAATTATGTGTCCATACTGCACTGGCCGGGAATCGAACCCGGGTCTGTACCGTGGCAGGGTACTATTCTACCACTAGACCACCAGTGCACGATTAATAATTAGGGTTCGTTTAAATTATTTTCAATAATTTATACAGCCAAATCTGTTCGTCCATACATTAATTCTCATGTGCAAACTAATTTGCATACTGCTCATTGACCACCAGTGCTTAATTGGTACCTGCGTTTTAGGTTTTGATACATCAATCAATGAAGCATATGTCAATCCATTGAGCCATACGTTCATTAATCATGTGCAGTACTCGCCAAAACATTCATAATTTCAGCATACACCATTTCAACATCCAATTTATGGATACTTCTTCACATATATATATGTGTGTGTGTGTATGTGTGTGTGATCATAAGACAGAAAATGCCTGGCACATGCATGCATACAACAACATGTTTCACTTGATTTAGCCCTTCATGAACCAACACAATCTAAACATGAATGCCAACCAGAGATCAGAATAGCTTCTGGATACCACCAAATCATGACCAGAAACATTTCGGCAAACCGATCGAAATATATGCATGCAGCTAATGATTGGCACTAAAATGATTAACTTGATATGTATATGGACTTCAACCCAATTTAGTTTCGGTAGAGAAGTACATCATGTACTTCTATTTTTCTTGGTATGGATTTGCCAAAAGATGTTGAAACATGCTGGGTTTTAGTAAATTCACAATTTGCTCCTAACAATATCATCTCCTTAATGTGCAATGTGCATCCAGCTCCTGCACATGAACAAAAAAGAAAGCATGGATGGAAATGGCACATGGTATATGAATGAAACATGGCCATTTGAATTTGAAAATATGAATGACAAAAGATTTGATTTGCACTGGCCGGGAATCGAACCCGGGTCTGTACCGTGGCAGGGTACTATTCTACCACTAGACCACCAGTGCAACTGGGAACAAACCATCTAACGCTAACGATATTATCACAGGAATGCAAAACAATATACAAATGATGGCTTTTGTGCAACAATGTACTGATTCAGTCACGTACCTTTAAAGCATTCAAATGCAAAACATAGAAATGGGCACACACATATACAAACATACATATATGCCTTGAACACACAGAGAAATATATAGCACACATACAAGGATGAAGTATATATGATGTGTGGCCTCCCTGATTTTATTTATTTGCAGGTGAGTAGACATTCAAACCCCATACAAAATGAATGAATCAATGAAGTTCATGCCATGAGGACTCACTCTACTTCTGCTACAATGTAATAACACATTGTAAATTATAAAAGTAAGATTTTGAAAACGCATAAAACTGCACTGGCCGGGAATCGAACCCGGGTCTGTACCGTGGCAGGGTACTATTCTACCACTAGACCACCAGTGCTTGTTGTATGCAACTTTAACAAAGTATTTTAAAACATATATTATTTCAAGTCTTTTCAAAGAAAATAAAGAAAACAAGACATATTAACGTCGTCTACGACCAAATTTGGCCCATGAAAAGGAACAAGTTGCAAATGAAGCTACACTAGCTGAGAATCGAGCCTAGGTTTGGGTATTATTCTACCACTAGACCATCAATGTTGTTTCAAAGACTAAAACATGTTTCATCCCACAAGAAAATAATATAAAACAGAGAATTTTACAAGCGTCCAAAAAATTAAGGATGTTTCATGAAAATTTTGGTGGTTCTTTTGCAAATCTCCCTTGCAAATTTTTACTTGACCCCTACAGTCTATCAACTCCTGCTTTCATTGGCAAATATGCTAATCACCAACATGAACAAGTACATTTTGAAAAGACTTGGTCACTATTTTTTATTAGGCCCAATTTCTCCACGTCAATTGTCCATGTCATACACAATTCATTCTTTCTAATTCAACATATATGTATGCATCATTCTCATATTTATGTATCATATGCTCTTGTTAATGAGACTCGAGTTCATAGCTAACTTGAAGTTTAATCGAATCCTTTATATGCAAGGGTCAAAAGTTTATAAGTATTCCAATCTTAGCAATTACGAGTTATACATTTAAATCTCCTAGTCGAGATGATTGTTAAGATCTAGCATCCTTGCCACATAAATGAATCTCTTATAATACAAAATATAAATTATGATTGTTACTTTCTTAATTCCCTCACTCTACGCAAATCTATGAAGAGAACCAACATCACAATACATTGTAAACTGTGGTCGTCAGCAAAAGCAAAGTATGTAAGGAGAAAAACCTGCAATATAAAGTAGAGTGAACATAATTCAAATTTACTGCCTAGGGTTTCCAATGAACATAATTCTCTCATGAATGATATTCATGTTTACTGGCATTATAGCCTAATTTCCCCTGTGAACATAATTCATGCTTACCAACATTAAAGCATGGATTCCCTCGTGGAAATAGTCACCATTTGCTACTTATAACCTGGAGTCTTGCTATGCTTGTGGCATATGCAATATTCTTTCTATCAAAAATACACGAAGGTGTATCAAGTCATCTTGTTACAAAGGCCTTCTTGCAAAAGGATAACATTAATAAGGGATAACATCAATCCAAAAAGAAGCTAATATAAAGACGTTTTTAATAAAAGCAAAATGGCATATGGCATTAGAAACGAAAAGTTTTGACAAAACAAGCACCACTCATTGGAGCAAAAAGGTAACCAAGAGCGCCTCGCCCAATGTAACTGATTAATAATATAGAGTTTTAATCCCCCAGCTAATCTTTACTTAAGAAATTGTGAACATACCATAGAGAACCACCCAGCAACCGATTGGGAAGTTATATATTAGTAATGAGAATGAGATACATCCATTCGATCAACAAGAGAGAGACAGAGACAGAGATGGGTAAATCAAAACAACTTATTTGGAGATAACAAAATAAATGTGTCGCTTCACTCCTCAGCAGCACTCGCTGCACTTAGATCAACACTCAAGTCCAGGACCTATCCAAAAGAAAAGTACGACCATTATGAGGAAACATATATATTCATGTATGGATGGGACATTTTTAACCATATACATTTTGAAATAGTGAATATCCATGTAGTAATACCAATATCAAAAGTTCTTATCACAGCTATAGGCATTGTTATAATGGCCTAGATGTATATATTTGCAATGGATACAAGTAATTGAATTTATGGCACAAGGGATTTTTTCATTCTCGTACTTCGGAAAATGAATATTTTCCTTTGAGAACATATCCTATGTATAGGATGGACTGGAAATATGAATGGTTGGTGCATGGACATATAAATATGATACCTTGCCACCCTTTGTTTCAACATAAAGCATGTGTGTGTGTGTTAAAGCATGTGTGCATGTGTCCGTGTGTGCGTGTGTGTGTGTGTGTTAAAGCATGTGTGCATGTGTCCGTGTGTGCGTGTGTGTGTGCGTATGTGTGTGTATTATTATCTACCTTTCCAGTGATAGCTGTATACAGAGCCAGCACATCTTCCACAGTTGTCTCAAAATGGGTTGTCGCATCGTAACTCTGGGTTCAGAAATAGCCAGGATCATTATTCATGTCTAATGTAGTCAATGATAAAGTTACAATATATTTTTATGTATTATTCAGAAGCACTAGCAAGTAAAAGTAACATTACTCTAGAAATATAGCATTGATCCAATGAAGGTTCATTCACTGGCTCAAATCTATCATAGATATCAAAGAAAATCTCATCAACGGGACCCAAGAGACTGATTCCTGGTTGCAGTTCCTTCTCAGGATCATCAGTTTCAGCTGCAGCCGAAACAAAGGCAATAAACTTGCCCTTTGGAGCTACATTATGTGAATGAGAGCAGCAGAAGACATACCTGGAACAATGAATCATGAAATCATGACAACCATTCTAAAAGCCTTGAACCCCTTGGTATATACATAAATGCAACAAGAAATTATGCAGGATTTATGAAGCAGAATGTGAAACAACATCGTTTTTTATACATCCATTTGATGCTGCAATTAACAAAACAGAATGAACATGTATGGCTTCTCAAAATTAATAAAGCTAATTTAACTTACATGTCAGATTTCCTGCCTAGCTGTTTCTGAGGCAAAATGATTTGAACTGATGTAGAATCATTTGTATTCGGGATGGAATGGCTCATAATGCATATTGCACGAGCTACCTTCCCTACCTTTCTCACCTGAAGAAGACCCATAAGTTTAATGTTGCAATCATATAAAGTTTAAAACAATTCCATACATGTTGTGCATTACGGTTTCTTGTATTATGTCTCCCTACAGTTTCGGATTTAAGAAATTTGTCATCATATTACAATATAGTATTCTCAAGGAGAGAATTTAGTCCATCTTAACGATGTTATAATGCTATATTAAAATCATGATGAAATATACAATAGCAGCTGCTTTCTGATGTAGCCCTTCTCTAATAATCATTGTTAATTGCCTGTATAAAATTTCTAATGCATCAATAGCCCCATGCACATGCATTCATGTTAAAACTCCACAATATTACAATATTCATCGTACAATAAAGCAGCTTCATCGTAATGTATATCCTCTCCTATCAATAGATTATCAATGCATAATTCCACTATATCAACTGATCCAAGCACCATTACTTAGTGCCTTACCACATCTTCCCAATGTTACACTATTTCTTGTGGCATATCATTTAACTTTTAGGCACAATGTGCTATTAAGTATAGAGATATAGAGCTGACATTATGTATTTTAAAGGTATGACATTTAATATTAAAACAAATGTCATCTGATCTGAAAGATCATAAAATGAACTCAAATTCAGATCCTCTAAAGCTTGATATAGAAATCCCCACAAATAGGAGATGTAAATTGATGGAATAGGGGGATACCTTATTTGGGAGGTATGATGGATCACATACAACCTTCTTTGTTCTTGCCGTCTCTCCTTCAGATGTGACACCACAAGCTTTCCCTTCTTCATCAAATTCTACCTGTAAATATTGACATGGCTTGAGTAAAACTGTAGTCACATTCGCAGCATGAGCTAATTGACCCCAGCGTGGAGCAATTACCTTGCACTCTGGTTTCGCTAGCATATAGGTACCACCATACACTGCACTCAGCCGTGCAAAACCCTACCATGTGTGAAAGAAGAAGCATATCTTCCATTATTACAACAGCAAACAAAACTTTCTACGGGTCACATCAAGCCCAACACACATATACATATCCATATACATGCCTATACATACATCCATACATAGCCATATACCATATACACATACATGCATACATATTACATGTGAATGTGTAAATATCACCTGTGGTAGTTCACCAAGCCCATACAAAGGGTATATGTATGGAGATCCCCCTTGAAAACGAGCTAATGATTCAGAGTACAACTGAAATTTACGAAGAATCAGATTAGATCACCATGCATGTGTGGCTGAATTCTTACATTAAATGAAGCTCCTCAATATCTTAACCTTAACCCTCTTGACAAACTCTAGAGCAGGTTGATCAAGATAAGCATCATCCCGGTATAATGCTAAGGCATGCCCAATAAAATCAACAGTATTCTCATCTAATCCAAACTTTCTGTCCAAGGAAACATACACAAAAAAGAAACAAAAAGGGATTCAACCATGTAAGATTTATTCGGATGTCTCAAAAGAATGAATGAAAAGGTTTTCATAGAATTTAGATTTATGAGAAAGTATTACGCATAAATCTCTCTCGGTGTTATCCTTGCAAGATCTAACCCCTCGTGAGTCTTTGGATCATTCTCTACATAATCCTGAACATAAATGAAAAACTTCCGAGCCCGACGTTTCTCAAATAGGCCCATGAGAGGAGACTTCAATGCCTCTATGTCTGTGGCAGGAACCTTGTGAATCTGACCAAACATGAAACACGGGCATCCCAGAAAAACCATTAGAAACATCTAGCACATTAGCTTATTGCTACAAGGTAAAAAATTTAGATATATTGTCTGTCAAGCTTCTTTTTTCTTAAATTACTAATAACATGCTCATAAATCCAGATAACCGTTGTCAATGCAAATACAAAATGAGGGTGGCATAGGTTTGTATACATACGAAAAATACATGTATAAAGGTATGATTCACATAAACATAAAGTAAGCCTAAATTCAATCAATGTCAATGTATATAGGTTTCCAGACCATAGTTGCCTGTAAATATAGCGAATAACGATGGAAACCCCATTTTTTTAAAAGACTTATACATGAATAAAAATAATATGCTCATGAGCAAACTACAATGACACAAAACAATTAAATTTTTCATTACTATTCCAAATGCAGTTTTTCCAACAGAAGGAATGGCAGGAAACATAAGATTTCCTACTATGGTGAGATTTTGGGTTAATAACCTAAATTCTAGATGAATAATAAATTACTTTTCAACCAAATGAGCATCAAGAGAATAAAGAGGATAATGCTTTACCTTCCCTTTGTTGAAGACATAGCTCCCATCAACAGCTTTAAACATCAAATATTTGGTGACATCTGTGTGTATCAATACACGTACAAGAGCTCCATTGGCCATCATAAACTGCAAATAGAAACACAAGCAAAACATATTATGAACATATAATAAAAATCTGATTCATACCATCTTATGTCACTTATAAAAGCAAAAACAAATTGCTCACATATTATTAACACTTTTTTTCAAAGTTCACTAAACAAAAATAAAGGCAAAAACAGATTGCAAGAGTTAGCACTTTCTTTCTCATATATTAAATGGAATCTGGATGAATTATTCAAAATATCAAAAAGTTTAAGTTTTATTTGAAAAGAAAAACAACAGTGTGTCGTACGTACCTTTGGAACCATGTCCACATTGTAGTCTCTGCTTGAACCCAAATGTGGAGGAGGTTTGTCACTACCTCTAAATTTGGTCCACAACTGCACAAAAAGTAAACCAAGAAATGAGAGACCAAAATTACATAGCAAGAGAACAATTCATTAATATCTCCATATATATTGGCATTTATTTATTTAATCTACTTTACCTGTGAAAGATTGAGGGATGCTGACTCTCCTCCATAATAATCATTCCTATCCATGTGCAGAACCTTGCAAAAGAAAAAGAAAGTTCAGCATAAGCATACGATAGAAATATTTTAGCGAAACCCTTGAAACTATCTACACAGATAAGTGATATTACATGATTGAGATTTTTAACAGAAACCTTGAAAATCTTGATATGATATCTCATGATTGAGATTTTCTTATCAAAACACTAGAAAAATTTTGATATAAATTAAACGATATTCCAATCTTGAGATTTTTTAATAAGTTTCTCCAATATTTTTCCCTATTTCATAGCGCATTCATGCATAAGGCAAGGACTATCCAGATATTACACAATTTCATCATTCAGAATAAAATGTCAGAGGGCCATGATTTGAATTGGATCCAAACTGGTCCATCAGCAGCATCAATAGCATTGCCCTCGACATCATTATTATCATCAGGAAAAAAGAACTATATTTTTGCATCATAACCTCAAATCTATGTCATGTTTAAACTGGTCCAAAAATCGTCAAAAAATAAATAAAAAGGGAAATCCACTTCTAGATTATATGAACAAAATGTGCAGAAAAAAACACAGAAACACAAACGCAGAGTAATGTGAAAGCTTAACCCCAACCTAATACTAAACTTGTTATCGGAACCTAAACAAGAAGAAATTTGCACTCTTTTGTTTGGTAACCAAAGTGAAATCTACAAAGAACAAGACACAGAGCAATGTGGGGGGGTTGAAAAGCTAACCTTGAGAGAATTAACAGAGAGGAGGCCACTGAGAATACATTCTTTCAGGCCAGTTCCAAGAACAATCACATCGTATTCTTCATCCATGTCTCTGTCTGTCTCTGCGCGTAATAATCGATCAGATCGGATTCAAAGGAAGGAAAGAAGAGGGGCGGAAAGTAATAAAAATCGTGCTTTCAGAAACAGAGGAAGTCAGGAAGGACTCTTCTTCTTCTTCTTCTTCTTCTTCTTCTTCTTCGTGTGTGTGTGTGTGTGTGTGTGTTGACACAGCTTTTCTTTTTGGACCTTTTCACACTCCATTCATTATATTCATGTTTTCACACTATGCACATACTAAAAAAAAGTATATACTTCTAATGTCTCTCTCTATGTACATATATACATATGTATCTATATACACACACATATATATGCTTCCAATGTCTCTCTCTCTCTCTCTCTCTCTCTTTGGTAAAAGCACACAATTATATTAATTGTATGTAAAATCCACTTACTTACAACACTTCTTACTCTCCTCTACCTATCATATGCCTATGTATGGAGAGGGACGTTCTGTAATGCTATTAAAAAACCTGAATATGCATTTGCGGAAATGATCCCCACATGCTCTAACATCCAAAAATTCCACATGAGAATACCTTTAAGCTTCTTTATATACGCTTTCACCCCATGTCTATTATCAAACATGAAAGCATTACGCATATTCCAATTGTGTTGTAGACCCCAATAGCATAAAAATTGGAACAATATCTCCATCTCATCATTTGAACCATTTTGAACATATTGAGAAAAAACCCATTGTTGAGGTCTCAAACAACAACGGGTTAAAACTTGCCAAATGTCCAGTAAGTACTTCCAAATGGTACATGCTCTAGGACATTTAACGAACCTATGTGTACGATCCTCCAATGGAACAGTGCAAAATAAACAAGTGTTAGACCCTAGTCCTTGTCCCTTTAAGGCCGACCCTAATGGGAGCCCACCAATGATGACTCTCCATACGAATACCTTTGCACGAAATGGTAGATGGGAATGCCAACCACGTTGTAATATTTTCCACCACCTTGCATCTGACTTACATACATTCCACAACTTCATGCTTTAGGAGATAGCCAAGATAATGATGTCATCGCATGATGATACAATATATTTGTAGTGACATGTAACAAGCATGTACCATCTTGTAACGGCCAATCCACCCAAGGTGCAAAATTTGTTTTCAATGGCAAATATCCTTGCAACATTGGTATATCTTGTATCCTTTCTTCTTTTTTGGTAAAATCACACAATTATATTAATTGCATGTAAAAAAACCCACTATTACAACTTGTAAGTCATCTTTACATATCTACATAGAGAGATACATATTCATAACATGACAAACCATGAATATGTCTCTCAACATCTCATAACCTTTCTTATCAGACCAAATGACGAATGTGATGCCCAACAAACTTACATACTTGTCTCTCTTCATGATTGAATATACTTGACATCTCCAACAATGAAAATTGCCATAAAAGGAACCCTTTCAATCTCAACTCATAACGGTGTACTCCCCTTTGTTCATCAAATATAAAAGCATTTCGCATATGCCAAATAAACCAAAGCCCATACTACCTCAAATAATCCAAAATAATCTGAAAAGAAGGTGAAAGACCTCCTAATTCCACTTGTGCAAAAACCCATTTGAAAGGAGATTTTATCACTCTTGTCAAGGACATCCATATTGCATTAATAAATCTCCAAACCATCTTTGTAAAGGTATATCTTGTATCTCTCTCTCTCTCTCTCACTCTCTACAAATGTGCAATAGTACCAGATTGCTTATTGCAAATGGTATTTCCTTATGGCCCAACACTAATGGTTTTACATGTAGAAAACACAACGGAAATAGTGTGATTGACTATGTGCTACTTTCCAAGGTATTTTGGATCGTATACATAAATTCTCACTTGGTGAATGGACACCGGAATCTGATCATAAGCCTTTATGTATTGATCTCAAATGTATGCATAGGTTTGATTGTGAGAAAGCTATTGAAGATAATAAACAACCGCACTTGAGCATGAACCTTAAGCGAGCACCCATGTATTCCAAGATGGTTGAGGATATGTTACAAATGGCAAAGATACAACATGGTGCCACACTAGAATGCAAATGGAAAGCTTTCAAGAAAGTCATTCTCTCCTGTACAAACAAATGTTTTTCGACCAACCACACATCTTGGAAATGCACCAAGAAACTTAGGAAAAAATGGTTTGAGAAAGAATGTCATGAAGCTCGAAAGTGCCTTATGGTTTTGGATGTAGTTAAGGATAAAGAGAATTACCAAAAGCATTTGCATGAGTATAAAAGGCTTATTCAAAGAAAGAGAAGAATATGGGAAGTTACTCAACAATTTATCCAAACGCAAGAGAAAGCACATGCATGTGCTAAAATTTGGGGAAATCTAAAGGGGAAACGTGTTGAGAGTTATGGTGACTTAACTCTTCACGGCTTGTCTATGCATTGTAAGAATTTATATGAGTTATCTCTTGCTGGAAAGATGATGTGTTATGGTTCTCTTTCACATATGCCTCCCTTCTTTACAATTGAAGATATATGCATAGGACTTAAGAATTTGGCCTCTCGAAAGGCAAGCGATCTTCAATGTATAAAGGCTTAAATGCTCAAATGGACGGGAAAGGAAGCACATATATGGATAAGCGATATGTTTAATGATGCATTGCAACATCGAATGTCGTACGATTGGACTACAAATTGGATCAAACCTTTACATAAAGGTGGAGATATAAATAACGTAAACAACTATCGAACCATCATGGTTGGCTCATTAATGGCAAAACTATTTGGATGGATAATGGAATCAAAGATAAGTGTATGGGCTGAAAAAAATGGTAAGAGAGCTTATGGACAAGCTAGCTTTCGGAAACACTATAGCACCATTGATCACCTTATCACCCTTCGAGTATTAATGGAGGAAAGTCGCCTTAGAGGTAAAGGTTTATATTGTTGCTTTGTGTGGAAAGCTTCAAATATCTTGGCCTTGAAGGTCCTTCAAATCATAGATGGAATGAATGTGCTACATGCCGCTTAGAGGTGGGTAAGCGAGCATACTATGCATTTGAGAACACATACAATCTTGGAGATATTAAGTGTTGGGTCCTCAAGAAATATCTTTTCGACACTTTGGTGACACTAGTTCTTCTCTATGGGGTGGAAGCATGGGGTGGTAGCATCCCTAAATATATGTGGAAAGAGTTTGAAAATGTCCAAAAACATTTTCTTACAAAGTTTCTACAAGTTAAGAAACAAACGCTCTACACCCTCCTCCTCCTTTAGACGGGATCGCTTCCCATTGAGATCATGGACATGGAAAGGGTTGTTGAATACATGCTTAAGGTTCAAAAAAGTCCCTCGCATCGACTTCCTAGAATTGCGTGGGAAGCAAGCAAAAAGATCCAAAAGACACATAAAAGCAAAATTTTGTGTTCCGGTTGGATGCAAGATATAGAAAAATGGTTTGGTAGATGGGATGCGAGACACTTGCTTCATGATGCATCATTTGATTCCTTTGTAAATGAGGCCTTTTTGCAACGCCAATGTATCATGACATGGGACAAATGTGGAGGCTCGCGCTTCACACATTATACTACACATGTTGCACCTAACTACAAAACCATATTCTTTGCGGAACGGGGAAATCGTACACATTGATACATGTTAGAGCCCATACCATTATCTGCCATTTGAACCATTGCTTCCATGCGACTTAGCTCACATGCATTGCGATGTGAAACATGGCGTTGGGGCACAAGTGATGAGAGTGGTCGGTTATGCACACTTTGCCGTAAACAAGTTCACAAGTCTGAGTATCACACTTTGATACAATGCTCTGCCTTTGATCATATTCGACCATGCTTTCCACATCTCTTCGACCGAGCCCAATTTTTGCATGAACTCCTCTCACAACCACAATGTGCACTCTCGATTGCAACATTCATTGGTAAAGTTCTTGAACATCGAGAGTCACTACTCACTTTGACACATATCACGTGAAATGTAATATTTTTGGTCTCATAGGTCATATTTGACCTCCGAAGACGATAATATAATCTCTCTCTCTCTCTCTCTCTCTCTCTCTCTCTCTCTCACACACACACACACACACACACACACACACACACATCTAACCCATCAGACGCTTAATAGTGAACCTCAATTGCTTTAGAAGCATGTTCTTAACGTTGATTCCCCTCTAGGTCGAACCACCAATGATCTCCGCCTTGAGATACATTCACCCAACTTAGTATGTGGTTCCTTTCATATGCTTGCATGTCTAAACCCACTTGGTTTACGACATGAGGTATATGTGATATGACTTTATTACCTTTGGGGCCCATGGGCATCATTGAAGCCTTACAATTGAATAGCTTGCCATGCTCTTATTCTTTTCTTTCTTTTTCATCTTCTGCCTCCTTCTAATTTGTCATTCATACCTATATGTCCTTTCTTGTGTCTCTCCACCATGGTAAAATATCTCATGGATTACTTTCTTACCGATTGTCACTTTAACGAATTTACACTACATTATGTTGAAATAAAGGGGGAGCTTTGTTCTAACCATGGATAGTTTCTAATTTGATATTGTTTAGTTTTTTACACTACATTATCTTTAGATATTCTAATTCTATCTTGAGAAATTTAGAATCTCATGGATTACTTTCTCACATTACGTTAAGGGGTAAGTGTGCTACATTAGCATCATCTAAAAAAAACGTGTTGGTTCTTAAGATAATATCATTAACAATTATAAATCCGATAATTGACGAGGATTTATCTTCTTAGTCTTGTTTGACAAAACTAGTTCTCAATATTCTATTTGAATAAAATGTTATATGATGCCACTCAAGACAAAGAGTGCATTCTTATATCTAACTTCCATTATTGTGATTATTTTGTTGTAAGAAAGCAATGTTTTGGAAGCTAATGGGATTTCATATTTGTCTCTTGGGGTCAAGATGAATGACAAGCACTTTACCTTGCCAATAGACTCTCGACAACAATTGTGTGACATGACAATGAAGAGGGTAGCTAGTCCCCTTTACATAATTCAACTACTTAGGCTCCAAGACCGCCATATGTTCCCATATGTCACATGTCCTTGTTGGTTTGTCCCAAGTCCTAGGATATTCAAATACAACTAAAGTTTCACGAGAAAGTCCATGCACAAATATGATGGACATAGTCTATAAGCTTATATAAAGAGATGAACACCAATTGACACTATGCACTCACCCATCCATATATAAGTGAACATAACTTTCTACTACCATATGGAACATCGATCTAAACAATGTGCAAAGGACTTTATTTTGTCAAAATTTCTTGAAATTGTTCTATATATGTGTCTAACCCTCGCACTATATCCATTTCTTATGGTTCGAGCAGGCAGTTCATCCTCGATATATCTTCATCAATCCATCTAATCCATCTCTTGGTCGAAAATCCTAGTGGTTCCACCTACTCAGGTAAAACTCTAACACATTTTCTAAAGACATCATGCACGTGAGAAAATTCATCCAAAATGAGTTGCTTCCTCCAATATGATAGCTCCAAAGTTATGGAACTAACGTCAACTACTTCATTATGTGAGAGGGGCAACACATGGTATCAAGGAAATCCTCGCGTGTTCGCGAAATGAAGCGGGATCATCGGGGCCTTGGACCAGAAGGATTCGAAGTTTGTACTAGCTTTAGCGAGAAAGTATTTAAGATAGATATAGAGAGAGATTGAGAGACGGAGATTCCAATTCTAAGACAGATTGAGGGAGAGAGAGAGAGATTGAGATAAATATTTCAATTTTGAGAGACAAGATACATCACAAATACGATAACTAGATTTTTTTTATTTGAAGTTTTTTCCTCCGTTACATAGCTCTCCTGATTCTTTTTCCTCCACTCTTTTATAGAGGTCCCCATGCATGTGATGTAGGTTAGGGTGCAAAACACGCATATGCCGACTCGTCGAAAACGACATCTTGGCTTATTTAGGCCTCTTTCATTTGGGGGTTATAACACTTATAACCCATCTGCTCATCCGAGTAGCCGACTAAGATACACTTCTCGGCTTTCGTGTCTAGCTTCCTTCGCCTCTCCTTCGGCACATGCACATATGCAATGCAACCGAATACCCTCAAGTGTGCCAAGTTCGGCTTCTTCCCGAAATACAGCTCAAATGGAAACACTCCTCCATTTGCAGAAATCTGATTCTGCATGTATACCGTCGTCTTGACAGCTTCGACTCAATCGAATTTCGGCATATGCTTCTCCTTGAGCATTGCCTTGGCCGCTTCTTCAATCGTCAGATTCTTCCTTTCAGCCACACCGTTCTGCTCCGGTGTGTATCTGCAAGAGAATTCACGTCGAATTCCCTCCTTTTGTAGATTGTTAGAGAATTGGTCGCAAAAGTACTCTTTTTTGCCATACCTTAGGCACTTGATTTTCTTGTCGGTTTCCCATTCGGCAAAGCTCTTCACCTTCAAGAAGTAGGTGAAGACTTCGCTCTTCTTCTCGATCAAGCATGTCCAAGTGTGTTGAGTGTAGTCCTCGATGAAGGTTACAAAGTAACAACTTCCACCGATACTCACATTTTGCATTGGTCCCCATACATTTGAATGGATTAAATTGAGCTTGTTTGGGCCACGATTTCTTTCATTTGGGAATGGAAGTCAGTGATGTTTCCCTAACTAGCAAGCTTCGTAGACTTGGCTCTTTCGACCACTAAATTTCGGCAAGCCGAAAATAATGTTTTTCGTCTGCCTCTCCCGAAGCCGCGGGAAGTTGACGTGGCTGAATCGCTTGTGCCACAAGTCGATGTCCGATTCAACTTTTTGCCCCTTGGCGAACATAGCGGTGCCTACATCATTCGTTTTGAGGATAAACATCCTTCCTTGTCGACACCCTTGTGTGATGATTCAGCCTTCTTCCTCTATGAAGCACTTGAGGTGAGTAAATCGAAGTTGGATGCCCTAGTCAACTATCTGTCCTACCGACACCAAGTTCTTGGTGATTGTCAACACATGCAAGACATTTCTCATGATTCCCTTCTGGACGACAAGGCTTAGAGGGACATCTTCGATGTGTTCGATGGGGTGAGGGGTGTCATCACTAGTTTCGATGACCCCCAACTGCTCCGACTTCTCTAGAGTCGTGAACCACTCCTTGTGATTTGTCATGTGGTTTGATGCGCCCGAATCCACATACCACACCTCGTTTGACCTTGAGGTGTTCACCGCCATCGAGTTGGCTTCGTGCTTCATTACGAAGGTTGGGCCCGTTTCAACTCGCCTTGAGCCTTCGGCATAATGGAATCTCTAACGCCTATCAACGTCTCCTCGGCTCGATCTGGCCTTGTCTGAATCAGAGCACTTCTTCCAACACTCACTCTCCTTGTGGTCTTTCTTGTCAACATTCTGAGTCAGCCTTCGCTTGCCAATTTCCGGCGCCACCTTGACTCCCCTTGTTTCCGAAGGGTTCAGAATTGTTTTCGACATCTCGATTATACCTTGAGTTCTGCTCCTGTTGGCCGCTTCCACTGCACGCCGACCCGCCTCATCCACCACGACCATGGGGTTGATCCGCCTCCGTGTACAACATCTTGCTATCTAGCAATGGGCACGGTTCGGTTCGGTTTCAAGGCAAAGAAACTGAACCCAACCATTTAATAAAAAATTTAAATCAAACCATTTAAACTCAAACTGTTTAGGGAAAAGTTGAAACCAAACCGAACCATTTAATAAAAAATTTAAACTTAACCATTTAAATCAAACTAATTAAACATCTAATTAAACAAAAATACATTAAATTAAATAAGCATTTAAGTTAAATTGATTAAATCAATAAAAGAAACTTTCATTGAACCATTAAATTAAATAAACATTTAAGTTAAATTAATTAAATCAGTAAAAACCCACTAATTAAACCATTAAATTAATAAACTATTAAGGTACAAAAAAAGTTAACCAAAAACCTATAAACCCGAGTTTTAGAACCAAACCAAACCGAACGCGAACTGTTTATCGAAAATCCAAACCAAACCAAACTATTAATATTTTTTGGAACCAATAAACCGTTAAACCATGTCTTAACGTTCGGTTCAGTTTGAGCCAAAACTGTGCTCATTGCTATTGTTGTCGGTGTGTGTACTCGTTAATTGTAGCTCGAAAAACGAAGGCGTATTCTCCCTCGTGCAGACCACCATTCAGAATGCTCCGAACTTCGACACCTGTCAGGAACTCTATTAAGGCAGAGAAGGAATTAGTACTAAAAGAAGGATTAGTACTATTGTTGGGGAATAGTACTAAGACAGAGAAGGATTAGTACTATGAGAGGTGTCGAACTTTGAGAGAAGGAATGAGTGAGTGAGAGAGAGAGAGAGAGAGAATGATGATGCGAAAGATATATGTATTATATGACGGAAGATATACAACAGTAGTTAGAAGGCTTAAGACTGGCGTTGAACCGATTTGGTTCGAACTAATGCCTTGCGCCTCCTTTTATAGTGTCTTCAGGAATACTCCTGAAGTTTCTAGAATGTTCCAGAGAAATCTGGAATATACATCAATTTCCTAATAAAACCTAAATGAAAATAATATCCTTCAAATTACAACTCATAACCTAATGGTAAAGTCTCGACCCGTGTAACAAAAGGTTATGGGTTCGAGTCTAGTTATGACACTATCCCCCCTTTAAAACGACGAGTTTCACGAGTCGTTTTGGATTGAGGACCCGGTTTCTCGGGATATCGTCGATGGAAGTCTTCTAGAAGAGCACGAGCATTGGTCACATTCTCGATCGGTTCCCAAGTACGCTCGCTGGGACTATATCCTAGCCAATCGACTAGATAGTAGAGCTTGTTGCGAACAATCTTGGAATCGAGGATGGCAGCGACCTCATACTCAGGTCCATCTTCGAGCTCGATAGGAGGTGGAGGTTGTATAGTACGTCCTGGGATAGTGCTCTCGTGATAGGGTTCGAGGAGAGAACTATGAAACACCGGGTGTATCCGAAGTTGCGGAGGTAGCTCGAGACGAAAAGCGACATCATTAATCTTCCCGATAATACGGAAAGGACCTAATCGTCGATAATCCAACTTCTCACATGGGCGAGTAGTCTTGATGTGTCGTCGTAGCAGCCACACCCGATCTCCAATGTTAAAACTGGATGGAAGTCGATGACGATCTGCGTAGTCCTTGTGTGATTGTTGAGCTTGCTGGAGTTGAGTAGATAAATCCGCTTGTATCTTGCGTAACCGCTCCAAACGATCCTCCGCGTAAGGATTTGTGGACACTTCTGGGGTTTCAAGGACACACCACCGGGGATGATATCCCGTATAAGCGTAGAATGGCGTGACTTTAGTCGATGCGTGGATAGCGTTATTATAGGCAAATTCGGCGAACGGAAGAATATCTGCCCAGTCATTCTGATGATAGTTGAGAAAGCACCGCAGATACTGCTCCAGTGTTTGATTTGTTCGTTCGGCTTGACCGTCGGTTTGTGGGTGGTAGCCGGAGGAGAGGTTACAAGTGACCTTCAGCATTTTAAAAAGGTGCTTCCAGAATTTTGACACAAACTGGGGTCCACGATCGCTGATGATATTATCAGGGAGTCCATGATGCCGACATACTTCCCGCATGACAATTTCGGCGGTGTCTTCACTAGATATTTCTTTAGTACATGGTAAGAAATGAGCCATCTTCGTATATCGATCCACCACTGTGAGAATCGCACTGAATCCCTTAGAGACTGGAAGATCTGTAATGAAGTCAAGAGCAATGGATTGCCATGGCTTGCTTGGAATTGGTAATGGTTCTAATAAACCATATGGATGATGTCTTGGCATTTTCGCTCTGCAGCATGTATCGCAAGTCCGAACAAAATCTTCGACAAATTGTCGCATACGGGGCCACCAGAATGATCGTTGTACTAAATCTAATGTTTTAGTACTACCAAAATGTCCTGCTGTATATGTGTCATGGCAGTTTTGTACTACTCGAAGGCGGCAAGAACCATTAGGAACATACAAAAGTTCTTTAAAGAAGAGTAATCCATCACAGTATTTGAATTGCCGATAATCCGTACCTGGTGATTGTGATTGTGAACATGACGCTCGAGAGGGGTCAATTTGTGCTAGTATAGCTTGGGCGAAAGCGTCAGTCTTCAAGTCCTCACGTATAGTATTGGTAATGTCGGAATCCACGGGCATGTCAAAGATCTGTGCTGCTTGCAGTCGTGCTGGACCCAAGATTACTTGCTTCTGGTTATCGAAAGCTGGCTCACCGGGACGTGGTGTTAGATACGAACGCCGTGATAATGCATCTGCCTTCCCTTGGTGCTTCCCCGGACGATGTGTAATTTTGAAGTCGAAGCGTGTGAGGAAATGGGCCCACCGAGCTTGACGTCGATTCAGTACACGAGCATCTTGAAAGTAGGCAAGGTTCTTGTGGTCACTGAATACAGTGACCTGATGAGGAGATCCCTCCAGGAAATGCCTCCATTGCATAAAAGAATCAACTATTGCTAATAGCTCTTTATCATGAATTTCGTAGTTGATTTCGGCGGCGTCAAACTTACGGGAGTGGAAAGCCACAGGATGTAGCTTCTCGTCGTTACCCTGTTGTGACAGAATGCTCCCCAATGCGAAATCCGATGCATCAGCTTCGATAATGAATGGTTTTTCCGGATCCACATGACCTAAAATTGGAGCTGATGTAAACGCCTTCTTAAGACTCTCGAAAGCCATGTCCGTCTCTTTAGACCAAATGAATGATTGTCCCTTCCTGGTGAGCTGTGTGAGAGGCAGCACAATTTTTGAGTAATTTTGTATGAACTTCCGGTAGAAATTTGCAAAGCCTAGGAAGCATTGCACATCCCGCACCGAACGCGGAGTGTGCCATTCTATCACCGTTTTGACCTTGGCTGGGTCCATAGATATGCCTTCTGAGGAGATGACATAGCCGAGAAACTCCACTTGGTTGCACCCGAAACTACATTTCTCTAACTTTGCATACAGACCATGTTCTCGAAGTCGTTTTAGTACTAATAGTACATGAGAATCATGTTCTTCTTGGGTCTTTGAATAAACCAGTAGATCATCCAAATAGATGATCAAAAAATCATCCAAGAGGTCTCGAAATATATCATTCGCCATGTGCTGGAAGACTGCCGGCGCATTAGTGAGTCCGAACGGCATGACCGTATACTCGAAGTGCCCATATCTGGTGCGAAACGCGGTCTTCCATTCATCTCCTGGTCGGATCCGTACGAGGTTATAGGCTCCTCGTAAGTCGATCTTCGTGAAGAACCTGGCACCGTTGATCCGTTCTAAAAGACTTGAGATAAGGGGAAGAGCATACCTATTTCTTACTGTGACCTTATTCAAGCCACGGTAATCTACAACGAGTCGAAGCGAGCCATCTTTTTTCTTGACGAAGAAAATGGGTGCGCCGGCTGGAGATTTCGAATGCCGAATGAAACCGTTCTCCAAATTCTCCTCTATATAGGCTCGAAGGACTTCTAGCTCGGTTGGTGACAAATTGTAGATCGGCCCCCATGGCGGTTCTTTTCCCGGTTGTAAGTCGATGGCGCAGTCGTACGGCCGATGATGAGGAAGTGTGTTGGCTTGTACTTTATCGAACACATCAGCATACTGACGTTACTTCTCGGGAAGTTGAACGGTGGACTCCTCTTTGGTGGTGCTGGAGGGTTGTACTGATATTGCAAAGAGAAACATTTCCTCCTTGCGCCCTTCCTCACGCAACTGACGTAGCGAAATGGTTGCAACCTTCTGGGTAGATCCTTGGGTTTGTCGCAACCGGATTTCCCTTGTCCTCCAATCTATGTCTGGGTCATGTAACTCGAACCATGGTAATCCTAAAACTATGGGATGTTCTGGAATACTAATAATATTAAATGATACTACACATGTTAAGTTATCTAGGACAATATTAACGGGTTCCGACTCTTCTATGATATTACCAGAAGCAATGGGACGACCATCAATGACTACTACTGAGGCTGGACATGGGAGCTTTCTTAGAGATATCTGATGAGCTCGGGCAAAATTCCTATCCATGAAGCAAGAATTAGCTCCGGAATCTAGAAGGGCTAAGGTATGTACTGGAGGGGTACTTTTAGTACTAACTGCTACTTGGACTACGAACACATCACTAACTTGCTTAGAGGGAATGGAACCACTAATGGGCTGCACAGATCTAGGGCTGTCCAACCAAACGGCTCCTATTTTGGCTGGACTTAGTCGTTTAACTCTTCTTCTAATTGGCTAAGGACATCAAATTTGTTTGCGAGATTCGGACTATTAGTACTATTAGGACTATTATGACTATGAGGATTATCAGAGATTCCTACTGACATAGACTCGGGTTTAGTATAGTCAGAACTAACAATGACTTGGTTTACCTGCCTTCTTGGTCTATGGGGACAGTTTATCGCGATATGCCCTGGTCCACCGCAATAAAGGCATAATCGGTTTGTTCGGCGTCGTTGCTTTTCCTCCTCCGATAGCGGCCCACGACGACGTGTAGTGTCAATTTCCATTGGAGTTGGAGTACTTACTGGAGGCGCATTATGTGACTCCCTTTGAAAAGGTTTCGCTACCATTGAGGCATAGGTAGGCTCGGATCTTGCCCTCGGCATCTGAAATTGTCGTTCCGAACGTCGCTCGAAGAGGCGGTTGTCACATCTGACCGCTCGACTGATTGCTTCTGTTAATGATTTTGGCTCTTCAGGGAAAGTCAAGAGTAAATCCTTGACATCGTTGCGTAGACCATAGCGGAACTGCTCCATCAATGCTTGATCATCCCAGGGGATATCGGCGGCGAGTAGGCGGAAATCTGCAGCATATGCGGAGGCTGGACGGTCACCTTGGC
Source organism: Azolla caroliniana (assembly GCF_043228905.1). Lineage (NCBI taxonomy): Eukaryota > Viridiplantae > Streptophyta > Polypodiopsida > Salviniales > Salviniaceae > Azolla > Azolla caroliniana. The sequence continues at coordinate 9,906,868 of NW_028230441.1, read as the reverse complement.
GTAATCGCCGGATTTTGTTGATTGCAGTCCTTATGCTGTCAGTATCTCCAAAACATGCTTTAAACTCACTTATGAATTCTTCAAAATTATTTAGTACTGGAGATTCCTTTTCTAGTAGCGGTGCGAACCATGCTAATGCTGAGCCAGTTAACAACGTGCCTACTAAACCCACTCGTGATGCATCGGTGGGATATCGGGACGGATGCATTTGAATAACTAACCGTACCTGGTTAAGAAACCCTCTAAACTGCGATCGCGTTCCATCGAACTTCGTGGGAAGGCCAATCTTGGGTTCTTTATGAATCCCTTGTGCTCCGTGCCCTTGTTGTTGCATTGCTACGATGGTTGCTTCGAGTTGTTGCACGCGTAACGCAAGTTCCCCATGCTGTTGTTGTGTTTGCTGCTTTTCTAAGGAAATTTGCTGAAGATCCCCCAACAAGCGTTGATTTTCTTGTTCCAAAGCATGAAACTTCTCTTTCAAGCATTGAAATTCCGAGAAAACGGATTGATACTCTTCAGCGCTAACGGTGGCCATGGGATGAAGGAAAAGGGAAATAAGAGACTAGTAGGAAAGGAGAGAGACAGAAGGAAGAGGGAGACTAGTAGGAAAAATCGGTTCAAACTGTCAGGAACTCTATTAAGGCAGAGAAGGAATTAGTACTAAAAGAAGGATTAGTACTATTGTTGGGGAATAGTACTAAGACAGAGAAGGATTAGTACTATGAGAGGTGTCGAACTTTGAGAGAAGGAATGAGTGAGTGAGAGAGAGAGAGAGAGAGAGAGAGAGAGAGAGAGAGAGAATGATGATGCGAAAGATATATGTATTATATGACGGAAGATATACAACAGTAGTTAGAAGGCTTAAGACTGGCGTTGAACCGATTTGGTTCGAACTAATGCCTTGCGCCTCCTTTTATAGTGTCTTCAGGAATACTCCTGAAGTTTCTAGAATGTTCCAGAGAAATCTGGAATATACATCAATTTCCTAATAAAACCTAAATGAAAATAATATCCTTCAAATTACAACTCATAACCTAATGGTAAAGTCTCGACCCGTGTAACAAAAGGTTATGGGTTCGAGTCTAGTTATGACAACACCAACCCTCTGAGGCAAATCTGCACCATTTCGTCCTCCTCGACATTCACGTTGATGGAGGCGAGGGAGTTGCAAATCTCCTTTATCTTGGAGGTGTAATCAGCCACTGAAATATCTCTTTGTCGGACATTGCTCAACCCCTGTTTGAGTTGAAGATTTCTGGTTGTGGTGCTCATGGCGAAAATCTTCTTTAGATTTCCCCAATCATCCTTCGGCGTTTTGGCGTCCTGAATGCAGCTCAAAAGCTGGTCACTCACATAGGATGCGAAGTACAAAACTCTGCTCACTGCTTGTTTCTAGGCCGAGAAATATTTGTGTGTCGATTCGGGTGTGGCATCATTACCTCCTTCGACATAACTCCAGTAATTGTGCCCGAGTAGGTACTGGTGCATCTTGTACGACCAAGATGCGTGGTTGCTCCTATCGAGCTTTTCGGTCGGAAGTGAACTTCCTATTCCTCTATCCATGTTCCTATCCTTTCTTTTCCATAAAACAAGAAACTTGTCTCTTCCTTGTTCGCTTGCTTTTCTATCGATTGCAGAGGAGTCTCAACCCTCGCGCTCTGATACCATGTAAAAGTATTCGTGTGCGGAAGCGTGTGTGATAGACACCAAGTACACAGTCGGTTGTTTGAAACTCGACAGTTAGGTAAACATAGAGAATGGATACACAGTGAGAGAGACAGAGAGAGTAGACAACAATACTACAATTTCAAATAATGAACACTCTATAGACTCTGTACATACACCATGCTTAGTGAGCACTCTTTATACAAGCCTTGACGAGCAGGCTGACACAACAAGTACCATCAGTACTTGAATGCTCCAAAATGAGCCTAACACTAATTCTGCCTATAATATTCCTATTTACTAAAATAGGAATATAGACATCCAACGGCCTATCAGAATCCCTCTGACTCGGCTCACCCAAATCGAACTCTCTTCGATTCGGCTCTTGGTTTCTTCAGCCGATTCAAGCCTAGTCGATTGGTCTTCAACCGATTCGGCTCTCGTCTTCTTCTGCCAATTTGGCCCATGTTGAGCTGGTCTCTCAACAATATGGTATCGGAGCATGAGGGTTGAACATCCTTTGCTACCGACAAGAGCTTTCAACACAAACCAAGACCTAACACCTGGTAAGAACAGATAAGCAAAGAAATGGATAGAGGTATGGGAAGCTCTCTTCCGAGAGAGACGCTCAATAGAAACAACTACGCATCGTGGTTGTACAAGATGCACCAGTATGTGCTCCGACACGGGTATTGGAGTTATGTTGAAGGAGCAAATGATGCAGCACTTGATTCGATACATGGGGATTTTCCGGACTGGTAACAGACGGCAAGTAGAGTTCTCTATTGCTTCGCATCTAGTGTTGGCGATCAACTATTGAGCTACATCCAGGATGCTAAGATGCTAAAGGAGGCTTGGGGAAATCTGAAGAAGATGTTCGCCGTGAGCACCACAGCCAGAAAGCTACAACTTAGACAGGAGTTGAGCAATGTTTGACAAAGGGACATGTCGGTGGCTGATTACAACCTCCCGGATCAAGGACATCTGCAACTCTCTCGCCTCCATCAACGTGACTGTTGAGGAGGATGAAATGGTGCAGATCTGTCTCGGTGGGTTGGCATATAAGTTCGGACCATTCTAGACAACGGTTTGCACGAGAGAGAGTACATCGTCATTCTTCGAGTTGCAATCGATGCTTCTTGTTGAAGATAACCACACATGTGCGTTGACGAGCACGCACACCGACAACAAAATGTTGTACATGGATGGGGATAGAACCCATGGAGGCGGGTCGACACACAATGGAGGCGGCCCACATGTGCAAAACCGAAGGCATAATCATCATGCCGACAATAGTTTCGAACCCTCCGGGAGCAGGGGGTCAAGGTTGTGCCAGAAACTAGCAATCTAAGACTAACACGGAATGCTAATACTATGGCAAGAAAGGCTACAAGGAGAGTGAGTGTTGGAAGAAGCACACAGATTTGGACAAATCCAAATCCGACAATGCCACACAATTTAGTTAGCAAAGCTCGCACTACATCGAAGGATCGGAAGAATCTGGAATTGGAAAGACCGGAAAAGCGCCAGGCTTTGTGATGAGAAGACCACCTCACAATCGGATGACGTGGTGTGGTACGTTGACTCCACAATATCAAATCATATGATTAGCCATTAAGAATGGTTCTCATATTTGGAGAAACCAGAGCAACCGAGAGTGGTTGAAACCGAAGATGACACACCGCACCCAATCGAACATGTTAGTGGAGTTCCCTTAAGTCATGTCGGACAGAAGGGAAAACTCATGAACGTGTTGCACGTCACGACAATAACAAAGAACCTGGTGTCAGTTGGATAGATCATTGACCAGGGGTTGCAAGTTCAATTCACACATCTCAGGTGCTTCATCGAGGAAGAGGGCCAAGTTATTGCGCAAGGCTGCTAGGACGGGAGGATGTTCATCCTCGATACCAACAAAGTCAAAACCGTTATGTTCACAAAGGGGCAAAAGGTTGAGTCGGATATCGACCTATGGCACAAACAGTTCGATCATGTGAACTTCTCGTGGTTTTGGGAAATGGAGACAAAGAACATTGTTTTCGATTACTGAAATTTAATGGTCAGAACGGCCAAGTCTGTGAAGCTTGTCAGTCAGGGAAGCAGCACCGACTTCCATTCCCCAACGAGCGAAATTGGAGCCAAAATCAGCTTGACTTAATCCATTCGGATGTATGGGGACCAGCATAGAACGTGAGCATTGGAAGAAGCCGTTACTTTGTAACCTTCATCAATGACTACACTCGGCACACCTGGGCGTTCTTGATCACAAAGAAGAGCGAAGGTGAAGACCCTTGCCGAAATAGGAAATAGGAAATAGGAAATAGGTGAAGACCCTTGCCGAAAGGGAAACTGAAAGAAAAGTCAAGTGCCTAAGGTCCGACGGTGGAAAGGAGTACTTTTCTAACTAGTTCACGAGTTATCTGCAGAAGGAAGAAATTCGACGAGAATTCTCTTGCAAATACACATCGGAGTAGAACGGTTGGCCGAACGGAAGAACCGAACGATAAAGGAGGTGGCACGGGCAATGCTTGAAGAAAAGAATATGCCAAATTTTTATTGGGCCGAAGCGGTCCGAACAGCCGTCTACTAGCAAAATCAGAAAGAAACCATCTACAAATGGAGTGTCACCACATGAGTTGTACTTTAGAAAGAAACCGAAACTTGGACACTTGAGGGTGTTCAGAAGCATCACCTATGTGCATGTGCTGAAGGAGAAGCAGAGGAAGCTAGACACCAAAGTCGAGAAGTGTATCTTGATTGGCTACTCGAACAAGCGGGAGGGATATAAATGTTATAACCCTTGAACCAAACAGGCCTAGATAAGCCGCAATGTCGTCTTCGACGAACCAACTTCATGGTACTTGTCTTTGTTTCCAACCAACAACTCTATTCCGATCTCTGAAGATGAGGTCAATGAGGCAGAGATGCCTCTGGACGAAGAAGAAATCAGATCTCTAGAAGAGAGTTCGACCTCATTCCGGCTAAGTGGGCCGAATGAGAGACTAAGTTGGATCGACCAGTCAGATGAAGAGCTGGCGAGTAGTGGAGACTCGGCCATGCTCTCCCTATACAAGGAACAGAGGAGACAGTTCATGTGGAAGGAAAAAGGGAAGAAGAAGATGTCGGAATACGACACTGACAAAGAAGAGTTGGATTGGAGTGAATCTGACTCCGGAAAGAGTGAAGACAGACCTCCGGAGAAGAGGTCGGCGTCGGCAAAAAGAGCCATCAAATCAATAGAGCAAAAGTTGCGTCAAGAAGAACCCAATAGCTCGATACGAATATAACGAATACATGGCGCATCATTATGTGTACATCATGAAAGTGCCGTGTTGCCATGGAGGAAGAGATGCATGCCTTAGCAGAGAACAAAACATGGGACTTGGTTGATGCTCTAAAGGGTGTGAAGCCGATTGGATGCAGGTGGGTGTACAAGATAAAGTACAACGTCAATGTCTTCATCAACCGGTACAAGGCCTGGTTAGTGGCCAAGGGCTATGCGCAGCAACACGGCATCAACTACAATGAGATGTTCGCGCCGGTCGCGAAGATGACAACCATTCGTGTCTTGCTTGTGGTTGCCATGGCGAAAGGTTGACATTTGCACTAGATGGATGTGAAGAACACATTCCTGCAGGGAGAACTTGAGGAACAAATCTACATGGTGCAGCCACCCTGATTTCAGTTCGGAATGAATATGTCAGTTGTATGCTGACCGAAGAAGTCCCTTTACGCAACGCGAAGATCACGTAGTGCCTGCATCAGATGGGGTTTGTTACATCCAAGTCAGACTCTTCACTCTTCATCCGGCAAGGTCGGAATGGGCTAGTAAGTCTTTTACTTTATGTTGACGATTTAGTCATCGCCGGTGCCGACCCAGAGGAAATCGGTCGTGTGAAGTCCCAACTAGCGGTATCGTTCGACATCAAGGGGGAATCTTCATTACTTCCTTGGGATCGAAGTGATCTGTACTCACAAAGGTATATTAATCAGCCAACAACATTATGTGTTGAGTATGCTTTTCAAGTTCGGAATGACAGAGTGCAAATCCGTCACAACTCCTTTGGACAGAAATGTCAAGCTTCGCCCCAACTCCGGAATGGCATGTGACCCAAAACGGTTCCGACAGATAGTCGAAAGCCTTCTGTTCCTGACAATCACCCGACCGAACCTCAACTACCCGGTCAGCATGATCACTCAGTTCATGTCCTAGCCGACCACAGAGCACCTTCAATGTGCACAAGGAATACTCTAGAATGTCAGCGGCACTAAGGATAGGGGGTTGCTATATCAGACCGGTGTTGCTGAACAATTAGTTGGATATACACATGCTGATTGGGCCAGAAATGCCAGCGATCGCATGTCAACATCTGGATTTTCCTTTTCACTTGGTAGCGTTGCGGTCGCTTGGAGCAACAAGAAGCAACCGATAGTTGCCCTGTCGAGCATGGAGGCTGAGTATAGAGGAACGGTTGTCACAACATGCAAAGCCATATGACTCAAGCGGCTATTGAAGCATCTGCAGGTGGAGGTGTCTGATCCGACAATGATCTATTGCGACAACCTCGGCAGTATCCAGTTGGCGAAGAACCCCGTCTTCCACACCCAGACTAAGCACATTGAGGTGCAATATCATTTTGTCTATGAGCGAGTCCTCTTTGGTGAAGTGGAACTTGTGTATGTTTCGACAAATCGGCAAATTGCCGATATCTTTACCAAACCCCTTGTGTCATGGCAAGACTCGAACCCATGACTTTATGCTACATGGGTCGAGCTCTTACCATTAGATTAGGAATTGTATTTTGTAGGATATTATTTTCATTTATACTTTATCATAGAAAATTGATGTATATTCCAAATCTCTCTGGAACATTCTAGAAGATTCAAGATTATTCCTAAAAACACTATAAAAGGAGGCACAAGGCATTGTTTTGAACCAAATTGGTTCAACGCCAGTCTTAAGCCTCTTAGCCGCTTGTACTTATCTTTTCACATAATATATAGCTGCTGTCATCATCTCTCTCATTCTCGCTATCTCTCTCTCTCTCCTCTTCTCACTTCCTCTCTCGGGAATCTTACGCAGTCCCGTCCTCTTAGTACTAATAGTACTGCTATTCTTAGTACTAATTCCATCTCTGTTTTAGTACTATTCCTGACAGTTTGAACCAATTTCTCCCTCTAGCCTACTTGTCACTCTCCCTCATCCTCCTACCCTTTTCCCTATACCATGGCTACTGTTAGCGCCCAAGAATACCAATCCGTTTTCTCCGAGCTACAGTGCCTAAAAGAAAAGTTTGTTGCCCTGGAACAAGAAAACCAACGGCTGATAGGGGATCTGCAACAAATCGCTCTAGAAAAACAACAAACGCAACAACAACATGGGGAGTTAGCGTTACGGGTACAACAACTCGAAGCAGCATTGCAACAACAAGGATCCAGTCCCCAAGGATTTCATAAAGAGCCCAAGATTGGACTTCCTGTGAAATTTGATGGAACGCGTTCGCAATTCCGGGGATTCCTTAATCAGGTACGCTTAGTCATCCAGATGCATCCTTCCCGATATCCCACTGATGCATCTCGAGTCGGCCTAATAGGCACGCTACTTAGCGGCTCAGCCTTGGCATGGTTTGCTCCGCTTCTAGAAAAACAATCACCCTTACTTAATAACTTTGAAGATTTTATTGGTGAGTTTAAAGCCCGCTTTGGAGACACCGACAGCATCAGGACGGCGATCAACAAGATCCAGCGATTGCGTCAAGGCGATCGTCCAGCCTCTACCTACGCGGCGGATTTCCGCCTACTTGCTTCAGATATACCCTGGGATGATCAAGCACTAATGGAGCAGTTTCGCTATGGCTTGCGAAACGATGTCAAAGATCTACTTCTAACTTTCCCCGAAGAACCAAAGTCTCTTACGGAGGCAATCAGTCGAGCAGTTCGATGTGACAACCGCCTTTTTGAACGGCGTTCAGAACGTCAATTACAGATACCACGCTCGAGGCCAGAGCCCACTTACGCCGCAGTCGCGGCTAAACCGTTTGCACGAGACACACCTCAAGCAAATACTTCGACACCGATGGAGATCGATACCATGCGTCGACGCGGCCCGTTATCGGAAGAAGAAAAGCAACGACGACGTGCCAATCGATTATGTCTTTATTGCGGTGGACCAGGACATATCGCCATCAATTGTCCCCATAGGCCAAGAAGACAGGTAAATCAAATCGTCGCCTGTACTAAACCCGAGTCAATTCTTCCCTTTGGAGTGTCTGATAGTATTAATAGTACTAATAGAGTGTCAGATAGTATTCATAGTACTAATAGCCCAAGTATCTCAAATAAATTTGAAATCCTTAGTCAATTAGATGAAGAGTTAAACGATTGAGTCCAGCCAAAATAGGAGCCATTTGGTTGGACAGCAGCCCTAGATCTGTACAGCCCATTAGTGGTTCCATTCCTTCCAAGCAAGTTAGCAATGTGTTCCTAGCCCAAGTCATTGTTAGTACTAAAAGTACTCCCCCAGTAACCGTCCTAGCACTTTTAGATTCCGGAGCTAATTCCTGTTTCATGGATCGAAATTTTGCCCAAGCTTCTCATATATCCTTAAGAAAACTTCCTTGTCCCGCATCTGTAGTGGTCATTGATGGTCGTCCCATTGCTTCCGGGAATATTGTAGAAGAATCAGAACCCATTCAAGTTGTCCTAGGTAGTTTTGTGTGTATAATATCATTTAATATAATTAGTAGTCCAGAGCATCCCATTGTCCTTGGATTACCTTGGCTTGAATTACATAATCCAGCCATAGATTGGAGAACAAGAGAAGTCCGATATCGACCACCCCAAGAATCAACTCACCGAGTTTCGACCATTTCACTCCATCAACTACGCGAAGAAGGACCCAAGGAGGCAATGTTCCTATTTGCCATATCAGTACATCCTTCTAGCACTATTAAGAAGGACTCCTCAATACAACTTCCGGCAAAATATCATCCTTATGCCGATGTATTTGACAAGGTAAAAGCCGGTACCCTTCCTCATCACCGTCCCTATGACTGTCCCATCGATTTACAACCAGGAACCGAGCCACCATGGGGACCAATTTACAACTTGTCACCCACCGAGTTAGAAGTCCTTCGAGCCTACATAGAGGAGAACTTGGCAAGTGGGTTCATCCGTCATTCGAAATCTCCGGCCGGTGCACCCATCTTCTTTGTCAAGAAGAAAGATGGCTCACTTCGTCTTGTCGTTGATTACCGCGGATTGAATAAAGTCACCATCCGGAATAGGTATGCACTTCCTCTTATATCAAGTCTTTTAGAGCGAGTTAATGGTGCCAAGTTTTTTACTAAAATCGACCTACGAGGAGCGTATAATCTCGTGCGGATCCGACCGGGAGATGAGTGGAAGACCACTTTTCGCACGCGGTATGGGCATTTCGAGTATACTGTTATGCCGTTTGGCCTAACCAATGCACCCGCAGTCTTCCAACACATGGCAAATGATATATTCAGAGACCTCTTGGATATCTGTTTGATCATTTATGTGGATGATCTGTTGATTTATTCGAAGACCCAGGAAGAGCACGATTCTCATGTACTATTAGTACTAAAGCGACTCCACGAGAATGGTCTTTATGCCAAGCTAGAGAAATGTAGCTTTGACTGCAAGCAAGTGGAATTTCTAGGCTACGTCATCTCCTCAAAGGGCATCGCCATGGATCCAGCTAAAATCCAAACTGTACTAGAGTGGCAAATTCCACGGTCGGTACGAGATGTACAATGTTTTCTAGGCTTTGCTAACTTCTACCGTAAGTTTATACAGGATTACTCGAAGATTATTTTACCTCTCACACAACTTACGAAGAAGGGCCAAGCATTTCTTTGGTCCATCGAAGCAGATATGGCTTTTCGGCATCTTAAGAAAGCCTTTACATCAGCACTGATTCTAGCTCATGTGGATACAAGCAAACCATTCATCATGGAGGCCGACGCATCAGATTTCGCCCTCGGTAGCATCCTTTCTCAACAAGGCGATAAAGAAGAGTTGCATCCGGTGGCTTTCCATTCGCGCAAATTCAATGTCGCAGAAATCAACTACGAAATACATGACAAGGAGTTATTAGCCATCGTGGATTCATTTGTACAATGGCGGCATTTCTTGGAGGGCTCTCCACATCAGGTCATTGTCTTTAGCGATCATAAAAATCTTGCTTATTTTCAGAACGCTCGCGTACTAAATCGACGGCAAGCTCGGTGGGCGCAATTCCTCACGCGTTTCAACTTCGAAATCACATATCGACCGGGGAAGCAGCAAGGAAAAGCAGATGCACTATCACGGCGTTCACATCTTGCACCTCGTCTTGGTGACGCAACATTTGATAATCAAAAGCAAGTAATCTTGGGACCAACACGATTGCACACGACGCGGATTTTTCACACCCCGATGGATTCACGGATTACCGATGACATACGTGCAACCTTGAAGACGGATAGTTTTGCTCAAGACATCCTAGCGCACATTGATACTTCTCGGGCATCCTGTTCTCAGTCTCAACAACCAGGTATTGACTACCGACAATTCGAATATCATGATGGTTTGTTATTCTTTAAAAAGCGCGTATATGTCCCCGATTGCTCCTGTCGCCTTCAAATCGTCCAACATTGTCACGACACCCATACGGCGGGACATTTCGGTAGTACCAAGACGTTGGAGTTAGTGCAGCGATCTTTTTGGTGGCCCCACATGCGCCGTTTTGTCGACGACTACGTTCGGACCTATGATGCTTGCTGCCGAGCAAAGATGCCATGACACCATCCATATGGCTTGTTGGAACCTTTACCAATTCCAAGTAAGCCATGGCAGTCTATTTGTCTTGATTTTATTACAGATCTGCCGGTCTCGAAGGGGTTCGATGCTATCCTAACCGTCGTCGATCGATATACGAAGATGGCACATTTTGTGCCATGTACTAAGGCCATCACTAGCGAGGAAACCGCCGCTCTTGTTATGCGTGAGGTATTTCGGCATCATGGCCTACCAGACAGTATTATCAGTGACCGAGGCCCGCAATTTGTCTCCAAATTTTGGCAGCATCTCTTCAGGATGCTCAAGGTCTCCTGCAACCTCTCCTCCGGCTACCATCCTCAAACTGACGGACAGGCGGAACGAACAAACCAAACGTTGGAGCAATATCTCCGGTGTTTCCTGAGTTATCAACAGGACGATTGGGCCGAGATTCTCCACTTTGCGGAGTTTGCGTATAATAATGCTATTCATTCCTCGACTCGGGTCTCCCCATTTCTCGCTTATACCGGTTTCCATCCTCGTTGGTCGGTGATCGACACTCCGGAGCTACCTACCAACCCTCGTGCCGAGGACCATTTGGAGAGGCTACGCAAGATCCAGATGGATCTCTTTACTCACCTTCGTCATGCTCAAAACACACAGAAGACTTATGCGGATCGTCATCGGATTCCCTCCTCTTTTGCCATCGGAGATCGAGTATGGCTCTTACGTCGTCACATCAAGACTACTCGACCGTGCGACAAGTTGGATTATCGACGACTCGGTCCTTTCCGTATTACGGGGAAGATTAATGATGTCACCTTCCGCCTGGATCTCCCTCCGCAGCTTCAGATACATCCGGTTTTCCATTGTTCTCTTCTTGAACCTTATAAAGCAAACACCATTCCCGATCGTGTGACACCACCGCCGCCCCCGCTGGAGTTGGACGCCGGCCCGGAGTATGAAGTTGCTGCCATCCTCGATTCCAAACTTGTTCGCAACAAACTTTATTACTTGGTCGATTGGCTCGGTTATAGTCCGAGCGAACGTACTTGGGAACCCGTCGAGAATGTTGCCAATGCACAAGATCTTCTTGCTGATTTCCACCGAAAGTATCCGGACAAACCCGGTCCGCAGTTAGCGCCGACTCGTTCCACTCGTCGTCTTTAAGGGGGAGATAGTGTCATGGCAAGACTCGAACCCATGACTTTATGCTACATGGGTCGAGCTCTTACCATTAGATTAGGAATTGTATTTTGTAGGATATTATTTTCATTTATACTTTATCATAGAAAATTGATGTATATTCCAGATCTCTCTGGAACATTCTAGAAGCTTCAAGATTATTCCTAAAAACACTATAAAAGGAGGCACAAGGCATTGTTTTGAACCAAATTGGTTCAACGCCAGTCTTAAGCCTCTTAGCCGCTTGTACTTATCTTTTCACATAATATATAGCTGCTGTCATCATCTCTCTCATTCTCGCTATCTCTCTCTCTCTCCTCTTCTCACTTCCTCTCTCGGGAATCTTACGCAGTCCCGTCCTCTTAGTACTAATAGTACTGCTGTTCTTAGTACTAATTCCATCTCTGTTTTAGTACTATTCCTGACACCTTGGTCTCAACAAGTTACGACAATTCTCAAGTGCACTCAATTTACAACACCTCGACATGCCTAACTTGAGGGGGAGAATCGGAATAGGAATCAGGAGGACATGTAAAGGTATCAGAGAAGTAGTCGGAGACAAGAAGAAAAAGGGAACCGAGTCAACTGAAGAAGTCGACACATCTGAAAAAGTCGGAACTAGCGGCAACGGCGGCAAAGTCGGGAAGGACAGAGCCGACCAGAATGGGAAGGCCAAGACCCGAACGTGGTGTGATGTTATGAAAGGACTGAAGATTGAAGACAAATTGTAGATAGTCAATTTAGACAAGAGCTGGAATGAATCGAAGGTAGCTGATTCAGAGGAGCCAAATCAACTGAAGGCCAAATGGACGAGAAGGCAATGGAAGTCGAATCCGACATAGAGTAACCGACGGGTCGAGAAGCACCGAAGTCACAGCAACAAAGGAGCTGAGATGGGCCTAATGAGCAGACAAGCCGATTGAGAAGATCAAGGTGCGCGGAGCTGGACAAGTCGTGGAAAGCGGGATTGGACGGGTCGGGGAGCACGACCGAGGCGTGAAGATGCTAGGAGGTGCCGGAGGAAAGGACCGACGGACACTGGCACTACAATCCGACCTCAAGTTGAGCTTGAGGGGGAGTGTTGAATGAGCAAGCTCAACATGATCCGGATCGGCCGAATAAGCCAAGAGCCGGTTCAGTGTCCGGATCTGAGTGTAACTGGTACGCCGTTAGAGGCCTACGATCCTAGTCTAATACGTAGGCATATTTTTAGGAGTTAGTGTTTGTCACTTGGTACGAACATTGAAGTACTTGTCAGTACTTCTATCAGTCCTTTAAGGACTTGTATAAAAGTGCTCATAGAGCTCATTGTATGTATAGAGTTTTTACAGAGCTTTTTGAAATAGAGATTCATTGTCTTGCTCTCTCTGTCTTTGTCTCTCTGTCACCCACTCTGTATATTCCATTCTCTATGATTTCTGTTGCTATCTAACTAAGCCAATTGAGAGCTATTTAGCTTCCGTATATTCATCTTGACAAGTGCATTGACAAATGGAATGCCTATTGTTGTCGCGAATATAGAGGGGAATACTAAGATGTTTATCTGACGTTGTGAAGATACGTGTTGAGATTGATAGTTTAACCAAGTTTAAATAGCATGCGTCAAGTTTGCTGGTCAATGGATTGTGCAATTCTTCAAGTTTAGAAAACACACTAATTTCTCTAAAACCGAAAGAGCTCCCCTATTGGTCTTGTGTTAAAGTCAAAATATACACTCCCTCGATGATGGAGATTTTTACTTTAGAAAATTTGTGCCATGCATTGACTCAACGTGAATGTACAAGCATGATTACAAATGTTTATTGCTACCACAAACATGACACCCTCACTACCGACTAGAGTAACAATGAGTAAAAATGTCGAGGAGACTTCTCCTCCCATGTACACTTTAGGAAATTTGTGCCATGCATTGACTCAACGTGAATGTAGGAGCATGATTACAAATGTTTATTGTTACCACAAACATGAAACCCTCACTACCGACTAGAGTAACAATGAGCAAAAATGTCGAGGAGACTTCTCCTACCATGTATACATATGGTCCACACTAACCACTTTAGTACCATTACATGTGGAAAGCATACATATTCTTGAAGGAATCATCAAAACTTTAGATTCTTGTTTGACATACCATTTGAAGCCAATCTGCCTCTTTTAGATCGATATTGTCACGACACAGTGACTCGTGACATTGATGTCAAATATGTCATAAAAAATTTAGATTCTTGTTTGACATGTCGCTTGAAGCAACACAGTGACTCGTGACATTGATGTCAAATATGTCATCAAAAATTTAGATTCTTGTTTGACATGTTGTTTGAAGCTAATCCGCCTCTTTTAGATTGATATTGTCACGACACAGTGATTCGTGACATTGACGTCAAATACATAATTAGTAAGGATTGAACCTGCAACCTCACATCTACAAGACATCATGCTCACCCATCTAGATATGAGCATGTGTTTGTATATAATAGAGTATTGTATATTCTAGCATATATACATTCCAGAATATTCTAGAGCTTTTAGTGTATTCTAGAAATATTCTATGGTGTATTCTAGATGGGTATATTCTAGAGATATTTCTCAAGTATATTCTAGAGATACTCAATCTCAGAACTTGTATAAATACTTGTAACCTCCTTGGTCCCTTTCAGGGGATTCAACGTTAGTCATTGACACATCAATCTAGTATTCCCGTTTCACCCCATCTTGTCTCCTTGGTCTTTATCTCTGTTTTCATGCTCTTATGTCGTTCCCAACTTCTTAAGTTCCACGCTCTTAGCCCAATCATTCATGCTCCGTTCGAGTCCATGGTTGGTGTGTCTGTGACAGATATATTCCATATAATGACACTGTATCACATCACCCACCATTGGAAAAGTCCAAAATTGATCTTGTCCCACCATATACGGTCCACAATGCAAAATCTCTTTAGTACCACTACATGTGGAAAGCATACATATTCAAATTGTTGTTGGGCGGACAATCTAAAGCTAATCAACCTCTTTGAGATTGATATATTCCATATAACAACACCGTATCACAATTGAAAGCTCCATTGAACTCAAAATTAGGCTCATGCTTGAAAGTATTGGATCATGAATAAGCCACTCGACAATGAGTTAAGTTGATTACCCTAGAAGAAGTGAACTGGTTATGAATATTGTTCCCCAACTATCGAAGATTGCTAATAATCTAGAGAATATGTTTTGATAAAATATGAGTCTAACCTTAATTGGTGGTTCTGAGACATTTTTGCTCCATTTTTGCTTGGTCATATGAAGATATTTGAGAATTAGGTCTACAATTCTATCAACATGAGAGCTACCACAAAAGTAGTTATACTCTTGTTTAACGACAAGTATCAAACGAGCACAAAGTATCCAAACCTCATTAAAGAGGAGATCGATCAACTTTTATGCAAATATAGGTAAATGATGGCATAGAGATCCACCAAAACATATATAACAATCGCCCAAAGGGCAAACAATGTAATGAAGTTATATACATAAACTAGAAATAAGAATACCAATTGAGCTTTGCACCCATAGATCTATTTGTTTGGAAATTGTACATTTCTATCCTATTCTTCTTATTAATGAGCACATTATCCTCCTCATTAAGTGATTTAAGTGATTTCCTTTCTCCCTTGTGAGTAGGAATAGACTAGGGTCACTAGGCAAGCAAGCTCCACGTTATTGCCATATTCTCGTCAAGCGTAGTTAGTGCTCAAAGAGATAATTGGTGAGAGGTTTGAGCAAAAGAATAAGAGTTTAAGGAGAAGAATAGATTAAGGGTGCTTATCCCTAATGATCACCCTTGAGCGAAGGACACGAGACAAACATAAAATACCATAAGTGTCCCATACCACTGAATATTATCTTATGTTAAAACTCGATTGTTGAAATAACATATTTGAAAAGGAGAGCTTGCCTCACCAATACAACTTCATCAATGTCTCAATATGTCATATTGAAGGGGGTAACTCGTCCCCTTTATTTAGCTCAACATCTATGGCTCCCATGTGTCATAGGTCCTTACGAGTTTGCAGTCCCTAGGATAATTAGTTTCCTAACTATCCTACTCTTAGGCCCTTAGGTAGAACACCATGTAGGAGAACCTCACTTCCCTATCAAACATGAAGCAATGTAGAATAGCCCTTGGGTAGACAAGTGGTCATTGTGTCATAGTTACTTGTGTTTATTGGGCATGGATATTGAAAGGTTCTCGTCCATGACAAGTCGAAATACGTGACCAAAACTCATGGCATCAACTTGAAAGGGTTAAAAAACAACATGTATCCTAATGAGATGTTTGTGCTAGAAGAAACAAAGGTTAGAAGTTTTCTTATAAGGCATGTAGTAATCCAAGATTGGAGCCCTACTACATCCAAAAGTAGAGAGTTGATTAAGGATCTGGGTAGCATACATACTAACAAGTGCCTCATTCACTATTAATCATGCTCTCACAAAATGGGCATCCTCCTTATTTGCATGCTATTGTTGCTGTTGCTATCATCGTCTCACATCGAGAAATCCAATGACACAAGCTTCCACAGGTGAGGTGAGACGTGACAAACATTGGCCAGGACAAAGCATGTAATGCATGCACAAGCTTCTTTGCAGGCGAAGCATGAAGGCATAGATAGATAGCGATGCCAACGAGAGCATCTAGAGGCAAAGGTGGTGCCAAGGGCCACGCGCGTATGTGATGTTCATGTGAGTTGAGTAGTCTATCCGGAGGCGGGTCTTGCAGACACGCAAACACACACGCACGCACACACAAAACAAAGACACAAGTGTGTGTATGTACATTACATGCATATATATATATATATTTATATTTATAAATTATAATATATGTATATGATGCCTTGGCTATTTTTTAATTGATTCATTTCTTTGCATGTTTTGTTTTTGTTTTGGAGGGGGTGTAAAATAAATAAATTAAAAGGTGGAAAAATGAGAGGGGAGTTGTCTGACGTGGCGCCACGTCAGACAAATGAATGAGCGCAGAACAGACTGAGCGAAGAGAGAGAGAGAGAGAGAGAGAGAGAGAGACAGAGAGAGAGAGAGATCCTTTTCTCTTTCCTCTGCCTTCGTCTTCGTCTTCATCTTCGCCGCCATAGCCAACGATCGCCGCCCCTTCTCTCTCTCTCTCTCTTTCCTTCTTTCTCTCTTCTGACTGTAGCAGAGAGAGAGACACACACACACAGAAGAGAGAAGTGAAGAGACGGATAGAGAGAGAGAGAGAGATAGACGAAGAACGCGTGTCTGTTAAGCTCTCTTCTCCTTTTCGCTTCTCTCCAAATTTGCTCTTCTTCCATATCTTTCCATCTCTGCGTCTTCTTCTTCTTCTTCTTACGGCCCCTCGCCATCGCCATCTCTTCTGCTGCAGAAGGCCAATCTCTTCGTCTTCAATATCTTCATAATCTCATTCTTCTTCTAGCCACCTCCATTCTTGCGAGACGGGGGAAGGATGAACCTACCCTGTTCAGATCGTAAGGGAATCTAAGCGGGTTCTTTTCCCCTTACGTTAGAAGAAAATAATCAGAGCGTTTTGATATTAACATTAAAGCTTCAAAAGGGGCAGAGAAGAAGAACACACTTTCCGTTACACACGAGAATTACCTCAGAGGAAGAGAAGAAAGAAGAGGAAGAAATGTTTAATAGAGATTAGTGGCGCCTCAAACGGAAGATTTTGAAGCCATTAATTTCTATTACGTGTAGAAAGAGAAGAAGTAGAGAAGAAGAAGAAGAAGAAGAAGAAGAGAGGATTGATAATTGTAAAGCTTCTAATCGGAAGAATTGGAAGCCATCAATTTTTGTTAGATACGAATTAAAGAGAAGAAGAAGAAGAAGAAGAAGAAGAGAGGTTTGATAGTCAAACAGCTTCAATCGGAAGAAGAAGGAAGAAATCATTTTTCTGTTATGCACAGATTAGAGAGAACTTAGAAGAGAGAAGAACCAGAGAGAAGCTAGAACAGAGAAGGACTTGAGAGTAATAAGAAGAGTGTCGGAAGAGTGAAGGAAGCTAGACTAGTGAAGGATCAGAAAGAAGCGTGCTTTCTTTCTTTTCATGGACAATCCTTCACCATGCTCCTCGACCTTCAGATTACCATCATGTCGTAATGAGTTATTGTTTCGACAGAAGAAAAGCTCTCATGTGCAGAAAGGATCCACTGAACAACCTGGTCATGATGCTAATTATACCTCAAATCTTCATCGCTTCATGGAACATACTACCCCCACTGTTCCATCTCAATTCCTTTTCAAGGTATGATAGGTTGACCACCTTTCTTTCTTCTTCTTGCTTTGCGATCTCTTTCCATTGGCATCCTAAGTGTTGAGTAGTAGGACATGATGAGAAAATACTACGCATTGTAAACGAATTTACTGGAAATAATGAGATAACACCACAAATAACAAGAAGTAACACACACATTTTTTCAGAGGTATTAAACTAGAGAGGTCCTTACATTGGCTTCTGATTAGGTATTTACCGGGGAAAAATAAGAAAATACTACAATTGTATAAGAATGTACCAATATGATGAGAAAGAATATACCAATATGATAAGAATATAGATTATAGTACAGATCTTATTTATTTCTCTCCAAATTTTAGGAAATAATGTAGTAAGAAACACCACAAACTTTAGGAATGCGCTAGAAGCGATGAGAAAATGGACACAATTCACTAGAAGCGATGAGCATTTATATATTCATGTTATAATTTACTAGATATAGTGAGAAAATACAACACTTTTGAGTTTTGTTCCCTTGATAAAATTTTATTTTCTCGATTTATGTCGCATTTGTTAATGTCATTTTTTTCCTTTCATGCATATCTCCAATCACAACAACGTTATGAAAATCTACAATTGCAAAATAAGATGGGAAGAGAAATGCGGGGTTTTAATATGATGTTCATATTTATGTATATCCTTGTGATCTCAACTGATTCATAAGGATTATTAATAGTCCACCTGATCATCTTCTATTGTAATGTGGCATGCATTAAGAAGCATTAGAAGAAGAAATGAGTTATTGGTTACTCATGTATATCATGGTAATCCCCTGCAGAGTTTAATCACATTAATAATTCAGGAAGGAAGAAGTAGTTTAATGTTATTGCATTGATGATGAGGATCCCCTATGATTGTGAATATATATATTTTCCAGAGTCGTCTCCGAGGATCTTGTTTCCAAGAATCTCACATTTATAAGAAGAATTTCTTCTCCTTGAGAGACCTTTGGGATAGCTTCGATGAATGGAGTGCCTATGGTGCAGGGGTTCCTATAGTTCTTAATCCCAAGGACACTGTAGTACAGTATTATGTTCCGTATTTGTCAGCCATTCAACTTTATTCGAGTGAAGCGTGCAAGCTGTATTCAAAAAACAGGTCAATTGAGTAATTAGACTTTTCTTTCCTTATTGCAACCATGTTTCTTTATTCAACTTTATTCGAGTGTAGCGTACAAGCTTTATTCAAAAAACAGGTCAATTGGGCCTAATGTTTCTTTATCTTTGTATGGACAATCATGTTTTGGGCCTAATGTTACTTCTCCTAATATCTCATCAGAAGGCATCTCGGTGACGATAGTGATGGTAGTGAGGTAGAGTACAGGGACAGTGGTAGTGAAACAAGTAGCAACGATGGTGAGCGATTGGATCATGGGTCAGGGGGCGATTTGGAGGACAATCACCGAAGGGAGTCCCTTATCTTTGAATATTTTGAATCAGTTGCGCCATCTATGAGGGTGCCTCTTGTTGATAAGGTATATATGAATTGATGATAATATATATATGCGTCATGTGGTTACGAGAGTGGTGACAGGATTTGACATAATACACCATGATTTGCTCCAAATATGGGTCCCTCAATTCAAAAGATCATTATCTTTTGAAAAGGATGAGAAAGGAATTAAGACCCCAGAATGCCACTCAAGGAGTTTTCAGCCAGCCACATGCGTAGGCTTTTGCACATGAACCTGTAAATGCATTCCTAGGACTTGCTAATGAAAACTCTAATTTTAGAAACCCTAAAAATTGGCAGAAATACTAAATGTGGAAGTCAGGGAATAGCCCTGTTCTCCAATGAAGCAAAAATTGGCAGAAATCCTAAATGTGGAAGTCAGGTAATAGCCCTGTTCTCCAATGATGCACTATTTGAAGTGTGCACATGCATCAAATATTGGGCTTGCTCGCACTTCTAAGACACTTTGAAATGATCATTGCCATATGTTTGTGATGGACAGTGGCCTAGTGTTGAAAGGTCACTATGTATAGGTTGTTGAATCTTTAGATTGGTGTACTCACAATGAAGTTTCACAAGTGCGACCTTTTATTTGGAAACCTTTTCAACTTTGAATTGTAGCTGAATTTTCTAATGTACAGTTTTCTTGTGCAGATTCGTGATCTGTCGAGACAGTTTCCGGGTATTAAGACCCTTTGTAGTAATGATCTTTCACAGTCAAGTTGGCTGTCGGTAGCATGGTATAAATCCTCAAGTTCACCCATGAAATACTTGTTCGAAGCTTCATTTCTTGGTTAAATATTATTTTAACTTCTTATTATATTATTTGTCTCAGGTACCCTATTTATCGTATACCAACGGGTGTGACTTTGAAGGATCTTTCGGCTTGCTTCTTGACGTACCATTCTCTTTCCACTCTATATGAAGGTGAGGCTCAAGTAATAGAACCAGTGTCAGGAAAAGAGAAAAATCTGTACTGTTGTGATTCTAATCAGAGAACGTACTTTTTTTGCTATATTCTGCTATCTCAAATTATGTGGTCTTTGTTTCTTCATTTTTTTTCACCACATTATGCTATTTGGATTTAAGTTGGTTTTGTTTGTTTCCAATTTTTGGTATTCCCTCATTGTTTCATCATGTAAAGATATCTGATTTGTTGCTTGTTTTGCTGAGATAGAAAGCTCCACTCTCCAGTGCAAGACTCAGCTGGCACTCTATCCGTTTGGCATTGCTCTATATAAATTTAGAGGTTCTGTTTGGACACCTCCTGGCGCCACTGATCGCCATGATGTTTTGTCGCTACAGATGTCATCAGATAATTGGCTTAAAAGGTTGCGGGTTCGTCATCCCGATTATGAATATTTCATGTCAAAATGCCCTCCTGCTTCTGTAATGAGATTTTAGCAAGGCAAAGAGGATGAAGAGAAAAACTGTTCATATCAGTTGTGTATCCATGCTGGATTGTTGTATTTTAAGGCAAGCAAAAAAATCTCAAATGATGATACAAAAACAGAGAACAGGGTTATTTAAGGTCATTCCAACATGTGATCAATTTGTTCAAACAAGAAGCCTCAAAGTGACTAGGGATTTTGAACTATTGATAAAACAGAGAACAGGATCTTTAGTACCATTCCAAGGCGGTATTTTCATTAATACAACAATCAAAGAAAAGAGTGATTTTGAAGGAGTAATGCAAACATAGAGAAATTTAATACCCCATTCCAACATGGCTTTTAATGGAAGGTGTCTTCATAATTTTTGTCATGAGTGGTGCAATAGCACAGCTGTAATGGGTGAAAAAAATGCTGTAAAGGACAAGATAAAAAACAACAAAGATAAAATCATTGACAGGGTTGATGCTTTCATTTGTGAGTGTCCAAAAGAAGAAGAAGAAAGGAAACCCAAAAATGTAAAAAGCATAAAGAGGAGAAATTAAGAGAAGAACAATATAGTTATACTGAATTTGGAAACTATACTTTAGGAGGGGTCAGAGAAGCAATTTCTATTGGTTTTGAGATCTTCTTATATGTGAGATTGTCATCTTGGGGCAGTTTTTTTCTATTAAAGAGCATAATGAGTTGCTTATTTTTTCTGACCGCAAAAAGATGCCAGAAGACCCTAACTTGGGTTGAGTTTTTGGAATCTTATGCGGTTTCATTTCATGTGGGCAGCCATGGAGATTTTGGCTAGAATTTCAGCTTCTTTTTTGAGTTTTCTGATCAATACTGACATCCTAACGAAATACTGCTGAGTTTTCTACATGTTTCTTTCACAAGATGCAATAATCTATTGTATTTCTTGATATGGTTATATGCTTGTCGTGAAATATATGGATAGTCCCTTGATGAGAATCGAGATACTATTTGTCTCGAAACTGCTATTAATTTGTAATGAATGATCTTATTAGGAACCACCTCCCTTTCTCTATGGTATGATTGGTGTGGCGCGACATGTTTTAACATGGACTGATGTCTCAAGTGATTAAGATAAGTGGAAATAATGTTGCCTTTGTTGGGAATGAGGTTGGTATGTGCATAGTTTCATACCTAATGAAAACAAAGAAACTTGGAGAAGGGTGTCACTCAGCTTGTGTTATTCATAGAGAATATGTAATGTCAATTGGAGAAGAGCCAAATAAGGAATATTGTCGGTCTTACAAGGTATATGTTGCAAAAGTGTGATAAATATGATGGCCCATGGCCTTGTTCTTTGGATGGTGTTTAATGGTTGAAAGTTTGGAATCCACAACGTTAAGCCATGTTTTTCATAGAGAAGATGTCATTGCCCAAACAACAAGAGCCACATATAAGGAATGTTGTAGGTCTTTCAAGGTGGATGTTGTAAATCTGTGATAAATACAATGGCCATGGCCTAGGTCTTTGGGTGGTGTTAATTGGTTGAATGTTTGGCATCCATGCATTGAGTCACGTTATTTATAGAGAAGATGTCATGTCAATAGGAGAAAAGCCTCAATGACCATGACCTAGTTCTTTGGGTGGTGTTAAATGGTTGAAAGTTTGCAATCCTTGACATAAAGGCCCGTGGGAATTATGAGCATAAGCATCATTGAAACATGGCATGAGAGGAAAACAATTATGTCATGACTTCTAGAGGCTCCCTCATGATAATTATGACATGCCCCCTTTGATGAGTCTTGGCATTTATTATTAATAAGAACAAATAAGTTTGGAATCAAATTAATGTATGTTGTGTCAACAAATATACTTGGAATTAGTTTGACTTTTGTTCTCAAACCGTTCCTATGACAACTAACTTATTGAAAATAATTTCTACAACTCTAAACTTTATTTGAATTCAGCAACGACTTCATATTTCAGTCTAATGAAATTATCTTATGTTTGTATGGAAATTTTGATACTTGTGTGTTACATCGATCAACTTTATGGTTCACCAAAATATGGTTACTCTTTAAATGCTTAATTATTCTTTGGTTCACCTAGTTGATTCCTTAAATATGGAAATTTTGATACTTGTAAGTTGTATTATATCTATCAACTTTACTCACATTGTGTATGAACGAACACATACGTGGTGGGGCTCATGTATGCAAAAGACCACCTCTCATGTCATACCATTGTAACCAACTTTGTCATATGTAAGAGAATAATTGTAGTATTCAAAGCAAGCACACTCTTATTATTATAAAATCTTTACCCACTTCATTATTAGCCTTCATTCAAATTTCACATAACTATACAAAAATATTTATTTATTTATCAAGTTTGAATGTGTTTCTTCTAGATTTTCTCGAAATCTCGCAAATATTTCTACTTTTTGAGTTCAACATTGAAATGTTATCTCAATTATGGGTCTTTTTTGTCCAAAACTTTGTGGGTTGACATCAGAGCCTTTATTGAGAAAATATCAAAAGAACCCCATACGAGGGGGTTTGCAAGCAAATTTACCTCTTCTAATTTGAGTACTATTAGTGTATGCCCTTGGTAAAAGAGTAGCAATGTGCTTTTTTCTTTACATTTTCCATGAGATTAAAATCTGCTAGATTTTAGTGAGTGTAGTTTAAGTTTAACATTGTTTACTATTCAAATACTAAGTCACTAATATTTGTTATAATTTTAATGCAATCCAATAAGTGTTTACAGTAGCCAAATTTTAATCACTCTCCTTATTTATTTGTTTTATTTCTTATTTTGATTGGTTAACACCCATGCTATTCTAATGATTAAACCAATCTTTTTTGAATTGTTATTCTAATTTATTTACTCACTCGTCGATCAATGTTGTATGCATAAGCAATTTGTAAATTTAACCAATATGCAAATTAAAATGTTAACCATTAATTGATGAATCAAGCATACGTGAATGTTAGTTGTATCATTACATATTTTGATCCAATGTTTTGTTTTGATCACAATTCCTATAAAATTATCATTAACTAGTGGCATTTTCAATCGTTTCCTTCTTTATGTATTTAATTAAGAAGATGTGTGTTGCCCTTGAAAGAGAATCATGCCTTTTATTTGTTTGATTTACACATTATATTGCCTTGAGTTTATGCAATAATTATACCTTTTTTCTTAAAGCAAACCACAAGGAATTTAGGTGTTTATTTGTTACTCATCTAGTTAAAACCAATATCATTTCCCCCACATGGCTTGTTGATACATCTAATTAATCTATTGACACGATGGAAAAGAAACTCAATGTTGGGCATAGAATTGTCTCCATTTTATGTCATTGATTCTTTTTTTGTTCAAATATGCATCTATAGTTGTGCATGATAAGCAACCACATTATTCACTTCAGATATGAGCAATCATGAAAATAACATAAAAAATCAGGGATTTCATAAACAAATATAAGTCTAGAAGGAATCTAGTCACCTAATGCAATTTATATTGCTCAAAAGGAAACAAATTTCTTGCAAAAAACTTACAAAGAAGCTTATAGAAGACTTGCATCACATCATTATCTTCGACTTTTTAAACTTCTTATTTTTAGGATTACATTCACAAACGTTAAAGAATCTATTCTCCATTTTTATCCATCACCACAAAGAATGACAAGGTTAGTCATGGGAATAATATTTCTAGTAATCATAAACAATGACAAAGCAAGATCATTTAGCAACGAATATGGTATTTTACAAGCCTGAAAAAGGAGGATGGAGATTGATGCATCATAAAGCATGTTTATGCACATTAGGACAAATATTTTTTTACATATAGTCATATTAGTTAAATTTGAGTACTTAACTTCCAAGCGATGTGCATGGTACATGTTACTATGCTTCTAGGGAAGTATATTGATTGGTACTCAAGTTTCTTCCAAATGAACATTTACAATGTCATCCAAGCTAGAAGGAAAAACTCTTAAAGGGATTTCATAAAAGAGGTTGCAATAGGTCATATTAAGGAATTACGTGCGGGAATTACAAATAGACTAACAATCATCGTATTAAAATAGACATACATCATTACCGATACTTTAAAGTTTATGTTGCAACAATGTATTGTACCATAATACACACGCCCCTTGGTACAATACAATGTGTCATGATTACATATATTTTGGCTTACAAGGTTTCAAACCCACAACCTCTTGATATACATGTTTATGGGTATATCAAGAGGTTGTGGGTTCAAATCCTTGTAAGCCAAAATGTATGTAATCATGACACATTGTACTATAAAGGAAGATATTGTTTTGGTCAAAGGTGATGCTTGAGTATTTAAACTTAGAACGTAAGCCTTCCATGTGCCCTGAAACTAGAGGATGCATGCACAATAAACTAAGAAGCTTTACAAAAGAATGATCACTAAAATCCTAGTTGAGAAATTTTTAATTTTCTACTTTTGCAAAGGTATCAAAAATGTTGTTGAGAATGTTGTAGCTAATGAAGAAGTAAACAAAACAATCTCATGCACATACATTAAAGCAAGAACCTTTATACAAAAGATTGTTCGTTGAACCATATTTGAGAAACATTTAGCTTTCTGCTTTTGGAAAGGTCTGAACAATCATGATAGGAATATTGTAGCTAATGACAAAGTAAACTATAGTCACTTAGACTACAATTAAGGGAGTGAGTCATGACTTCAACACTAAAGATGATTAAGTTATGCTCAAGAGAATAAAGATGAAGACCACTTACAACATATAAATTGTGGTTCGGATGTTTGATTTAGTGATTTCTATCAGGATGAAGATTTGTCAAGCCATTTAAATAAAAGGGCAATTTTTTACATGGAAGTTATAGTATGAACCATACGTACCATACATATGGTTCATACTATAACTTCCATGTAAAAAATTGCCCTTTTATTTAAATGTTTCAATCATTCGTTTAAGAAAAATACTCTCAAAGAATGATAAATACCATACTTTTGGATCAACTATTTATTATGGGGTAAATAAGCCTAAAAAATGGAAAAAAACATTAAAAAAATGGGAAAAAACACAAGAATATTTGAATAACATTCGCATTCGTTTTCCAATGTAGGAAAACGAATGTTATGCCAGACGAACACGAATTTTACGTACTATGCATGGAACTTTCCATTTGATAGTGGGTTATCAAAAGCTGTACATGTACACAACATTTTGTAACTACTTAAAAGGATCTATATAGAATTCACTATATAGAACATTTTACAAATTGACTACACATCATTTAAGTTCCATTATACTTTGAACCTTACGAAAACCCTTATTAGGAGGCCAAAATGAGGAGAAATCCCAATACTGATCATCCTAAATGAGATAAAAAGAGAGGTAAATGTAGTGGAAATGGAACACGAACTATTATGTAACATTTCATTTGATTGGGAATGAGTGAAGCTCACACTCATTGGTAATCTTTATGAAAAATCTTCCACAACAACGAATGAAGAGGTTGGTAGGTTATGTCTAAAACACATGTGCTTGAGACAAGGTAATGCTTGACAATTTACTCCTGCATTGCTCGTGAAGTTTTTTGTCTAGATGCCATTTATGTTAGGATGTGCCAATGCAACTTATAGTTGCATACAATGATGTAATAGATTAAGTAATAAAAAATATTATATTCAAGGGGTGAGTAGATGGAGAAGACAAGGATTAGCAAGAAATAGTTTTTAACTTCAAAACAATGAACTCAACGACAAATTAACTTAAACAATAAATTCATTGAAAAGTTCACTTAAACTCGGATAAGTTTATGTTAACTTTAAACTTGAATGACGTTAATTACATTCAATGTCTATAGTCTCAAATAAGTATATTTTAATATGGCAACTTTTGAATACAAAACACTCTGCCATCTCTTAGCTTTCGTACCATTGATTTAGTCACAAACATCAACCCTCTCTTAGATTCACCAACAATATAAAGATATCGAGTTGAATTTTAAAGTTAATAATTTAATTTGATTGTTTTCCCTATAATGCAATTGTTTATCATTATACATATTCATGTTTTCCTATGAGGTTTCATGAATATTACCAACAATTATTTCAATAGATAAAAACCCGACATATTGTCGTAAACAAACAACTAGGTTCTAGTCATCCAATGGTGAACATGGAAAAACATAGTTCATGTTATGTTCTACTGAAAAATATGTACACATTTTTACCACTCATTCAACTCAACTCAAGTGCAAATGTTTCTAATTATGTTTCCTATGTGATACTCAATCTTGAAGGATATTGAAATTTCAATTGGTGTAACATGATTGAACTAAAAGCTTGATAAAACAACATAACATTTTCACTCTCCCAATGCTTCTTTAGAGGTCTGTTGAATACGGGTCTCTAATGGATGTATTCACATTGTCCCATTGGACACAATAGGTTTAGGCTATTTCTGTAAATAGTGGAAATAGTAGTTGCCCTAAGTCAGTCAGTATTTAAACTAACTCATATAACCTAGTGTTAAGGTTGTTCATTTTGTATATTGTGCTATTGTGACCCTGAGAGTAATAATATAGTTACATCTTGCTTGTGCCTACTCTATTGTCTCTCTTCCTTTGTTCCATTGTTGATCTTGTCTTAATATGTTTTAGTTGCCTATTGTCATCAATCTGTTTCTTTGTACACGCTGAAGATCCTCCACTCAAAGAGTGCTAAGATTGTTCCGTATCATGATGGCTATTTACAACATCTGGTATCAGAGCTTGGTTTTGCTCAATTTTCAACTAAGTCATCCTTTGTCCCCATTAACAGTTCTTCCTTGTATCATCTGAAGATCTTTCTATTGACCTCACCTTGATAGAACCGATTGTGATTTTAGTCCAGCTGAAATCTTCTGACTAGCAACTCCTACAAGATAACTTTTCAACGAGGAGAAACACCTAAAAGGTCTATACTCCACTAAGCTAAATCATTCTTGAAGTAATCCAATCCATTGTACTTTACTCTTGTGATTATAGCCACTTAGAGTAAGATTCCCTTCTTGAACCGGCCATGCTTGTGCTTCATCCGGTTAGGTGACAATCGAATGGGTCATGCGATGCTATTCACTCACTAGCCGTAATCATTTGAAGCAAAGTCCACCCCCTTCCGTGCTTCATTCGGTTAGACGACATTTGGAGAGACTCGTCGGATCTGTTCCTCTCGTCGTTATAGCCACCCGAAGCAAGATCGGCTTGGATAATCGGCACAAAAGCACATAATCTGTGATCAGCCTCTTGCAATCAACAATTGGAATCGAATCAATAGTTAATTGTGCTCAACTTAGCTAGATGACATTCGGGAAGACCAATTGGTTCTGTTTCTCTATTCACCGTAGCCACTTCGAGCAAGTTTAGCTCCCAATTGCTCCAATAGTCGAAGTCGATTTGACTCGTGTCCAAATCTGATTAGAATGATATTGGGTGAGCCAGTCGGTTGCATTATACCACTGTTCGTAGTCGACTCCAGACAGAGTCTAGCAAGTCGACATAGATGGCATCAACATCTGACTCATTAAAGATGCGTCTAAGGAAGTTTGACGGATCGAACTACAACATCTAGAAGGAGCAAATGTAGGACTCTCTAATAGTCAAGGGTTAGATCGACCCAATCGAGACAGAAAACGCTCTAGAAGGATACAAGACAAATGAATGGACAAAGGTAGACAAAATCGTTCGTGCCACTATTCGGATGCACTTGTCGGAGTCAATGTACTTCACAATGCAATCGTGTTCGACTGCCTTCCAACTATGGAAGACACTTTCAAACACCTAAGAAAAGAAGGTCGTCGCCACAAAGATATATTTGATTCATCGCCTTTACAACCTTCGGATGAAAGAATCCGACTCGGATCAGACACACCTGAATGAGTACGAAAGTCTAAGCTCCCAGATTTCGGCCCAGGGGATGATGAACTAAAAGCTATGCTTTTAATGAATAGTCTCCCCCCTTTGTGGGAAACTTTCATCACAACTGTGAGCAATGCATCAATTTTCGTCGTGAAATACTTTGAAGTCACGAGCTCAATCCTAACAGAAGCTGCTCGGAGGAAATCGTTTGCAAATGGCTCTGCCAGTGATGCTTACGTTGTCGTGATGTGGTGTGCTCGAGGGTGGGAAAAACCGGCGAAAGGGGGGTCAAAATATGCATGTGCAATGTGTGTGCACACAAAGGCGATTAATTGTGCATATGCAAAATAAAAAGGAAAAGAAAGGGTGGAAAGGAGCATAGAAGCCCGTGCAAAAAGTAAGAAAAAAGAGAGATAAAATGTAGAGGAGAGATAGGCTAAGAATTTATAGAGATAGAATTATGTATTATATAAGAGAGAGTTAGTGGGCTAGTGGATAGTCACATTGACTACTAGCTAGAGGTGCATAGTTTGAGTCTAGTCTTACAATGCAACGTGATTTAAAGAATTTTATTCCTTTTTCATTGAAGACAAAATTGGCGACTCCCCCTTCTTTTTTTCCTAGAAAAGGAGGTTGAGGGGGGCTCATTCGGGAGGACGTTTTGGGAGGAGGAGACTATCGCCAATTTTCCTTCGAAGCTCTTCATCTTCTTATTCACCACTTCTCTTCATCTCATACCCCTTCATCCCCCCATCGCCACGTGCTCGTCTTCTTCGCGTCGGCACTCGAAGTGCTCGTGAGCCCAAGCTTTGTTGGTTCGACGTTGCTCCGCCCCATTCGTCGTTGCGAACCCGTGTGCTCGCCGTTCGGGAGGTCGTGGTTCGTTGGGATTGGCATTTTGGTGGTGCTCGCGTGTTCATCTTCGCCGTGTTCGGATTTGCTTTTGTCTCTAAGGGCATTTAATATTTATGTTTTGATTGAGCTTGTGGTTAACTATAAGTTGCCATTGTAAACAAAACCCTATTTTATAAAGGGTCCTCTTGGGTTGGAATCGAACACGTATTTATCTCTTTGGTCGATATCATTCGTGTTTCTTTCTCTCCTTCTTTCTTTATTCGTGTCTTCCTTGTACGTTTGGCCGTCTTGTGACGAGGGAGCATTTCGGGCGTGCCCATGCACCTCTCCTCCTCATAAAGACGTACGAGCATTTGTGCGTGTGTTTGTGTCTTCCGTGTACGTTCGACCGTCTTGTGAGGAGGGGACCGTTCGGGCTTGCCCATGCACCTCTCCTCCTCATAAAGGCATATGAGCCTTTGTGTGTGTGTTTGTGTCTTCCTTGTACGTTCGGCCATCTTGTGACGAGGGAGCGTTTCGGGCATGCCCATGCACCTCTCCTCCTCATAAAGATGTACAAGCATTTGTGTGTGTGTTTGTGTCTTCCTTGTACATTCGGCCGTGTTGTGACGAGGGACCGTTTCGGGCTTGCCCATGCACCTCTCCTCCTCACAAAGGCGTACGAGCATTTTGTGCGTGTGTTTGTGTCTTCCTTGTACGTTCGGTCGTCTCGTGATGAGGGAGCATTCGGGCTTGCCCATGTACCTCTCCTCCTCATAAAGGCGTACGAGCATTTTGTGTGTGTGTTTGTGTCTTCCTCGTACGTTCGGCCGTCTTGTGACGAGGGGGCGTTTCGGGCGTGCCCATGCACCTCTCCTCCTCAATAAAGACGTACGGACATTCGTGTTTGTGTTATCGTCCCCTTGTGCATTCATGTTGCGTGCTCATCTTGCTTGTACCCGTTTGGTCACTTGGCTCGTGCAGTGATCTCCAAAGGTCGACGAGTCGTGATCAACGAGAGCCACCGGCCTCACAAAACAAAGGGCAATGAGACCTTGCTCGGGAAGGGGTTAGGAAGTAGTATTGTCGTAAAGCAAACCTCGGGTCTTCTCTATCCCTTGAGTACTCCCTAGTCCAAGACCCCCGTGGTTTCGCCCAAGTAACACACGTGCGCGAAACTTCGCGACAACGTAGTACAGGGTTCGGCTGATTAACCGAACAGTCGTGGGAGAAGTTCTTCTTGACGCTGGCAAATCAACAAAGCCGAAGCAAGTCTCGGGATAATTGAACTTGCAATTATTCGAAGAAATCCAGACACATCAATGCCGATAGTCGTGCCCTCAAAGTAAAGAATGGTAAAACTTAGTTAGCTGATCAGAAGGGTGGTCGGCATGAGGAGGTAAACTACGTTGTCGTAGTGTAATTTGCACACTACGTGAAAATTGCATTTTTTGTTCCTCTGAATGGGACCCGGTAAGGAGAACCGGTGAGAACCGGATGAAGGAGGAATCAGCAAGGAGGACCCGGTAAGGAGACTCGGTAAGAACCGAATCAAGCAGAACCGGCAAGAGCTGGTGAGAGTCTCTCACCGGATGAAGAGACAAATTTGTAAAATAGAAGAAAATATTTATTACATGCATAGGGCAAGATTTGAACCTTGTACCTCTAGTAGACAGACCCCAACCTTACCATTGTACTAACTTATCCTAAGTGTTTTAAATATAGATTTAATACATATAAGACCTTTATTTACCCTACCTTTATTAAAAAGTAATTCATGCATTTTTAGAATGCGTGAATACTTTATTTATAAGAAAAATGTACACCAATAAAAAATGACTTGTGCACATTTAGTGTGCATGAACACTTTAGAAAAAGCATGAAGCTATGCTTAGCCTCTTCCATCACTATATAAGGAAGAGAGAAAGATGTATTTGGTTGTTGATTATTTTGTGAGGATTGACCATTATAATATATTCATGGGATTAACGAATTTGTCATCTAATTTGTCTCTTACTTTCTAAATATTGATTAATTACACTAAACTCGTGGGATTCACGAGATTCATAACTTACCTCTCTTTCTACCTATTCTTAACTAGCCTTATATTGTATTCGTCTTTCTCCTAGTCCAAAACCTCAGTGGTTCCCACCCGACTCACGCAACGATCCGGAGCTGAAAGGCACGATAATGTCGGCTCATCAGACGAAGTATTGCTAGACGACCCGAACATCCTCTTTATAGAGAAATTAGTCGAATTAGAAGTTCTGCTTACGACTAAAGAGTCAAGCACATGACTCTTGGATTCGGGTGCATCTTACCACATGACCCCACATCGATCTCAGTTTCGACAATACTCGGCCCGACACTCCGACTCAGTTTGAGTCGGAAATTCGCAGCACTGTACCATAATCGGAATCGGCACTGTAGAGTTCAACCTTTTAGGTGGCTCTACACTTGTTCTACACAATGTCCGACATGTAGCTGAGCTCTCACAACCACTGATCTCAGTCGGACTACTTGATGAAGATGACATCCGTTGTTGTGGAGGATTCCGGCTACTAGGAGAAAAGTCCTTCGGGTGTGTGTGAACACGGGAGCGCATGCATGCGCATGAACTTGGTCTAATGTACAAAAAATGTAAATATTGAAGTATTAATAAGTACAAGGCAAGAGTGTTTATTTAATAGGAACTTTATGACTCCACAAAGAGGGGAATAATAGTGTGCCATGGTAGAAAATCGAGGAAGGATCTCTGATAGAAACGAAGGTCATAATAGCCTGATGGAACATCGACCCTCCCTTTCCTTGGAGCTATAAAAGGAAGGGAGGGATTTTGTTTTGAGGATCAGTCATTTTGGAGGAGAACGTGTTGTCGGATTGGGAAGCGAAGTGCTGTAGGTTTTCTGCTCTATGCATTCGTTTAGGTAGGGTGAGGCCTCTGCTCGCATAGGAAGTCCGTGTGTGTCTGTCGAGCTCAATGCTTTGCTAACTAGCCGAAGGCCATCTCTTCTATCCTCTCGCTATCTTTAATTGATTTCTGGGTTTTGCTGTGTTTGAGGTGCTTTCTGTTGTTCTCCCGTTTGTGTTAACAATCGACTCCCTGTTTTGTAACTGGAAAGCCACTGTCTTTCCCTCCTTTGTTTTGCGCTTACCCATTCGTGCCCAAGAGCCCGTGTGCTCATTAAACGGACCCTAGTAACTAGGCTGGATCGGCTGCAACAAACCTCAACCACTATTCATTCTTAAGCTCCTTGGTCCGAGACTCCGATGGTCCCACCCGAGCCGACCCGCAAGCCGCGGACTTCAGTGATATATTTGGTGAACCCGATGTGAAAAGGATGGCAAGGGAGTTCTAGGATGAGAGGTAGTGAGCTCGCTGAGGCAATGGCAATGGTCGTTGACCTCATGTTGAATGCTTGAGAGAGCTCTGATGTGTTATGTACACATAACGTGGGTGAAGGTAGGTCACTAATGTTTACATAAGTGAAGGGCATGCTCACTAATGTTAAAAAGGGAACTGATGTGATTGGATAGAAGGAATGATAGGTGCATGCACTATCATGATTTGGACAACCAATGAATGGAGAGCCTTTTAGAAAGGCACATCTATTCAAGGGGCCTAGGAAAAGGTATAAATATGAGGCTTAGCTACCCTCATAAGCACATTACGTTGGAAGGCTGTTGTCTTAGACACCGGTAGTGTGGGCTAGGCTTTCGTCTCGACAATCGTGTTTATCTGTTCCAAGGTATTAGTCATCCTAATATTCGGCGGTATGGGACGTTGCTGGTAGGTTGGTTATGTCTAGATCATAGCTCGGGGGTGGTCGGGTGGAACGGGTTCTTCTATCCAATCTATTTTCCTTCTTTTACTTTACTTTGGTCTATTGATTAGTAATAGACTCTTAACAGTGGTATCAGAGCATTTACTAACATTTTTTTGTCGTTTTCTTGATATTTTTCGCGTGTGAGCGATGGGGATCTAACAAGGCTCGTCTTGCTCTTCACAAGATCAAAACAACATTCTTAACCCGGTATTCTTCTTTCTTGATCTCTCTCTCCTTTTCTATGATGCGTTCTTCCTGGTCGAATCAAATTTGTATTACATTTTATTTTCTTTCTTTCTACTTTTTACCATGCTACAATTTTAATTATTATTGTGCATCGGGCCGCGCGTGTTTGCACTAATCACATACGCTAAACTCATGGCCCTTTTCAATATTGCGATGTATCTCCCACTCTCCCCTCTCTTGAGCCATCTCTTACGGTAATAATTATTCTTGTGCATCGGGTCGAGCGTGTTTGCCCTAATCGCACATGCTCACCTCATGGCCCTTTTGCATATGATGTTGAGTATGTCACCCTTCCCTTTATTGAGCCATCACTTGGTCAATTCTATGGGATGTTGTGGCCTTGACGAGGTGTATGTCGCTTACCTATGCCAATCTACTCTCTATTGAGCCATCACTTGGCCGATTCTATGGGATGTGGTGGTCTTGAGGAGGTGCATGTTAATTACCCTAGGGTTTCTTACCTAATGGCATGCTTAATGTTTCATACACCTAATTGATTATTATTCTACCTATTTTCTAATTATACAAGTTATCTTCCCACTTTGTTAAGATTTTCATGTGATTGTAATCTACCCACTCACACTTCACTCTCTTTTTTTTACCCTTACTTTTCATGTTTAAAGTATTTACGTGCGTTTACCTATGATGTAACGCTTCCATGTAAACTATTTTTTCGTATTGAGTGGGCATCATGCCTCTTTTTTAGACGATTTTTTCCAATGGGTCATCTCGGTTTAACTCATATTATCAAGCCTTAGAACTCGAGTAAAACCACATGAGTTCCCCTATTGATGTTTTACTCATAGATTTGAGTACTACATCGTTGCGCACAACACCACCACCACTTGTATCAACTTGTGGCTTATGTCACAATTGTGCAAATTACAACCACCATACTGGGATGGATATGTGCATACCTCGCACCATCCATTTATTTGTGGTATTTTTGTTTAGTAGACAACGCATGATTTTTGAAACTTGTTTTCGTCACTTCTTGACTCTTATAGGTAGTGACTTATTTTTCTCTTTTTTTCATACCATTTGCTCGCTACTTGCAAGATTAGAATATTACCTGCGAGTGCACTTCTTTCTGCATGTAATACACTTTCTTGACCATATCAATACATGTTGAGTTGGCATTTTAATATAAGGCTAACTAGGAAATTACATTGATGCTAGAACCATGGTTGAGCCTCGGGGAGCTGCCATGATTATTCAAGATAGACATATGAGAAAGACATCTTTGCTATGTTTTCCCCCATAGTTTTTAAAACACCATAGTGTTACCATAGTTATCAGATCTCAAATCACATCTCATATGCCTAGAGGGGTAAAGACATGCGATGTTTTCTTGGATAAAGTTCTTCCAATCAAAATTTCAAGCATTCATTTTGCTTGTGTATTTTCTGAACCTCCTTTAATTTTATATTGCGTTGTCGCGGTAATCCGCGAGTACATGTCAAAAGGGGCAAGACCATGAGGGTCTTGGACGAGGAAGAGATGGATGCCGAGAAGCCGATTCTCTCCGGTTCTGGTTGCACCGGTTGTGGCGCAAACCGGAGCGATTCCGGATGCGTACCAGAGGCTACCGAACACGAGAGAGGGAGGGAGGGAGAGAGAGAGAGCATGCGTGCAACACCGACTCAACACACGCATCTTATGTACAGGAAACAAAAAGAAAGAAACACACCTGACACCAACAGAGACAAGAATATGCACAACCTTTTATATATATATAACTACAAGAGCAAGATACAACTCCAGCTTCGAACCGGACTAAGGTAGGTTAGGTTAAAACAGCAGTTTGCTGCCATGCCGCCAATCGGGGAGCTCTCAGGCTCGTCGCGCCGAGCGGGGTCTTGCATAGGAGGCAGAGTAGAAGCGAAAACCCCTTAGGACATACAAGCTCTTAACTCCACTAAATCCTAAATAGACACAAAGACTTAACCCACACGACAACGAAGAAGAAGAAGAAGACCTCGAAGAACCCTAACAGAAAACAAGAAAGTACGAAGAAGAAAGATTATCATACCTTGGACCTAATGGTATACCCTCCTAACACAAAATGGGCAACCTCGTTTACAAGGGACCCTCCCTTCCTCTTATAGCACAAGGAGGAAGGTGTCAGAACCAAGGATAAAAGATAGAGTGATGGAAGAAGGATAGAGAAGAATGGATGTATAAGATAGAGAAAGAAAGAGAATGGATACAAGATATGTAATGAGAGCTAAAGACTGGTGTTGATTCGAATTGATTTGAGAATACATGTATGCGCTTATTTATAGGTTCCTATAGAATAGCTTAGAGATTTCTAGAATGTTCTAGAATGTTCTAGACCTAGAATGCTCTAGGACATTCTAGAACATTCTAGAATAATCTAGAGTTTTTACAATAATCAATGTAATACAAGAAGTAGCTTTTATTGTTTCATATAACAATAAGCTATCTTAATGGTTGAGGTTTTCAAGTATGAATTACAAGGTTCGAGGTTCAAGTCCGGGTGACGCCATAATGGTCATGTGTTCATGACAGAAGGTGTGTAACAATGCGGGATAAATCCCATATTACATGGGATTCTCTGTCCCAACATAAACTTTATCTTACACGTGTATACAAGGGTGAGTGCTCACGCCGCACCCCGCCGATATTCCCATTTGCCCCGGTTTTCTCACTATGGCTATGAATCTCCACGACATCCGCCCCCACCAAACCGCACGCCTACCGGTATGTGCCAAATCTGAAGAAGGGTGAGAGATTCCGCCCATAGTGAGCAATCAGCCTTCCGTAATTTGCATCCCGGCTACCGTGTTGGCCTTTGACGGTCCGAACCGTCGGCTCCGGTTCCATCCTCGCGCTCGCCTCTCCATAGGTTCGTTTGACCTACCGATAGGTCTTTTGCCGCGATCCCCTCTCGTACGCGTGCTTGTCTTGTGGCCCTTCATCGACCATATGCACGCCCCTTGCTTCCCTGTATACCTGGTGTCCTCTGCGTCCGAGGAACATCTCATAGTAGCTCGCTTAGCCACCGTCGATCTCCGTGATGCCTTGATTGCTTGTCCTGTGCCGTTGTTCACCATTGCCCTTGTCCCCTTTCCACCATCGCCCATCTCCCTCGGTCTCACGTTGCCATGTCGGCCGAATTGCCGGGGTCTCCGGAACTAGTGTGAAGGATCCTTCTTGGGTTGTTGATGTTCTTCGAGGCTACCGACCTGAGCAATCCGTCCTCCCGCCCGTATTCTCTGTGGAGAATAGTGCGCAATATCGCTCGGCCACAACCAAGTCTTGATTCACGGAAATGGGAATGAATGAGAGAGTGCACAGAAATGGCACAAGATGTTTACGTGGAAAAACCCTAATAGGGAAAAAACCACGGGAGCCCACGAACTCCAACTATCACTAAATGAGAGGAAAATACAAAGTTGAGGCACAGAGGCAACGACCTCGTGCTCGCGATCTTCGCCAAATGGTAGTTACAACAGAGCGTGCTCGTAGCTACTCTCTCGCTCTCTCTGTACAGTAGTTAGGCACACATACAACAATATGACAATAACAACTACATATAAAGTGATTGGCCTAAGTCATATTTATACTTATATGAACTTAGGGCTATTTACAAATATAGCCTCAATAGGCTTACTCAAAACATATTTACAAATATGTCTTCTATTCCGGTTCTCACCGGGTCCTCTTTATTCATCACCGGATCCCATCCGGAGAGACCGATTTCCCAACAATCTCCTCCTTCACTCCGGCACGGGATGTCTTGTCAACCCGAACTGCTTTCGGCACATGTCCAACTTGTCGGTTGTCAGGACCTTGGTCAACATGTCCGACCCGTTCTCCTCCATGTGGATCTTTGTCAACACGAACTCTTGATCTTCTACTCTCTCCCGGATCTAGTGGTACCTCCGCTGGATATGTTTCGTCTAGGAATGGTAGGCCGCGTTCTTTGCAAGGTGGATGGAACTTTGACTGTCGCAGTAGAGCCGATATTCCTCATGTTGGATTCCTAGCTCTCCGATGAAGTCCTTCATTATCTCCTTACCGGCTTCTACAACTGCCATGTACTCCGCCTCTATGGTTGACAATACAACCGTCTTCTGTAGCCTTGACTGCCACGAAACAGCTCCCCCTGCATAAGTCACGACATATCCGGATGTAGACTGGTTGGTATCTACATCAGCCAACATATCCGAATCCGTGAATCTGTCAAGTTGGGGATTACCAGAGCCGAACTGGAGGTACATACTCGAGGTGCCTTTCCAGTGCTCTTTGCCGGGATTGCTCATGAAACGGCTCACCACTCCGACTGCATATCCGATATCCGGCCGGGTACATACCATGGCATACATCAGGCTCCCGACGGCAGAGGCATATGGTATCTTCATCATATCAGTCTTCTGTCCTCAGGCTTTCTTTTCCGGATAGCTTGTAGTTTGCCGGAAGTGTCGATTCGACCAGTTTCGCCTCCGACATGTTGAACCGTTGAAGCACCTTTGTCACGTACTTCTCCTGTGACAACCACACCAGCTTCTTCGACCGGTCCCGGATGATGTGCATTCCCAATATCTGTCTTGCCGGAACCAAGTCTTTCATTGAGAAGGTCCGGTTCAGAGCCTTCTTCAGCATCCGAATCTTGCCTTGGTCTCGTCCGACGATCAGCATATCATCCACATATAGGAGTATCAAGAAATCTCCTCTATCAAATTTCTTCACAAACATTCCGTGATCGGCTTGCGTTTTGTGGTACCCTTGGTCAATCATGAAGGAGTCGAACTTCCGGTACCATTGCCAGGGGGTTTGCTTCAGTTCGTATAGGCTCTTCTTCAAGCGGCACACCAGTTGCTCCTTCCCTTTCCTCTCAAATCCTTCCAGTTGGTGCATGTAGATCTCTTCTTCGAGGTCGCCATTTAGGAATGTTGTCTTGACGTCCAGTTGCTCTACCTCGAGGTCCATGCTTGCCACTATGCCCAATATCGTACGGATGGATGTCATCTTTACGAACGGGGCAAAGATCTCTTCAAAATCCACTCCTTTCTTCTGCTAGAAGCCCTTCACCACGATTTGGGCCTTATACCTGGGTGGATTTCCGACATCTCCCGGTTTCAACTTGTACACCCACTTATTCCGGAGTGCTCTCTTCCCTTTCGACAACTCCATTAGTTCATATGTGTGGTTCTCATGCAAGGAATCCATCTCATCCTGCATGGCACTCAACGACTTGCGGCTGTGGGTGTCTCCTTTGCTTCTTTGAAGCTTTTCGGCTCCCCCTCATCGCTTAGCATCACATGCTTTGCATCCAGAAATTTCCGGGGGGCTCTTCTCTCTCGAAGAGAATATCTCCATCCCTAGTTTCTGACTGCCGGTTCCTCCATTTGTTCCTCATCTGAATCCGATTCAGGATCTTGTCAGGTTCTAGTGTCTTCTTCTTCTTCTGTTAGTTTGGTTTCTTGTTCGTATCCGTCCAATTCGTCAAGTGTCATCCAGTTACTGGCTAGCGTCCAGTTTTCCACCGGGTAAGCCCTTGTGTCCTCGAGCCAGTTTTCATTGAATGATCCGGAGTTCATCACCTTCTTCTCCGAATCCCAGTCGGCAATGGTCCTGTCTTCCATGAAGACTATGTTCCGACTCCGGAACACCTTCTTGTCGACCAGATCCCACACCCGATAACTGAACTCATCATCGCCGTATCCAAGGAATATGCATGGCTTGGACTTCGGATCCAGCTTTGCTCTCTTATCCTTTGCTACATGCACATATGCGAGACACCCGAACACCTTCAGATCCCGAGACACCCGAACACCTTCACCCGAACACATCCTTATTGGTTCATACTCTTTGCGGTGTGTCTCCATCCAAGGGTACTGAGGGTGATCTGTTTATCACATAGGTCGCCGTCGTCAGTGCCTCAGCCCAAAACATCTTGGGTAACTTTGCATGTGCTAGCATGCTCCAGACTCTCTCCATTATGGTCCAGTTCATCCTTTCGACCAACCCATTTAGTTCCGGCATCTTCGGCACAGTAAACTCGAGCCGGATTCCCTTCGACCGGCAGTACTCCTCGAACTGCCCCCGATATTCTCCTCCGTTCTTTGCTCGAACCATCTTCAACTTCCGACCGGTTTCTCTTTCCACTCTTGTGTGGAGCTCCTTGAAGACGGATACCACCTGATCCTTCATCTTCAGTGGTGAGACCCACAACTTTTGGCTGTGGTCATCTATGAACGTCACGAAGTACTGCGATCCGGCATGTGACTTCGTGTCCACTTGACACACATCGGTATGCATCAGCTCTAGTGGTGCATTCCGTCTCATCGGTGGTCTTAACCGGAAGGAGGTTTGGTTTTTCTTGCCAGGCAAGCAATCGGTGCACTTTTCAAGTTGCACGTCCTTCACCGAAATGAGGTTGTCTTCGGCAAGCCTCTTCATCCCCTTCTCACTCATGTGACACAGTCTTTTGTGCCATAGCTCACCGGCAGTGTCTGATGGTACGTTCACTTCTTCCTGGCATATCCGGGCATTCATCAAATACAATGTGTTGATCTTTCGGGCTCGAGCCACTATTAGACTCCCTTTGTTGAACTTCATGACTTCGTTCCGGATGCTACCCGTGTAGTGTTCATCATCTAGTCGATCGACTGATATCAGGTTCAGTTGAACCTCCGAAACGTGTCAGACATCCTTCAACAGCAACTTGCATCCGGTTGATGTCGTCAACAACACATCTCCTATGCCAACAAGTCGGCATGTACCTTCATTCCCCATCTGGACACAACCATGATCACCGACTGTGGAGGATGAGAAGCATCTTTGGTCCGGTGTCAGGTGGAAAGACGCTCCAGAATCGACAACCCACGTTGTTTCATCGCCGACAAGGTTTAACTCATTCTCTTCGGTAATGAGCATCAGTTCTTCTTCACTTGTCGTGATTGTCGACGTTCCTTTCCGTCCCGGGACCCTACGGTCCGAACTGTTTGAATCCGAACTCTTCTTCTAATCGGTGGTGCCGGTTTCTTTCTCTTTCCAGAAGTGCCGACAATTCTTCTGGAAGTGTCTCGGCTTCCCGCAATAGAAGCACTTCGACCTTGTCTCTGACTTGTCCTGGTTTTGTGGACTCTGATACCGGCCTTTTCCCTGGTTCTGGTCATCTTCCGTGACCAAGGCCTTTGGATCGGTTCCGGATTCCCGATCCTCACTAGGTCCTCTTTATTCATCACTGGATCCCATCCGGAGAGACCAATTTCCCAACATTCTCGTCCAGGCACCTTCGTGTGTCACATAACTCTTGACTACGCCCCAAAAGAGGCTCAGTCCGTCGTCCTCCTTCGCTCGGCGCTACCCGTGCCGAACTCCGGTCTTTTTCCATGCACGCTTTGTTGGCCCCTTCCCGGCGAGATTGTGAAGATCACCGTAGGATCGCCCATCTGCACTTCCACACCGCATCTCAAAGTCTCCGGATCAGTGTGAGGATTGCCGTAGGATCGCCGTGAGATCGCCCATCCACTACCTTTGCCCTCGTCCCCACACCACCACTGTCAGTCTCTTGGTCTTACGCCGACTGCTGAAGTCTCTAGCCCAATGTGAAGGATCCTCCTTGAGCCTCTCGTCTTTCCCAACGCTATCCCGGGTTGCCCATCTCCGCAAGTCGATGTACCGTGTTCCAGCCTCCCCATAGGACTGCCTCTTCCTCCCTTCCGAATCGGTTATTCGGAAATCCGCTCTGCCCGGTTCTCGTCCGGGTTCGTTGTCGTGAAAAATCCGTCACTATGTGCGGATTGTGAAGCGGAATCACCGGGGTTATGGACTGGAAGGAATGAAGGCTCACACGCTTAACACAAGCAAGATTTACACACGAGACAAGTAGGTAAAAGAAAATATTCGTTTAATGCCAAAGAAAATAGATTCTTTATAATTCTAGAATCATGTTATAACGGATTGGATATGAATATGAGAGATCATTCTTGGAAAAAAAGGAGCCTACAACCATGTAAGGAGTGGTCCAATATGAATATGAGAGATTATTCTTGAAAGGAAAGAGCCAACCATGTAAGGAGGGGCCCATTCACGTCGGGTTCACCTAATGATGTCGTGAAGATGCACATGCATGCGTGCTTCGCTTGAGCGGGACCACTGGGGTCTTGGACCGGGGAGGAGGTTGGCAGATTTGTCCAAAAGACAACGATGTGAATGTAAGAGTCGAGGAAACACTATTACACTTGAAAAGATCGAAGATTTTTATACTTGAGAAGAAGATAGATGTCAAGAAGAAGAATAAGAAGAGTATTATATTATTATTGATGATGATGATCTCCAAATTGACCCCCCTTTACACAAGCCCAACTAGAGGCTTTTATAGGTCTCTGCATGCTTGTGACATGCATAAAACCATGGGCTAAACCCATGGTTTTGTGCACATGGTTTTGCTTATGACATGCATAAAACCATGGGCTTAAATCCATGGTTTTGTGCACACGGTTTTGTACGTTTGTTTCCTATGGAATACTGAATATGATAAGGAAATATAATAAATCTACAGCATTTAGTAGTAGCTTTAGTGGCAAGCTAATTGTTTCCTATCTTGGAGGTGCAAGGTTCAAATTTTACTTGCACCCCTCTATACGCACTCAATGCCATTAGGCACTAGGATTATTTATTATTGATTTATTTTCATTTTTACAAGTATTTGTGTAATGTGCGTGGAACCACACTTTTTCAGTTTTTCTCCCACTAGACGTGCAACATCACAACACCATCTGTCACTCTCTGAATTATCGGGTCCCGTTCTCTTGCCGCCACCGTCAGTAACTTGGTCTTACGTCGGATCCGATGCCGACCGCCGAAGTCTCCAGCCTGGTGTGAGGTGACCCATAGGACTGGTCTTTGTTCCTCCGCTTCCCTGTTCTTCTCTCGAACTCATCGTCGACCTCCTTGTCTTGCTTCCGCCTCCATCTTCCATCTCTCTAGGTCTCACGCCGGCTATCGGGCCGGCTGCCGGAGTCTCCAGATGAGATGTGGGGATACCGATTCCGAAATGACTCCCAACGACTCGTCTGAGGCCACCAACCCTTTTAGTGGTGTCGGTAGAAAGCATCTATGATCGATCAAGCCCCGCTTGGGCTTGATTTTCCAATGTCCCGAGTTTCAGCTCCGATGCTGATCCTGCCGGACTCGTTCTGTACCCTTGATCATCTTCCTCCCTAACTCCAACTTTCGCCTTGGTCGATCTTTCTCCCCATGTAAAGAGGGTGGCTCATTCCACACCCTCTTCCGTATCGACACCTTCATACCGAACCTGACCCCTATCGAACAATCCACATACGGATCGTGCTCCATCCGAATCTGAATGCCGACCAGTTCGATCCCCGGTCGGGTCGACTTCCAATTC
Organism: Azolla caroliniana; assembly: GCF_043228905.1. NCBI lineage: Eukaryota > Viridiplantae > Streptophyta > Polypodiopsida > Salviniales > Salviniaceae > Azolla > Azolla caroliniana. Next base: position 9,863,922 of record NW_028230441.1, on the reverse strand, counting down.
TGCTCCCTTCAGCGCTGACTCTCATTTCCTCCTTCTCTGCCGCAGCTCCGTCCTCGACCTCCTCACAAGCCGTTTCCCATCCATCTTCGTTGGCATCGTGCCAGGACTCCTCGCTAGCGCCTTCCATCTCTCCGGTCTTATGTCGGCACACGGGATCGACTCCCGGAGTCTCCGGAATCCGCGTGGAGGGCTCTTCTCCGCTCCCGACCTCCTCCTCTGCCAATATTTCTCCGCAAGTCGAGAGGGTGTCTTGCTCCACACCCTCTCCCGTGGTACCGTCGTACTATTCTTCGGCCTCTGCCTGGGCCATGTCCGCCTTGTTCGGAAGGCCGACTAGTTCTGAGTCTTCGGAACCCTAAACCCTAAACCCAACCATTGCCTTTAGAGCCTCGTACGCTTCCCGGACCAAGGCTTCGACATTGAGCTTCGCTGATCCTTCTTGTTGCGTGCCCACCTCCTACCGTGATGACGCCCCGTCACACGTTATCTTCCCTTTACCTTTCGCGGACCGCTCCTAATCCAACCGTCGGCATACTCGTTCGACTTCTGACCAGTCCTTGATAAGGCCATTCGCTCCGTCGTGGTCTTCGAGCTCAATTCCAATGGCCTCCTGTTCCACTCGATCGATCGACCTAACGAACAACAGGACTTTGTCCACCCCCACCAGACTTTGTTCCCGCTCTGGGAGCCACCGCTCGAACTCTCAGAACGCCTTCCTTGCGCCTCGGTGGGTCTTCACCAATACAACCCACTAGTCGAAGTCACGTCGTCCCCGGCTTTTCGGCAGTCCTCTGAATGCCTGTAGGAGCGCCTCTTCGAAGGCCTCCCACGAACTATGAGCTTCTCGGAGCTCCTTTACCTCCGTGTGCATCCGGAGAGCTATGACCCAACAGAAGAATTCCAGCCTCAACGCCTCGTCTACGCCTCACACCTCCATTTTCGCGTTGTAGGCTTCCAAGTAGAATGGGACTTTGTCCCCTTTGACACGACCGACTCTTTCGACCACTCGCTCAATAGCTTGCTGCATCGCTTCTCGTCTCATCGTCACTCGTCCAAACTCTATCACCACTTCGGCCACCATCTGCATGAAGTCTTCGTCTTCCAACTCCATCCTCCCTTGCCACCAACTGCATGAAGTCTTCGTCTTCACGTCGGGTTCACCAAAGATGTCACAGTAATCCGCGAGTATGTGTTGAAAGGGGCGGGACCATCGGGGTCTCGAACGAGGAAGAGATGGATGCCGGGAAGCCGACTCTCTCCGGTCTCTGTTGCACCGGTTGTGGCGCAAACTGGAGCGATTCCGGATGCGTACCGGAGGCTACCGAACGCGAGAGAGGGAGAGAGAGAGAGAGAGCACGCGTGCAACACCGACTCAACACACGCATCTTATGTATAGGAAACAAAAAGAAAGAAACGCACCCGACACCAACAGAGACATGGATATGCACAACCTTTTATATATATAATTACAAGACCAAGGTACAGGTCCGGCTTCGAGCCAGACTAAGGTAGGTTAGGTTAAAACAACAGTTTGTTGCCAAGCCGCCGATCTGGAGACCCTCGGGCTTGTCGCGCCGAGCGGGGTCTTGCACAGGAGATAGAGCAGAAGCGAAAACCCCTTAGGACATACAAGATCTTAACTCCACTAAATCCTAAACAAACACAAAGAGTTAACCCACACGACAATGAAGAAGAAGAAGACCTCAAAGAACCCTAACAGAAAACAAGTAAGAAGAAGAAAGATTATCATACCTTGGACCTAATGGTATACCATCCTAACTCAAAATGGGCAATCCCTTTTACAAGGGACCCTCCCTTCCTCTTATAGCACAAGGAGAGAGGTGCGTAACAATGCAGGATAAATGCCATATTACATGGGATTCTCTGTCCCAACATAAACTCCTATTCGGTGCCATAAAGGCACCCCATTATCTTACACATGTATACAAGGGTGAGTGCTCACGCCACACCCCACTGATATTCCCATTAGCCCCGGTTTTCTCACTATGGCCGTGAATCTCCACAACAACGTACACACAACTTGCATCATGGAACAAATTTTGAACACTGTTGGAGTGATCTCTCTGACCGAGACCTCTCGACTCCAATCTGTATCTCACACACAAGATGAGATCACAATTGAGCAATTGCTCACTACTACCTTGAATCAATTGGCCGAAATAAGGCAAGCCAATACGACTTTGGAAAAGAAATTCCAAGAATTGACTATTGAGTCCAAGAAAGAAGGTGAACCTTCTTTCGTAGTCACGCCATATAAGGGAGATAAGAAAGTGTTGAGAGATCAGCTCAACATAGTTTAGTTATTTAGTCAACCATGTAACTTCGTAGTTACCTAGATAGAATCTAGTTTGAAGTGTTGACTATAACACCTTAAATAGGACCTTGTACTTAGTGGGATATTTTAGATCCTCCACTCCAAGTACATTTAATATAGGACTTACACCTTTGTACCTATATTCTCCTCACACATCTGCACCCTTGCACATGAGATCTATATATACCTAATTGTGGGTATTTTTGTATTTGATGATGATAAAGCTAATTTAATATAGTTACTCATCCCCCATCTTGTGTTGTTCATAAGTGTATCTCTCTCTCTCTCTCTCTCTCTCTCTCTCTCTCGCTTCCTCTCACACACATACACACACCTATCACATAATCTTCCGCTTATCAACTAATCACATAATTAGGTACTAATTAATCCCTACTTAATTACTTACCTAATTCTTAACAGGTCCAAAAGCCTACTAGTATTTTCCTCCATCTTGTGTTGTTCATAAGTGTATCTTCCTCTCTCTCTTCCTCTCACACACATACACACACATATCACATAATCTTCCGTGCTTAACTTAATCACATAATTAGGTACTAATTAACCCTTGCTTAATTACCTAATTCTTAACATAGTATCAGAGCGTGTGGTTTAGAAAATCCACTAAGCCCACACGACTTCGTGATTGTGTGTTTGAGACGTCGATGACAAAATCCGGCTATCATCTATCGTAGTGCCGCTACATAGCATGTGTACGTGACCGAAGGAAGGAAAGTAAAAACAGAAGACACGACAATCAACATGAACACACAAATGGGTAGCTTGCTCCCTAGTGAAAAGCTAGACCAGAGCAATTATTGATCTTGGGAGTACAAGATGAACCAATACCTTGTCTGCCAAGGGTATTGGAGCTACATCAACGACGCTCAACCGAAAGAACGCTGACTATTCAACATGGGAGCAAGCGGCTAGTTGAGTCATGTATTTCTTGGCAACATGTGTCCACGATCACATGCTTAGCCACATTCGAGACACCAATACGCCTTAAGAAGCGTGGGCAAACTTAAAGAAAATTTTTGCCGCCAACACGACTGCCCACAAGTTTCAACTCCGACAAGAGTTGAACAACATTCGGCAAAAAGATATGTCTGTGTCGGACTACACCGCCAAGATCATGAGCATTTGTGACTTGCTTGGCTCCATCAACATAATCGTTGACGAAGACGAGATGGTTCAAGTATGCTTGGGCGACCTCGCACAACAATTTGACTCAGGATGACAATCTTAGCAAGGGAAAACCCTCCTTCGTTCTTCGACCTTCAATCAATACAAAGATGTTGGAAGGACAAATGTTCTTCTCAAGTTTAGACGATGGCTGAGGACGAGGTCACAGCGGTAAAAGAGGCCAATTCGGCCCATCACACAAAGACAAATCAAACCTTCACGGAAGCCATCGAGGAACCTTCGGAAGAAGGGGGAGCTTCCATGCCGAACAAGGTCAGCAAATGAGGCCCGCAACTCGCAACTATTGCGGAAAAATTGGCCACCACAAGGAGGAGTGCCGAAAAAGAAGAAGCGAGTTGGCTTTGACAAGTCGACAACTCAAGAATTATGCCACCAACTTCAAATATGATGACTCCACAAGAACCTCCAATTCGGAAGACATGTGGTTTGTTGATTCCGGCGCCTCACATCACATGACATCTCCAAAAGAGTGGTTCAATGACTTGTGTACACCGGATCGACCGGCTTCATAGAGACGGGAGACGACACCACACATCCCATTTGGCACATCGGCAATGTCCCATTCGGGAAAGAAGGCAAGCAAACTTGCATCGAGAATATCTTGCACGTGCCCACAATAATGAAGAATCGTGGATCAAGGCATGCAAGTCCGCTTCAACAACGAGGGTTGTTTCATCGAGAAAGATGGCCGACTCATAGCCAAGGGACGGAGAGACAATCGAATGTTCATCCTTTATTCGAACGAGGTGAAAGCGGCCATGTATGCCAAAGGTCTCAAAACCAAGACAAGCATTGAGTTATGGCACAAAAGAATCGGCCACATAAACCTCCAATGGCATCAAGCAATGCAATTGAAGGGAGTCGTCATCGGACTTCCGGCATTCGAGTCGAAATGAGTCAACCGAGTATGCGAAGCATGCCAACTCGGCAATCAACATCGACTCCCAGTCCCGAAGGAGAGCTCCAGGAGCAAAGGCCTCCTCGACATCATACACTCGGATGTATGCGGACCGACTCAAACGCCGACGATCAGCGGATGCTGATTCTACGTCACCTTCATTGACGACTACTCGCGCTATGCGTGGATCTTCCCGATGAAGAAGAAGAGTGAAGTGCTCTCCCACTTCCAAAAACTCAAGGGCCAAGTCAAAAAAGAAACCGGTCGGCACATTCAATGCCTACCATTTAATAAAAAATTTAAACCTAACCACTTAAGTCAAACTAGTTAAACATCTAAAGAAACAAAAATACATTAAATTAAATAAACATCTAAGTTAAATTTATTAAATCAATAAAAGAAACTTTAATTGAACCATTAAATTAAATAAACATTTAAATTAAATTAATTAAATCAATAAAAAACCATTAATTAAACCATTACATCAATCAACTATTAAGGTAAAAAAAAAAGGTTAACCAAAAACCTTTAAACCTGTAAACCAAACCTATAAACCTATAAACCCGAGTTTTAAAACCGAACCGCACCGAAACCGAACCGTTTATCGAGAATCCAAACCAAACAAAACCATTACATTTTTTTGGAACCAATAAACCGTTAAACCATGGCTTAACGGTTCGGTTTGGTTTGAGCCAAACCGTGCCCATTGCTAATGGCCATCTATCTCATGAATCAATGCACCACTAATGCAGTGCATGAGCTAACTCCATACGAGCTCCTTGTCGGAAGGAAGCCGATCCTATCGCACCTCAAGGTGTTCGGAAGGATTGCGAATGTACGCATCCCGAATGAACAACGACAGAAGCCCAATGCCAAGTCGGAGGAATGTGTCCTCATAGGATACTCGTCCGAGAAGAAGGCATACAAGCGCTACAACCCTTCTACCCGAGTGGTTCGGGTAAGTCGAGATGTAGTCTTCGACGAGTTCGCATCTTGGTATGCACCAAAGACAACTTCGACTCTGACTCCACTTGACCCGGAATCTGCCGAACAAGAGGTACAAGATGAAGATCGGTTTGAACACATGTTCGAAGGTTCGATTATGACCGGCAATACTCCTCGAACTACCCTCGGTAATCTTCTCTGTTGTCCGCTCGAACCGCCTTCAACTTCCGGTCGGTTTCTCTTTCCATTCTCGCGTGGAGTTCCTTGAAGACGGATAGCACCTGATCCTTTGTCTTCAACGGTAAGACCCACAGCCTCCGGTTGTGGTCATCTATGAATGTCACGAAGTACTGCGATCCGGCATGTGACTTCGTGTCGACTTGAAACATATCGGTATGCACCAGCTCCAGTGGTGCATTCTGTCTCATCAGTGGTCTTGACCAGAAGGAGGTTCGGTTTTTCTTGCCGGCCAAGCAATCGGTGCACTTCTCAAGGTGCACGTCTTTCACATTCGGAATGAGGTTGTCTTCGGCAAGTCTTCTCATCCCCTTCTCACTCATGTGACATAGTCTTTTGTACCACAGCTCACCGGCAATGTCAGATGCTACGTTCACTTCTTCCCGGCATATCCGAGCATGCATAAGATATAGAGTGTTGGTCTTCCGGGCTCAAACCACAATCAGGCTTCCTTTGCTGAACTTCATAACTCCATTCCGGATGCTACCCGTGTAGCGTTCATCATCTAGCCAACTGGCGGATATCAAGTTTAGCCGAACCTCCAGAACATGTCAGACATCCTTCAGCAGAAACTTGCATCCGGTTGATATTGTCAACAACACATCTCCTATGCCGATGATTCGGCAGGTCCCTTGATTCCCCATCCTGACACAACCATGATCTCCGGTTGTGTAGGATGAGAAGCATCTCTGATCCGGTGTCAGGTGGATCGACGTTCCGGAATCGACAACCCACATTGTCTCGTCGCCAACAAGGTTTAACTCATTCTCCTCAGTAATGAGCATCAGTTTTTCTTCACTTGTCGCGATTGCCGACGTTCCTTTCCGAGCCCGGTCTCTCTGGTCTGAACCCTTCTTCGAATCGGTAATGCAGGTTTCTTTCTCTTTCCAGAAATGCCGACAAATCTTCTGGAAGTACCCCAGCTTCCCACAGTAGAAGCAAGTAGGCATCCCCCTTGACTTCGACCTCGTCCCCAATTTGTCCCGATTTTGGAGACTCCGATACCGGCCTCTTCCCCGGTTTTGGCCATCTTCCGTGATCAAGGCCTTCGGATCGGTTCCGGACTCCTGGTCCTTCCGGCGAGCTTCTTCATCTAGCAAGCTTGACTTGACTCTTGCTAGGGACAACTAGTTTCCTTCCGGCCCGGCATTGCCCAACGTGACAACTAGCGTCTCCCAACTATTCGGGAGGGAACCAAGCAAGAGCTGTGCGAGTACCTCATCCACGAGAGGTACTTCCAACGAGGTAGCTTGGTATATTAACCCCTGGAAGGAATTCATGTGCTCCGCCATACTGGAGTCGTCCTGGTACCGAAGCCTCACTAGCTTCTGGAATACCGAAACCCGATTAACGGCATTCTTATTCTGGAACATGATGTTGATCTTCTCCTACAGTTCATGAGCCTTACTTTCTTCATTGAAGTTGTTGTACATGCTCATGTCAATGAAGCACCGGATGTATGTCGTCGTCTTCATGTGCATCACCTCCCACACTATGACGTCGATCTTATCCAGTCTCTTGTCCCCGAACTGAACCGGCAACCAAAGATCTTTAACCACTAGCATATCCCTCATCTTCAACTTCCACACTAAGTAGTTGGAGTCGGTGAGCTTGAACATGCCGCCGAACGATTCTTCCATTTCCTGTGTTGTTCGCTCTGATACCAGTTTGAAGAGAATAACGTGGAATATTGCTCGGCCACAACCGAGTCTTGAATCACTTTGATGAAAATCAAACACAGAAATGGGAATTGGGGAGTGAACGCATGTACGCACACAAAGAATAATAGAGGATACATAGGATGTTTACGTGAAAATCCAAATAGGGAAAAACCACAAGAGCCCACAGACTCCAAACTATCATTATATGAGAAGGGTACAATCAGAGACTCGGAGGCAACCACCTCGAGCTCTGTTTCTTCGCCAAGCGGCGGTTACAATAGAGTATCGCTCTATATCTCCTCTCTCTCTCTCTCTCTCTCTCTCTCTCTCTCTCTCTCGATCACTCTCTATACAATAGTTATGCACATACAACAATATGACAACAACCTTACAAAGTGATTGTCCTAAGTTATATTTATACTTATATGAACTTAGGGCTATTTACAAATATAGCCTCAATAGGCTTACTCAAAACATATTTACAAATATGTCCTGTCTTCCGGTTCTCACCGGGTCCATCCAATCCGGTTTCCGGATCTTTTCTGATTTTCACCGGGTCCATCCGATCCGGTTTTCGGATCTCTTCCGGTTCTCACTGGGTCCACTTCATCCATAACCGGATCTCATCCAGAGGGACCGATTTCCCAACACTATCCATCTCCAACACCCGGTCGATAACTTGATCAATGGTGTTGGTCGGGAAGTCCAACACGGAAAGCGGAAAGCATTGTCATTGTCTGGAGCGGCTCCCGAAGAGCGGCCAGGAAGACAGCTTTTGCCTCATCCTCCGAAGCTGCCCTTGTAAGCTCACTATGTAGCGTCTGAAATCGGATGATGAATTATGGGACTGTCTTGTTGGGTTCTTGACATACTGTATAAATTTGGCTGATGAGCTCCCTCTGTTCCATCTATTAGTGAAACAGTCTTAAAATTTTGTCCTTTAGAGCTTCAAAGGTGGCGAAGCTACCCGGAAGATGCTTTTTGTGTCATCTCACCGCTGGTCCCTCCAGGGTCATTGCGAATTCAGCAATCTTTGATCGCTTTACTATTGCTTCCGACAATCATTGCGAGACATGGTTGGCTTCCCATGTTTGCAAGAAGGTGTACACATGCGCTTCTGCATCTAGGTCATCTCCATATTTGGAGTACATGTACGCCATGTTGTTGTCATCAGTTGGCCGTTCCAGTGGTGGCGTCGGTACGCGATCGTCCTTCTCCTCCAATTGTTGGTCCGGCGGTGGTGTCGGAATGTGATCTTCTGTCTTCTCTAACTGTTGATCCAGTTTCTCCTTTTGTGCCGGTCGTGTTGGTATCGTCGTTTTGGACTTCTGTGTCGGTATGTGCTCAATTCCGTCTTCCTCGGGTTCGTTCGGAGTATCGTGATTCGAACGGTAGTTGGATTGTACGTTGTGTTCGTTGTCCAACTCCTACTCGATCGGTGAAAATGCTTCGAATTCTCTGGCACCTGTGGTGAGTGTTTGGAGTATTGATTTTGCGTCGCGCAGACTGCTCAAGCTACAGCCTTCGTCTGGATGCCGGTGATTTTGTAATTGGAGTGATTCCTCCGCAACCCCCCGAATCTCTCTGGGAAAAGACCGGTCCTGTCAGATCTCCTCCGCCGCCTGTTGGTAGGCCTCCCGCCTCTACAGTCTTTCGGCTAGTCTTCTCGCTCGTTTAGCAACTAGGTCGTTTGTTGGTCTAGTCATCCATTCCCCGTTCACTTCACTTTTGTAGAAATCGTGGTCACCAAAACTATGTTTATCTTGGGTTGGACTAGCCACAACACAGGGTGTCCTTCTGGAACACTTCACCAAAGGGGTGGTTAAGGAAATGATGTAATCCGACTAATTCCGGGTACGTTCCGGATTGGGGTAATGCACAACCGGTTAATTAGGACATGCATAAGATATAGAATGGAAAGACATTACGACAGTAGACAAGGGACACCGTAATCTTAAATTAAAACTCCAACTTGTATTACTTCCCCTCCCTATAACATTGATTCCCGGATCCTTTTATAGGCCTCTGGTTGAGAATACAAAACAATTATTGTCTAGGAATCGGTTCGTATCCGGATCGCTACAACTATTGCAGACCCACCTGTTCCTATAATATTTCTAACTAATTATTTCTCTATAATATTCGACCATGACTCGTCCCTTTCCACATTTGTCCTCCGGACCATACTCTGGCCAACAGTTACCACCAACATTTATATACCCTATTTTATAAATGGTACTTTCTCAATGTAGCTTTGGCCTAATAAGAGGTTTTTTTGTCATAAATTTGTGTAAAACTTTCATAATCTCGTGTTCATTATGTTAGTCTCATGTTTTGAGCCTATCCTTGTACGTTAATCATCGTTCTACTATGTGAGAGTGAGAGGGGAAAGGAGAGGAACACGTCGCACCCTTCAACTTGTCAAGAGTGTTCGAATTGTGTGACCCTTTGACTCATGGGATCCTTCAACTCCCCCCGATGTTCGGACTCGTGGGAGCTTTTGACTCCTCTGAGTCTTCGAGTCCCTTACATTGTGCCCATCTAATCTTTGCATTCTCCCTAGTCCAAGACCCACATGGTCTTGCTCAAGTAGCATACACACATGCATTTATGCGACACTATCGCCATGGTTTTGTTCCTTAGGGACCTTCCTTCTACCTTATATGTAAGATCCTATCCCATGAGCACTAGGCACTTCATTTAGCGTACCCCCAGTGACATGGAAACTAGGTTCACCATTCATTTAAAGTGTATGTAGAGCTAGAAGGTTGGGTGTAACTCATCTTTATGCCATACATTCAAGTGCATTTGGCAACTTTCACATGTCCCCATGAAATGGGCAACATCCTTATACATCATGGGTCAATAATACTTTCCTTCAACTTCGCAAAAGTTTCCCACACACCCTTGTGGACTGCCCAAGGACATTCATGGAACTCAAACACCTAGGTTGTTTGTTCCTCTTTGCAAACCACCCTTGTTAGTGTCACCATCCTATTTTTGGGTGCTAGAGATACCCTCCTTGTAGGAAGTATTTGTACACTTTCTTTAAAAAAATTCGTGTGTACTCCTTGGACCATGAAGTGTTCGCCTCCATTGAGCTTAGTAATCTACCTATATGCTACCACTCCCCTTCATATTCATGTTCATTGAAGGCATTGTCCATGAATGTCCTTGTGGACTGCCCAAGGACATTCATGGAACTCAAACACCTAGGTTGTTTGTTCCTCTTTGCAAACCACCCTTGTTAGTGTCACCATCCTATTTTTGGGTGCTAGAGATACCCTCCTTGTAGGAAGTATTTGTACACTTTCTTTAAAAAAATTCGTGTGTACTCCTTGGACCATGAAGTGTTCGCCTCCATTGAGCTTAGTAATCTACCTATATGCAACCACTCCCCTTCATATTCATGTTCATTGAAGGCATTGCACACTTTCACATTTTCTTCTACAATAGATGCTTGGATCATCTTAAAGATATCAAGAGAGACATATTCATCTTCCAACATCATGTTGCTTTAAATTTGCTTTCTCTTTTGGAATATGTCTACCATGACATTATTCTTGCTTGAGATATGATGGACCTATAGATTCATCGACTTTATGTTCACGATCCACCTTAGCATGGCCAAGTCTCATGGTGCACACCTTGAGCCTAGGATTTGAAGAAAATTTGTTTCAATCACTACCTCTATGTCGATTAGGTAACCCTGATCTACCTTCATCATAGTCACTATACCCCGTAGTTCTCTCTTTACTTTGGCATATTCCTTTTGTTGCTCACTAAACACCTTTGCCCCAAATCTTATGGCATGTTGGTCATTGGTGGCCCATCCAATCCTAGTTGAACTCCTACCTATAGTCATGTCAATGGGCATCCCCACTTTGTACACAATTTTTCACAAAGCTAACATCATTACTAGCTTTTCCTTCAATCTCTCTATTGGCTCTATGTGCTCAACTTCCCACTCATCTTTTTGTCTCTTCTTAAATAGCCCATATAAGGGCTCAACTCTATGAGCAAATGGGGGATCCAAATGTGGTAGAATGCATAGGCACCCAAGAACTGCCTCACCTTTGCGATTTACATTCTTCCTCTTCATTAGACTCCCAATGATTGATGGCCAAAATTTAGCCTCTCACCCCTCTTGGTTTTGTGCTTCTTTCCCCACTTAAACCCCTACTGATGTAGAGGAGTGGATGGCCTCAACATTTTGTGGCTTGGCTTCTTCCATGAGTCTCTTCATTCTCCTTAACCAAAGTTCAATTCCAAGGGGCGCCTTGTTTCTGATGAGTGGACCGTGTTGCCTACAAAATAAACCGTGTTTCTTAACAGGAACTCTTGGAACTCCTTGCATTCCCTTCTTTGGTGGTGAGGGTTGTCACACCATATCCACCTTTTCACCAAACAAACATGTAGATAAAAGACATTCATAAAAGATCAATTACAATTTTAAAGGTTCAATTGCAACCCACCAAACAGAGATATCAATACAAATAAAAGATAAATTACAATTTAAAAGTTTCAAATAATAATAATAAATTAGAGTTAAATTTAAATTTTGTTGCGTGAAGTTTCGAGACACAAAGAACCGTGTTCTATTGCATCACTAATTATATCGATAATGGCATTGTAAAGAAAGAGAGACGTAAGTGGTGCTATGCAACGAAAGCGAGCTTTATGTGTGTGTGAGTGCACATAAGGCAGAGAGAGAGAGAGAGAGAGAGAGAGAGAGAGAGAGAGAGAGAGGTTAGAACAAGAAGTTGTGTTAACAAAAAATATGATAACATCCAACAATGACTAAGTTACACTTGGAGTTGGTTTAAATACCAACTAGTCTAGGGCAAGTGCCCTTTCTACTAATTACAAAACTCGCCTGGTAAGATGTCCATTGGCTAGTGTGAACACTATCTCTATGGAAGTTGAGTTCGATTCGCAACACGCCCCTTCGAACACAACTTCCGGATGTCGAAAAGTTGGTTTGGTTTGATCCTCGAAAATTGAATAAGCTTTCAGAAGGTTAGTCGACACGGCTTACGATTTCGATTGTTCAATTACTTCATGCTCCTTGTTCGGCTCAATTATCATCATACTTCGACCCCTCTGACCGGTTTCGATTGACTGATCGGCTTCAGTTCGGCATTGACGATACTATTGGCAATTACTGTTATTTTCCGGTACTCCCTCTCAAGCTCGACAATGCAGATATCATGAGATCAAGATCCGATGTAAATTGCCTGAGCTTGTCGACTCCTAAGGCCTTACTAACGATGTTAGGAACCTGAAGATTCATGTGGATGTGTTGTAAGTCAACATCTCCAGCCTGAACATGTTCTCAGAAAGTTAGTCAACACGGCTTACGATTTCGATTGTTCGATTGCTTCGTTCTCCTTGTTCAGCTCTATTATCATCATACTTCGACTCCTTTGGCTGGCTTCGATCAACTGATCGGCTTCAGTACGGTGTCGCGTTGTTACCCGCGTGCGTGGGGAACGAGGCGGGACCACCGGGGTCTTGGACCGAGAAATAACTTAGAAAGAGGAGAGCAGAAAGGCCACGGACGCACTTGCACACGCACAGTCACGGGAGCACACAGGAATCACAGTTCAACGACATAGCAACACGAGACGACTAGAAGTCCGAGTATATGAACACGTATGTATATTAATATATATATATATATCGAGATGGTTACAACTAATAGGCCGGCAAGGCGAACGCCGACGCACGCCTGTTCACTCACACACATAGAAGAGCGAGATGGAGACTCTACCGGAAGCACATGGGCTTCCCACGGAGCAGAGTCAGCCTCCCGAAAACCCTGCGCAAAAATGGCTATGGAGAGTGGCAGAGGAGAAGGGCTCGGTCCCAGTCCGGCAGCACTTCTTCCTCTCTAACGCGCGTCCCCCTTTTCCCCATTCCTCTCCCTCTCTTTTATAGCCCAAGGAGGGAGGCCGTTATCATCCGTTACATCATATTAATTCTCTGTCCTTTCGGACAGAGATACACCTCGATTCGCTCCCTATTGAATGCATGCTACTTAGGATTTCCTCTCAGCCGACTTGTACCTACCTACTTACTATACAACGAAAAGTGTGCTCACATGTAAGGGCCGGTTTACACACGCTAAACTCGGTTTCCGCCTAGGGACAATTTTCTTCACGACATCCACCCCCACCTAACCGCGCATCCTCCAGTATGCGCCAAAATCGGCTCTTGCTGGAGAAAACCAGTCCATGCTTTACTCTTCGCCTTCCGGTTCTTCATCCGCCTCGGACTGCCCGTCGTCGCCATCCACGCTTCCCAGGTCCAGCACGCACTCATGTCATTTCTTAAACTCTTTGACCCTCTTCCCCACTACCAGTATTGCCATCCTCGTACCGTCGAGCTTTGCAAGATGGTAGGTCCCGTTGTCGTTGCCGCCTGTCACTACGTAAGGCCCGAACCACCTCCTTGCAAACTTCCGCGTTGCCCTGTGCTGGTTGTCGAGCCTCACCACCTCTGACCCGGATCCCAGCCGACGCTGAGTAGTGGACAGTCTCCGCGTGGCGAGCCGCCGCTTCTTCCATCAGCCGTTTCATACCCCCTCGTCCGACATTCAGGTCCAGGGCCCTTCGGGTCTCGCTAGCGTGCACCCGACCATTCCACAGGTACACCACGTTGGCTCTCATTGCCTCGGCAAAGTCCCCGCAGTCCCTCCGGACGTGGCCGACCGCGTCGCACCACAAACACCGGTTTCCAGCCAGAGGCTTTTGGTCACGGGCCTTTTGCCACCATCCCTCTGTGCCTGTGCAATCTGGAGGTCTTTTACCATCCTAGTCAACTCCTCTAGAGCTGCTCCTCCGGACGAACCTTTGACCATGCCGGTCAAAGTCGATCCGGTCTCGAGCCAGTCTCGGGTCTCTTCCCTTTGCGCTGGCGGGGTTGGCTCGAGTTTCCTTGCCGCTACAGAGCCCGCCCCTGTTGATCCTTTATCAACCCACTCTTGCCATTTGTCGAAACGGCCACAACCTCTCTTCACCATGGCCCAGTCGACCGTCAGTCCATCATCAGTCTCCAATAGGAGACCCACTTGCTCCCGGTCCCTCGCATCCACTGACTTAACGAACAGCAGGACGCAACTTGTGTCTAGTACGGTCTAGTCGAGTGCCGAAAGACACGTGAGGCGTTCTTCAAACTCCCGAAGGAGCACCGACGCGTTTCTCCCCTTTTCGGGGGTCTCTACCCATTCCATGAAGTTCCTTTTTGAGAGCCGAAGCGCGTCATCAAGCCCGTATTTCTCGAGGAGCCGACCTTCAAACTCTTCCCAGGTCCGGCTCTCAGCTCGTACCTCGAGCACCTCCGCATGGATGCCCGGCATCGCCACCGGAGGGAATCCGATCAGTCTCCTTTCTTCCGGAATGTCTCTCATTACCATCTCGGCCCGGTAGGCCTCCAAATAGCTCGTGGCTTCCTTCCGACCGAACCGGCCTATCGTGCCGACGACCGCTTCAATAGCCCTATTGAGGGCGCCTGCGCCTTCGCGCGCACTCACTATCCGATCCACAGCCGAAGCCATGGCTTCCGCGAGATCCTACCCCCTCATCTTTCTATTCCTCTGCCGCTCGTTTCACGTCGGGTTCACCAAATGTGTCGCGTTGTTACGCACGTGCGTGGGGAACGAGGCGGGACCACCAGGGTCTTGGACCGAGAAATAACTGAGAAGGAGGAGAGCGGAAAGGCCACAGACGCACTTGCACACGCACAGACACGGGAGCACACAGGAATCACAGTCCAACGACACAGCAACACGAGACGACTAGAAGTCCGAGTATATGAACACGTATGTATATTAATATATATATATATATATATATATATATATATCGAGATGGTTACAACTAATAGGCCGGCAAGGCGAACGCCGACGCCTGTTCACTCACACACATAGAAGAGCGAGATGGAGACTCTACCGGAAGCACATGGGCTTCCCACGGAGCAGAGTCAGCCTCCCGAAAACCCTGCGCAAAAATGGCTATGGAGAGTGGCAGAGGAGAAGGGCTCGGTCCCAGTCCGACAGCACTTCTTCCTCTCTAACGCGCGTCCCCCTTTTCCCCATTCCTCTCCCTCTCTTTTATAGCCCAAGGAGGGAGGCCGTTATCATCCGTTACATCATATTAATTCTCTGTCCTTTCGGACAGAGATACACCTCGATTCGCTCCCTATTGAATGCATGCTACCTAGGATTTCCTCTCAGCCGACTTGTACCTACCTACTTACTATACAACGAAAAGTGTGCTCGCGTGTAAGGGCCGGTTTACACACGCTAAACTCGGTTTCCGCCTAGGGACGATTTTCTTCACGACAATGGCATTGGCGATACCATCGGCAATTACTGCTATTTTCCGGTACTCCCCCTCAAGCTCGACAATGCAGATATCATGAGACCAAGATCCGATGTAAATTGCCCGAGCTTGTCGACTCCTAAGGCCTTAGTAAAGATGTTAGCAACCTGAAGATTCATGCAGATGTGTTGTAAGTCAACATCTCCAGCCTAAACACGCTCTCGGATGAAGTGATAGTGCACTTCGATATGCTTAGTCCACGCGTGGAACACCGGGTTCCGAGCCATGTAGATATTGCTCATGTTGTCGCAGTATAGGCAAATCAGATCCTTGATGGGAACGCCCAAATCCTTCAATATGCGCTTGAGCCAGACAACTTCGCATGTGGCAACTGCCGCGCCCCTGTATTCAGCCTCTGTGCTCTACAATGCGATTGTCAGTTGCTTCTTACTGCTCTAGGATATTTCTCCACTTCCAAGCAAGAAGACGAATCCGGAAGTCGATCGTCTATCGACCTTATAGCAGGCCCAATCCGCGTTTGTGTATCCTTCGAGCCAAGTGATTGTGTCGAACTTATAGAGGATGCTAAAATCCATTGTCCCACGGACGTACCTAAATACTCTCTTAGCGCAATCGAGATGAATATTTCAAGGGTTCTACATGAATTGGCTAAGTAGACCGACCGAATAGCTGAGGTCGGATTGTGTGATGGTTAGATAGATTAAGTTGTCAATCAGTTGACGGTACTGAGTCAGATCGCAATTTTCTATCCTCTAATCGGCATCGAGTTTGAGATTTTGATTGAGCAGGTAGACGCAGCTTTGCACTCGGTCATTCTGAACTTGTAGAGTAAGTTGAGAATGTAGTGTCGTTGAGAGATCGTTATCCTGACTGGTGTCCAAATTACTTCGATACTGAGGAAGTAATGGAGCTCGTGCATATCTTTCATTTCAAATCTGCCGAATGGGAGCGATTTAACCTTATTAACATTGGCTAGATTCTTTCCTCCGATGAATAGATCATCCACGTACAAGTTGATGACAATCAGGTTGTTCGACTCAGTTTTGATGTAGTATAGGGAGTTGTCCGATTTCGACATTCGGAAGCCTATTTGGTGAAGATCTGTGTCATCTTTGAATGCCAAGCACGTGGTGCTTGCGTGAGTTCATATAGTGGCTTCTTGAGTCGACAGACTGTTATCAGGTGTTTTCTCGATTCGAAACTAGGTGGTTGAATCATGAAGACTTCTTCCTCTAACTCTCCTTGTAGGAAGGCATTCTTTACATCCATTTGGTGGAGGTGTCACCCCTTTGCAGTTGTGAGAGCTATAATTGTCCGAACAGTCATCATATTTTCCACGGGGGCAAAGTTCTCCTCGTAATCGACTGAATGTGTTTGAGATTATCCCTTAGCTACAAGTCGTGCCTTATAGCGATTTACCGAGCCTTCAGCATTATATTTTACCATATAGATCCATCTACATCCGATTGGTTTCTTGTGTGGAGAATGGGGAACGAGATCCCATGTCTCGTTTTTGCATAGGACCTGCATTTCTTCGTTCATGGCTTTGATCCATGGTGGATCCTTGGCTGCCTCAAAAAAGGTTTCCAGTTCTCGAACGGTTGCCACCTTCATCATAAAGGCATACACAAAGGCATAGTGATATGCCATATATTCATCGTAGTCAAATCGGTTGACCGGGTTTTCCTCTCGGGTGGAGTGACTGAGCTTCTCGTTTGCAGAGACTAAGGTTGTCTTTGCTCCATTCGTCCGGATGATTGGGAGATTAAGGCCTTCGAACTCACTATCAAGAGAGTGGGTCGACTCATTGTCAATTAGATCTTCATATTCCGGCATTTTGGTCTTCCCTTTGTCTAGCTTCGGACTCGGCCGAGATGTGTTGTGATCACTCAGGAGTTCTTGTGGTCCACTCAGCCTTGTACTAATATGGCTTTCTTCGAACATGTGCCGGAGTCAACCTTCATTTTCTATCTCTCTTTCGGCCTATTCCGGGTCGAGTGGGGTCAGAATCGATGTCATCTCTGGTTCGTACCAGGATGTCGACTCATCGAAAATGACATCCCGACTTACTCGAACTTTTTGGGTGGAAGGATTGTAACATTTGTACCCCTTTTGTTCGAGTGAGTATCCTACGAGGATACATTTCTCCGACTTCGGATCAAACTTTTGTCGCTTCTCGTTGGGAATATGTACATAGGCGATTGAGCCGAATATCTGGACATGGGATAAATCTGGCTTCTTTCCAAAACAATTCTCATGAGGGGTTGCATCGTGTACCCTAGAGATTGTACACCTATTCCTGAGGTAGACGGTTGTGTTATCTGCTTCTGCCCAGTACGATTTTGGCAGGTTTTTCTCGTTCATCATGGCCCTTGCCACCTCTATTATATGCAATTCTTCTGTTCGGCAACTCCGTTCTACTGAGGTCTATGTCGACATGAGAATTCTCATCGAATTCCTTCCTTTTGAAGATATGTTGTAAAGTCGTCCGAGGAATACTCCTTGCCTCCATCCGACCGAAGACATCGAACATGTTGACATGTGGCTTTTTCAACTTCGTTCTTAAATGTTTGGAAGTTTCCGAACACTTCACTCTTATGCCGCATGGGATAGATGTAGGTGTGCTTGAAGAAGTCGTTGATAAACGTCACGTAATATCGACATCGGCCAAAAGTGGTTGTTTGAGCTAGACCCTATATGTCAGAGTGGACTACGTCCAAGATTCCTTTACTCACATTCCTCTCTTTTGGGAATGGATGTTGGCATTGTTTTTCGAATTTTTATGCCTCACTTATGCTAGTGTTCTCTCTTTCTGAAAAATTCAGGAGGTCGATGACGATTCCTTTTGATTGCATGTTCTAGAGCTTCTAGAGGTTGATGTGGCCGATTCTCTTGTGCTAGAAATTTAAGTCGGTTTCGACTTTGAGGCCTTTTGCAAACATTGCCTACTTCACTTTGTTCAACTCGAGGATGAACATCCAGCCTTCTCGATGACCGTGTGCTATGATTTGGTCATCGTTTTCAATGAAGTGCCCTTCCTTGTTGAACTGCACTTGCATGCCTTGTTCTACTATCTGGCCAACCGAGACCAGATTTTTCGTGATGGTTGGGACATGCAAGACGTCTTTGAGTTAGGTTTGTTTTCCATCGTTCCCAAATGGGAAATTTCCGACATGCCGAATGGGGTGAGTCCTGTCGTCCCCCGTTTCGACATAGCCAGGTCAATCAAGCTTTTGTAATTCTCGCAACCAATCTTCCTGAGATGTCATATGATTGGATGCTCCTGAATTAAAAAACCATACATTATCTGAAGGAGAGGTGCTTGTCTCACATTCTGTCGACATTGAATGTGTTTTGTACCTCATCATGAACATTCTGTCATGATCGTCGTAGTCGGAATTTGAAGCATAGTTAGTGAGTTGTCGGTTGGTCGAAGCTGAGTCTCATTTATTCTTTCGAAACTCCTCTTCATAGTGGCCGAGTTTTCCACAATACTCGCATTCGATCGGGTTGTTGTGATGGCTTGATCCGGCAGGATGGCTGCCCCTTCTACGGAACTCCCTAGAATTGCTTCTATCGACTTGCCAATAGTGGGTGTCATGTTCTCGAGTCGGTTGACCTTGTCGGCCTCGGCCGAATCCTCTTCTATCGTCCGACTGGGAGTAGAGCATCTGACCATCTGGTGCATTGCTCCTTTGTTCGGCATGATTTTCTTCCACCAGTAACATAGATTGAAGGTCGAAAAAGGAGGGTTCATAGGGTATTCCCTTATGAGAATGGCCGATCTGATCATGCTGAATCGAGGTGCCAAGCCTCCGAGGCATATTTGCAGCATTTCTTCATCATCGGTGATGACATTGATAGATCTAAGGGTGTCTGATAGCTCCTTGATCTTCAAGGTCTAGCTGGTGATTGACATATCCCTCTGTTGCATGTTATTCAACTCCTATCATAGTTGAACCTTGCATGCATCCGTATTGGCCGCAAAAATCTTCTTGAGATTTCCCCAAGATTCTTTCGGCATTTTTGTCTCTCGAATATAGCCAAGCATGGGATCATGGACACATGATGCAAGGCAATACAACACACGGCTTGCGGCCTGCTCCCATGCTGGGTAGTCGGCATGTGTTGGGTTGGCTTGCGTTTCGTGAGCTCCTTCGATATAGCTCCAATAACCTTGTTCGAAAAGGTATTAATGCATCTTGTATTCCCAAGATACAAAATTTTTCATGTCAAGCTTCTCCGTAGGAAGAGCGTTTCCATCTCCGTTGTTGAACAGGTTTTGTTTATTGTCGGTGTGTAGCACAACACAGTCGATTAAGCTTGATCAAAAAACCACACGCCCTAATGTCTTCTTTGTTGTTGAATCGGTTCTGTTTATTGTCGGTGTTTAGCACAATACAATCGATTAAGCTTGATCAAAAACCCACACACTCTGATACCATGTAAAGAAAGAGAGACGTAAGTGGTGCTATGCAACGAAAACGAGCTCTGTGTGTGTGTGTGTGTGTGTGTGTGTGTGCACGCGTGCATGTAAGGCAAACTGAGAGAGAGAGAGAGAGAGAGAGAGAGAGAGAGAGAGAGAGAGATTATATTATCATCTTCGGAGGTCAAATATGACCTATGAGACCAAAAATATTACATTTCACATGATACGTGTGAAAGTGAGTAGTGACTCTCGATGTTCAAGAACTTTACCAATGAATGTTGCAATTGAGAGTGCACATTGTGGTTGTGAGAGGAATTCATGCAAGGATTGGGCTCGGTCGAAGAGATGTGGAAAGCATGGTCGAATATGATCAAAGGCAGAGCATTGTATCAAAGTGTGATACTCAAACTTACGAACTTGTTTAGGGTAAAGTGTGCATAGCCAACCACTCTCATCACTTGTGCCCCAACGCCCTGACTTACATCGCAATGCATGTAAGCTAAGTCTCATGGAAGCAATGGTTCGAATGGCAGATAACATGTATCGATGTGCACGATTTCCCCGTTCCACAAAGAATATGGTTGTTGTTGAGAGACAAGCTCAACATCGGCCGGATCGGCTGAAGAAGCCGAGGACCGGATCGGGTGGGACCGATCGGTTAGGCCGAGTGCGTAAACCGGGAGGTCGTTAAGAAAGATATTCCGTGAGGAATATATATTTGGGAGTTAGTGTAGGAGCTCTTAATGAGCATTGAAGTACTGTCAGTACTTCGGTCAGTCCTTCCAGGACTTGTATAAAAGCGCTCACTGAGCACGTCTTATGTACAGACTGAGTATTATTGTTGAATATAGTTTTTTGTGTTTCTCTCTCTGTCTCTCCTGTGTATACCGTGTAAGCTCAAGCTCTCCATTAAACCTGAGTTTCCTCTCTTCTGTTCGGTCTTCATACTTGCTTCCGCACGTTTCTTTTTACATGGTATCAGAGCGCAAGGGTTGAGAACCTCTCTGCAGCCGACACAGCTTGACGAAGAAGAAAGAGAAGAACGATGGATAGAGGCATGGCGAGCTCACTTCCAACAGAGAAGCTCGATAGAACCAACTACACGTCTTGGTCCTACAAGATGCACCAGTACCTGCTTGGGCACGGCTACTGGACTTATGTCGAAGGAGCTAATGATGCGGCACCCGAATCGACACACAGAGACTTCCCGTCGTGGGAGCAATCGGCGAGCAGGGTACTATACTGCTTCGCATCGTGTGTGGGCGAACAGCTATTCAGCTATGTTCGGGATGCAAAGACGCCGAAGGGTGCGTGGGAAAATCTGAAGAAGATTTTCGCCGCGAGCACCACAGCCAGGAAGCTTCAGCTCCGATCGGAGTTGAGCAACCTACGACAACGCGACTTGTCGGTGGCGGACTATACCTCGAAGATCAAGGATATCTGCGACTACCTCGCCTCCATAGAGGTGAACATCGAGGAGAGCGAGATGGTCCAGATCTGTCTCGGAGATTTGGTGTCGAAGTTCGGAGCGTTCCGAACGGCTGTGTGTACCCGAGAGAATACGACGTCCTTTTTCGACTTACAGTCGATGCTCCTGGTAGAGGAGAACCACGCAGGTGCGTCGACAAGCACGCACACCGACAACAAGATGTTGTACACGGAGGGAGAAAGGCCCCGTGATCGTGGCGGACGAGGCGAGTCGGTACGCAATGGAAGCGGCCGACGAGATCAAGGAACATGGCACCGAAGTGATGCCGACAGCAACTCCGGACCCTCCGGAAACAGGGGGAGTCGAAGCGATGAGAACCGGCAAGGGAAGGCCATCGCGGAGTGCTGGTACTGTGGCAAGAAAGGCCACAAGGAAAGTGAGTGCTGGAAGAAGCGCGCCGATTCAGAGAGAAATGGCTCCAGAAATACCGACAAGGGAAATCGGCACCAATCGCACTACGCCGAAGACTCGGGGAGAGCCGGAGAAGGGTCTATCTTCGTGACGAGACACGAAGCAAACTCAATGAAACAGAGCACCCCGAGATCGGACGAGGTGTGGTACGTAGACTCCAGCGCGTCAAACCACATGACGAGCCATAAGGAGTGGTTCTCATACCTTGAAAAACCGATACAACCTGGAGTAGTCGCAACTGGAGACGACACTCCGCATCCGATTGCGAATGTCGGAGAAGTTCCCCTTAGCCATGTCGGGCAGAAAGGGAAACTCATGAACGTGTTGCACGTTCCGACAATCACGAAGAACTTGGTCTCGGTCGGACAGATCGTCAACCAAGGTATGGAGGTTCGGTTTACACACCTCAGGTGCTTCATTGAGGAAGAAGGCCGTGTGATTGCGCAAGGGCGCAGAGATGGGAGGATGTTCGTCCTCGACTCCACTGACAACGGCACCGCAATGTTCGCGAAGGGACAAAAGACCGAGTCGGACATCGACTTGTGGCACAAGCGGATAGGCCACGTCAACTACCAGCGGCTTCAAGATTTGCAATCGAAACAGGTAGTATTCGGATTGCCCAAATTTAGTGGCCGAAAGGCACAAATTTGTGAAGCCTGCCAGCTCGGGAAGCAACACCAACTTCCTTTCCCCAACGAGCAAAACCGGAGCCGGAACAAGCTCGACCTTATACACTCCGATGTATGGGGGCCGGCACAAAACGTTAGTCTTGGCGGGAGCCGATATTTCGTCTCCTTCATCGACGACCACACGCGGCACACATGGATCTACCTCATTGAGAGGAAGAGCGAAGTCTTCGACTGTTTCCGGGACCTCAAAGGGTTCGTGGAAGCCGAAACGGGACGAAAGATCAAGTGCCTGCGGTCGGATGGCGGAAAAGAGTACTTTTCCAGTCAATTCAACGGTTATCTACAACAAATGGGAATTCGCCGCGAATTCAATTGTAGATACACGCCAGAGCAGAACGGCGTGGCCGAGAGGAAGAATTGGTCAGTTGTGGAAGCAGCACGGGCAATGCTGGAGGAGAAGAGCTTGCCCAAGTTCTACTGGGCCGAGGCGGTAAGGACCACGGTATACATCCAGAACCGGATCGGAGACAAAGTGTCGGCGCACGAGCTATATTTCGGAACGAAGCCGAACTTGCGACACTTGAGGGTGTTCGGCAGCATTGCGTATGTGCATGTACCGAAGGAGAAAAGAAGGAAGCTGGACGCAAAGGCCGAGAAGTGCATCTTGGTCGGTTACTCAGACGAGCAGAAGGGTTATAAGTGCTATAACCCTCGCACCAAACAAGCGCGTGTCAGCCGCGACGTTGTGTTTGACGAGTCCGCGTCCTGGTACCTACCCCCGACTACGAACCTCGACTCCAATCCGAGCTCTGACGATGAGGTCAGTGAGGCCGAGATGCCTCCGGATGAGCCCGAAATCGAGACCCGCGAAGACAGTCCGATTTCACTACGGTTAAGTGGACCGATTGGACGACTGAGTCGGTACGACCAGTCCGATGAAGAGCCGGCGAGTAGTGGAGACTCGGCCGTGCATTCCCCGTGCAGGAAGCGAGGAGACGGCTTACGCGCAAAGAGAAAGGGAAGAAGAAGGCGTCGGATTCCGGCATGGAAAGGAACAAGTCAGAACAACGCGATTCCGACTCCGAGGAAACCGGTGACAGGTCTTTAAAGATGAAGACCGCATCGACCGAGAAGGCCTCGACATCGGCTGATGTGAGATTACGCCGATCTACCCGCCAAAAGAACCCCGTTGTGCGGTTCGGATATAACGAGTACATGGCGCATCATTATGCGTACATGACCCGTGTAGCGGAAGTGCGTGAGCCTAAGAGCTACGCAGAAGCGGCGAAGGACGCGAATTGGCGCACCGCGATGGAGGAAGAGATGCATGCACTGGCAGAGAACGAGACCTGGGACCTAGTTGACGCACGGAAGGGTGTGAAGCCGATCGGGTGTAGATGGGTGTACAATGTCAAGTACAACACCGATGGCTCCGTCAACCGGCACAAGGCTCAGCTAGTGGCAAAGGGCTACGCGCAAAAACACGGCATCGACTACGATGAGACGTTTGCGTTGGTCGCGAAAATGACGACCGTCCGTGTTTTGCTCGCAGTAGCTGAGGAACACGTGTACATGGTACAGCCCCCCAGATTTCACTCTGGATCGAACTCCTCGGCAGTATGCCGACTGAAGAAGTCCCTTTACAGACTGAAGAAAGCCCCGCGTGCCTGGAACACAAAGATCACGCAACAACTGCGTCGGATGGGCTTCGCCACGTCAAAATCGGACTCTTCCCTGTTCATCCGGAAAGGTCGACTCGGACCGGTTAGTATTTTACTATATGTTGATGACTTGGTCATCACCGGCGCCAACCTCGGTGAAATCGACCGCGTGAAGCTCCAGCTTGCGGCATCGTTCGACATGAAGGATCTAGGGGACCTTCACTACTTCCTCAGGATCGAAGTGATCCGTACCCCCGAAGGCATATTGATCAGCCAACGTCATTACGTGCTAAGTATGCTCTTCAAACTCGGGATGACCGACTGTAAGTCCGTCTCGACTCCTCTGGACAGAACCGTCAAGCTTCGTCCCGATACGGGAAAGGTATGCGACCTGACGAGGTTTCGACAAATTGTCGGAAGCCTCATATACTTGACCTTCACCTGACCCGACCTCAGTTATCCGGTCAGGGTGATCAGTCAGTTCATGGCGCGACCTACCAAGGAGCACCTTCAGTGTGCGCAACGCGTCCTGCGGTACGTAAGTGGCACTAAGGACCGAGGACTGCTATATCAGACCGGTGCAGCCGTGCAGTTAGTCGGCTACACCGATGTTGATTGGGCTGGCAACGCCGCTGATCGCCGATCCACGTCTAGATACGCGTTCTCCCTCGGGAGTGCCGCGATCGCGTGGAGCAGTAAGAAGCAGCCGACAGTTGCACTATCGAGCACCGAAGCGGAGTACCGAGGAGCGGCTATCGCGACATGCGAAGCCATATGGTTGAAGCGGCTACTTAAGGACCTGCAAGAGGAGGTGTCAAATCCGACGACGATCTACTGCGACAACCTCAACAGCATCCAGCTCGTGAAGAACCCCGTCTTCCACGCACGGACCAAGCACATTGAGGTGCACTATCATTTCGTCCGTGAGCGTGTCCTTTCCGGTGAAGTCGAACTTCAGTACGTTCCGTGGATCGGTAGACTGCTGACATCTTCACCAAGCCACTTGGTCTGGACAAGGTGCGGCAATTCTCAGGTGCGCTCGGGTTGCGTCACCTCAACGTGCCGAACTTGAGGGGGAGAACAGTCCTGAACGACCAAGCAAGGCAACAGGAAAGGAGCGGAGACCGCGACACCAAGTCGGTTGACAAGTTCGACATCGGATCGGCTGAAGAAGCCGTTGGCGGACCCGCGGAAAAGTTCGGAAGCAGACAGAAGGGGAGCAACCGAAGGAGAGAGCCGAAGCCAACCACGCATGGGGAAGATGACGCCATCGAAGGCGAGAAGACCGAAGACGAGTTGGAGACAGCCAACTCGGACGAGAGCGAAAACCGATCGGAGGTAGCCAAGTCGGTTCGGATGTTTGATTCAGACACGCTAAATCAACCGAGGCCCAAGCGGAAGAAAAGGCAGCAGGAGAAGCGTCAACACCGCAACAGAAGAAGAGTTGATAAGGGCCGCATGAGCAGACAAGCCGACAGGAAGGGTCGAAGCGCGCGGAGTCGAACAGGTCGAGGAGCACGAGCGAGGCGTGAAGCCAGGAGGAACCGGAGCTGTGAGCCCGAGGATCCCGAATGTTACCAGCCAGCAAAGGAGTCCAGAGTGGGAAACGAAGAGTTAATTAAGTAATAGGAATGTGGTTGTAATTAAGCTATGAGTGTGGACGGACGGACCGGAAACGGTATGCCGTTCCGGATCCGGACCGATCCCGAACAGGTGCGGATGGCATCATTTTGTAATACAGACCGGAAACCTATTTAAAGGCCCGGATACAATGTAATAGTTAGCGGTTAATTAATGAAAGCTTAAGCATTGTTATCTCTATGTGTTAATTGTCGTTCTGTCTTAATTGTTATATCTTACGCGTGTGTTATGAAAGACGATCATAATAAGTAACTTAACCAAGTAGGATTAAGCGTTGAAGTCTAATCCGGTTGCCGTAACACCCTTTGGTGAAGTGTCTCCCGTAGACACCCTGTGTTAGGCCATTGTCCGGCCCGAAGAGTTAACACAGTTTTTGGCGACCACGATTCCTATTTTTGCAGCGAACAACGGCACAGATGGATGTCTAGATCAACGCACGACCTGGTTACAGATCGAACTCGACGCCTTGCCGAAAGGCAAAGGAGACGCGAGGCTTTCCAGCAAGCGGCGCAGGAAATTAGAGCGGATCGCTCGTTTTCCAACGTAATCCGGAGAGTAGCGGAGGACTCCCTCTGGTTACAGCAAACATCGCACCCGGACGACGGCAGCAGCCTATAAGCCTCCGGGAAACCGAATCCCTTCTCCATGCGTTGGCAAACGGAGAAGGTGAAGCAGAAGCCTTTTCAGCATATGAATCAGACTCCGAAGGGGAATACAGCGTGCACACGAACTACCGTAGCAGCAACGAAACCCCGGACGGACCGGAGGACGAAGGATCGGATACCTTACCGACACCGGAACCGGAAGTGCTAACGCTGGAACCCCCGGAACCAGCAGAGGAAGAGCGACCTCCGACACCGGAAGTCGAAGAGGAGAGGCCTCCGTCACCAAAGGAAGAGGAAATACAACCGACGCCGGAAACAAATCAGGAAAGACCACCAACGCCGAAAAAAATTCTGGAACGAGCACCAACACTACCAGCCCGCGCACCGATACCGAACGACGACATGTTGTTCCAGTACTCCAAGTATAGAGATGATCCGGACGCGGAAGCTCATGTGCACGCCTTTGAACAGACATGGGAAGCCAACCATGTGTCCCAGCGATTGACCCCGGAGGAAGAAGAACGCTCTAAGATAGCGGAATTTGGCGTCACATTGGAGGGACCGGCAGCAAGATGGCGCCGGACGCAGGACCCGTCTACCATCAACACCTTTGCAGATTTAAAAGCTAAATTCTTGCATTTTTTTCAAAAGGAGGTGGACCAGACCGTAATGGTAGGCTTATTTTATACCATCCGGCAAGAGGCAGGGGAGAGCATTCCCCAATTTGTCATCCGGTTTCAACGGATGCATAGTCAGCTTGCCCGCGCACCCCCGAAGGAGGAATTACGGACTATATTCCTAAACGCGCTCCGGGAACCCCTACGCACGGTTTGCACGGTAATCGACTTCCGCACGAGTACCATCGACCAGGTCATTGACCGGGTGAGAGAGATGGAAAAGACAAGCTCCTGGCTCACACTGGGAGCACTTCAACGGGCGTTACCGTCCGATGAAGACCTCCGGTTTCGGCAAGCAATACAGTGCACAACCTGCTTGAATTCCGGACACTCGGCTCTAGAATGCACTATGAGGACGCAATGTGTAATCTGTCAATCCAAGAGCCATACGACGGATAGGTGCGAGTATAATCTGTTGAATCGGCAAGCACCGCACGTCCGACAAATTGAGCCACGCAGCAGCCGGGATGATGAAGACGAACGCTGGCGGCGAATGGACCGTGACCGACCGGCACAGGATGTCCGGTATGGCGATCGACGGGAAAATGAAGTCCGGTACGGTGATCGGCGGGATAACTATGACCGGCATGATCGGTACCAAGATTACAATAGACGATATGAACATTACGACCGGGAGCACTCCCCCGGGTATCGTCAGCAACGGAAGGAATACGGCAGATATAACGGGCAACCCCGTCAAGAGTACCGTAATAAGAAGAGCTATAACAAAAAACGGCATTTTAAAAAAGGCGGCCACCCCCGGGATCCGGAACAAGGAGCTCCAAGCAGCCAACCGGTACAAAACCCCGCTCGTACAACAGACAATGCCGAATCTAGCAATACCCGGAAGGCCTACTGCTACTACTGCCGACAAGAAGGCCATTATAGTAACCAATGCCCGGTGAAGAGCTATGAAAAACGACCGGCGGTAAATATGGTAGTCCCTGAGGTGGCAGATCTGCAGCAGGTGACCACAAGGTCAAAGGGCATGGCCAAAGAATGGGAGACACAGGAGACCATCCGGAAACAAGAAACGGAATGGGTAAAGAAAGCAAACGAGCAGAATGTCACAGACTTACAGCGGCAAAAGGAGAACACCGCAGGGCTTGCCGGCGGTAGTCACTCCGAGAACGAGACATGGCAAGAATGCCAGATTACGTTACCACTAGGAAGACTCCTACAACTCGTGCCAAGATTCACGGAAGGACTGAAGACGGCCATGACGGTAGGAGAACCATCACCGGCACCGGTACTCTTCTCGAATCCGGAGGAGGGACCAACTGTGGTAGACACCAGCAGTCCGGTAATCACTGCCATTGTAAAAGGGAAAGAACTCCCCGGCACAGTTATAGACGGAGGCTCTGGGGTAAATGTAATAAGCCTCCGGACGTGTGATGACCTAGGAATCCACGAGTGGGAGCCGTGTCCGTTCTGGTTGCGGATGGCCAATACAAGCTCAGTGCGACCGACAGGATTAATACGGAAATTAGAAGTCACCGTCGGCGGTCATACATTTCACATCTCGGCCGTAGTGCTACAATTACAGGCACAAGGCGCATACCCGCTATTGCTGGGGCGGCCATGGTTGAAAACGGCACATATCAAACAGAATTGGCGAAAAAATATAATTACCTTCCGGCGAGGAAAAGCCAAGGTACGGGTACCAACACAGCCAAGGACGAGCACTGGCAAGGAATGTACACCGTTGTATGCGGAATGCGTCAACATGCTAGAAGGGTTAGCGGACGAAGAAGAAGCTCAATACCTGCAGGATAACCCGAAGATCATACCCCTCTTCGAAATTGACATTGCCGAAGCAGTAGCACCATACTTACCGCAACCGGAAGAGGCTGAAGCAGAACCGGATAAAGACGCAATCCAGGAGTTACGGCAAGTGCCGGAAGCGTTGGAACGGGAAATGGCCGTTTCACAGCGCGTAAAAGCATCGCAACTAGAAGAGGTGAATTTAGGGACCAGGGACGAAGCAAAACCGGTGCACATCGCCAAGGAGATGAAGTCCGGAGACAAAACGGCGATGATCACACTTCTCACGGAATTTCGCAATGTATTCTCCTGGTCATATGAAGACATGCGAGGTCTCGACCCTCAGTTATACCAGCATCAGGTGCACTTGAGCAAGGATGCAAAACCAGTGGCACAAAGATGGTACCGGATGAATCCCAATTATGCCGCCATAGTAAAGGAGGAAATCGACAAACTACTAAGAGTTGGCTTTATCCGTCCGGTAAAGAAAGCGACATGGCTGAGCCCGATCGTAGTCGTACCGAAGAAGAACGGAAAAATTCGAGTTTGCGTGGACTACCGGAAACTCAATGCGGCTACGGTAACGGATGCGTTTCCACTTCCTTTCACATATGGAGTGTTGGATGTCGTTGCCGGCCATGAGGTCTATAGCTTCCTAGACGGATTCAGCGGGTATAATCAGATCCGGATGCACCCCGACGACCAAGAGAAAACGGCATTCATCACCGAATGGGGGGTGTTTGTGGCCGTGGTGATGATGTTCGGACTCAAAACGGCACCGGCAACATTTCAACGAATCATCATGGAAATCTTTGGTGAATATATACCGGCTTTTATGCAGGTTTTCCTTGACGATTTCGCCGTCTATAGCCAGGAGGAGGACCATTTTCAGCACCTCCGTCTTTGTCTAGAAAAGTGTAGAGCGTACCGGCTAAGCTTGAATCCGGCAAAGTGTGTATTTGGCGTGTCCAGTGGAACTCTATTAGGACATATTGTGAGCCAGGAAGGTATCGCAGTCGACCCGGACAAAGTGAAAGCCATATTAGAAGCACCGGCGCCGGTAACGGCAAAGGCATTAAGTTGGTTCTTAGGCCAGATCCGGTGGCACAGCCGGATGCTCCGATACTTGGCCGACCTGGCTACACCGTTGCATGCCGCCGTACATCGGACACCATTCCAGTGGACCGACACCGAGGATAGAGCGTATAGGGCCCTCAAGGTACTATTGTCGCAGGCACCGGTAGTACAACCTCCGGATTGGAATAAAGAATTTCACGTGTTCGCGGACGCCTCCGACATCGCAATCGGAAGCGTACTGATGCAGCTTACGGAACCAAAGTGGTACCGGCCAGTGTACTATGCCAGCCGGAAGCTATCCCAAGCAGAACGGAACTACTCTACTACGGAACGGGAAGCTCTAGGGATGATCTACAGTGTGACAAAGTTTCAGCATTACTTGTTGGGAAGGAAGTTTTCCTTCCATGTAGATCATTCGGCACTCCTTTACCTGGTGTCCAAAGCGTCACTCACCGGCAAATTGGCCTGGTGGACCTTACTGTTACAGGAGTTCGAGTTTGAAATATTTCACCGACCCGGTATACAGCATGTCGTGGCGGATTACTTAAGCCGATTAGAGTCCGGAGAGACGGGTGACGGAGTTGCGGATGAGTTTCCGGATGCGGAGCTGTTTCGAGTCACTACGGAGACAGCAGCAGATGAGACGGTGGCACAGGAAGACAAATGGCTGACAAATATGCACCAGTTTCTGAGCACAGGACTGCCTCCGGAAGAGATGAACCGGGACGAACGGAAACGCCTGGTGGTGCAAAGCCGACATTTCTGTTACTACAAGACACACTGTACCACAAGGGCGCGGACGGCATATGGAGACGGGTGGTGTGCAGCGATGAAAAGGAACTGATACTGAGGGAAGCCCACTGCGGAGTTGCCGGCGGTCACTATGCCGGAGATGCGACGGCCAGAAAAATATGGCAAAGTGGCCTATGGTGGCCAACGACATTAAGAGATGCGGTACGATACGCAAAAGAATGTGACCTATGCCAGAGAATGGGCCAGCCAACGGAGCGGGCTCGTATGCCACACCAGCCGGTACTACCATTCGAGCCATTCCAAATGTGGGGGCTGGACTTTGTAGGACCGTTCAAGCCACCGGCAATGAGAACGGGTAATCGGTACGTTATCGTTGCTACGGATTACTGCACGAAATGGGTGGAGGCCAAAGCTTTACGGGATAACATCGTTGCGTCAACGGCGAAGTTTCTATATGAGTACATCTGGTGCCGTTACGGATGCCCAATTGAATTAATAAGTGACCAAGGGGGGCACTTTCTCGGCCAAGTAGTGGAAAGCCTGACCACATTCTATGCCATTGTCCACAAACGGAGCACACCTTACTATCCACAGGCGAACGGTTTAGCGGAATCAACAAACAAGACGCTCCAGAATATCCTCCGGAAGATCGTCAACGAAAACCGGACGGATTGGGACACAAAGCTACATAGCGCGCTTTGGGCATACCGGATGGCATACAAAACGAGCATCCGAACAACACCGTTCCGGTTAGCGTTCGGACTAGAGGCGGTCATGCCGGTAGAATTCCAAGTACCTAACTTACGGATCCAGCTACGGGAACGGCTGAACGAGAAGGAGTCGGAGGCAATAAGGTTGACAGCGTTGTGTGAGCTCGAGGAACATCGACTGGCCAGCATCCTACATTTAGAATTGGAGCAACGACGGAGACGCCGGTGTCAGAGCCACAAACGGAGGAGCAGCCGCAGCAACCACCAACGGACCCGCCGCAGCAGCCATCAACAGAGCAACAACAACAACAACAACCACTTCCAGATGAACCATTGGAGCCTCTCGAACAAAGCATTCTGGACATTTTGGACGAAGAATAGCAAGGGTCGGTTGTGGATTCGACGTACAAGGTATTGTCCCACGAGCGTGCCATGTGTTACCAGTCGACAAAGGAGTCCAGAGTGGGAAACGGAGAGTTAATTAAGTAATAGGAATGTGGTTGTAATTAAGCTATGAGTGTGGACGGACGGACCGGAAACGGTATGCCGTTCCGGATCCGGACCGATCCCGAACAGGTGCGGATGGCACCGTTTTGTAATACAGACCGGAAACCTATTTAAAGGCCCGGATACAATGTAATAGTTAGTGGTTAATTAATGAAAGCTTAAGCGTTGTTATCTCTTTGTGTTAATTGTCGTTCTGTCTTAATTGTTATATCTTACGCGTGTGTTATGAAAGACGATCATAATAAGTAACTTAACCAAGTAGGATTAAGCGTTGAAGTCTAATCCGGTTGCCGTAACACCCTTTGGTGAAGTGTCTCCCGTAGACACCCTGTGTTAGGCCATTGTCCGGCCCGAAGAGTTAACACCGAAGAGCCTCAAGTTGAGCTTGAGGGGGAGTGTTGAGAGACAAGCTCAACATCGGCCGGATCGGCTGAAGAAGTCGAGGACCGGATCGGGTGGGACCGATCGATTAGGCCGAGTGCGTAGACCGGGAGGTCGTTATAAAAGATATTCCGTGAGGAATATATATTTGGGAGTTAGTGTAGGAGCTCGTAATGAGCATTGAAGTATTGTCAGTACTTCGGTCAGTCCTTCCAAGACTTGTATAAAAGCGCTCACTGAGCACGTCTTATGTACAGACTGAGTATTATTGTTGAATATAGTTTTTTGTGTTTCTCTCTCTGTCTCTCCTGTGTATACCATGTAAGCTCAAGCTCTCCATTAAACCTGAGTTTCCTCTCTTCTGTTCGGTCTTCATACTTGCTTCCGCACATTTCTTTTTACAGTTGTGTAGTTAGGTGCAACATGTGTAGTATAATGTGTGAAGCGTGAGCCTCCACATTTGTCCCATGTCATGATACATTGGCATTGCAAAAAGGCCTCATTTACAGAGGAATCTAATGATGCATCATGAAGGAAGTGTCTCGCATCCCATCTACCAAACCATTTTTCTATATCTTGCATCCAACCGGAACACAAAATTTAGCTTTTATGCGTCTTTTGGATCTTTTTGGTTGCTTCCCATGCAATTCTAGGAAGTCGATATGAGGGACTTTTTTGAACCTTAAGCATGTATTCAACAACCCTTTCCATGGACATGATCTCAATGGGAAGCGATCCCGTCTCAAGGAGGAGGGTGTAGGGCATTTGTTTCTTAACTTGTAGAAACTTTGTAAGAAAATGTTTTTGGACATTTTCAAACTCTTTCCACATAGATTTAGGGATGCTACTGCCCCATAGAGAAGAACCGGTGTCAACAAAGTGTCGAAAAGATATTTCTTGAGGACCCAACACTTAATATCTCCAAGATTGTATGTGTTCTCAAATGCTTAGTATGCTCGCTTACCAGCCTCTAAGCGGCGTGCAGCACATTCATTCCATCTATGATTTGAAGGAACTTCAAGGCCAAGATATTGAAGCTTTCCACACATTCAAGTGGCTCATTGTTGTACATAATGCATGGTTTATCTCTTTTTTGGCTCGTCACAAGCATAATCTTTGTTTTACAACTATTGACACTTAATTTAGTATGCATGCAAAAAATTTCCAATGCCTTCATAAGCTTTTGTGCATCTCCTAAAGTATTTGCAAAAAGTACTACATCATCTGCATATAGCAAAAGCATAATCACAACTTTCCCAATGTCAACTTCTTCAACACATTCTTCCTTTGCAAACTTGGTAACCATTTCTTCCAATTCATCAATGCATAGAACAAATAGTGTTGGTGAGAGTGGGCATCCTTGCTTAACACCAATAGTGCTTTTGAAAAAATATGAAAGTTTATCTCTCATGCGCACACAACATATAACCTTCTCATAAATTCGGGGAATTGCCATCCGCCTCCAAAGATGCTCACGAGGTACCATATCAAAAGCTTTCTTGAAGTCTACAAAGCAAAGAGAGAGAGAGATTAGAACAAGAAGTTGTATTAACAGAAAATATGATAACATCCAACATTGACTAAGTTACAATGAGTTGGTTTAAATACCAACTAGTCTAGGGCAAGTGCCCTTTGTACTAATTACAAAACTAGCCTAGTAAGATGTCCATTGGCTAGTGTGAACACTATCTCTATGGGAAGTTGAGTTCGATTCTCAACAGGCATCACACAACAACAGTACATAAGAGACATAATTAGTGATGTCCATAGTGACACGACTTTTGTGTCACTAAAGCCCTTTTCTATAGTTGTGATTACATCTTCAAAATCTCTAGTTATTAGCAAGTTTTGAGAGCTAGTTAGGGTATGAGTTCGAGCACGTTGCATGGAGGAGTGTGTACAGCTTTGGTTGGGAGTGTTGGAGGTGGAGTTTCTAACTTAGAACAAGATTCAGTGACTTTGTTTTCCCATTGTCGAAAGAGCAATCCATTGTGGTCATCAATTGAGGGTCATGATGTATTATGAAATTCTCATGGTTGTACTTTAGTCTTGCTTGTGTATCATCATTAATGAGAGAGTTAAAAGATCAACTTTTGGTTGGCCCTAAGACGTTGTCTAGTAGAGGTTGATCATTGGGAACCAATCTTCTAAGGAATCTAGCTTCATTAATGTATGGTAGTTGGTGTGAAGATAGTTGTGCGTGTAGTCTCTATGGGCGTACCTAATATAATTAACGTACCTAATTTTATTTTAGCCCTAGAGAAGGGGTGATAGTGTATTAGAAGATTGTGATCTAACTCAATATAAACTCTTTTTTGCATGTTGCCTCCGGATTTGTGCATTGCGTTAAAATGTACAAAATTTCATAACAAGACACAATGTTGTTTAAAAGGATTCTAGGAAAAGTTGATAGTTTGTTGAACGGGGTCATGCAATCTTGAAGACTTATTGTTATGGTACATAAAAGAAGAATTTATATTAAAGGTTGGATATGGTTATCAAACAAAGAGAGTTTTCAGGAATGTAAAATAATCTATAATGACAGTGTTAATGGCCATATAGATTGGATTGTTTTTGGGGGGTGTAAGAGAATTATGAGAGAATGTTTCTGTGTTTTATGACGTAAAAGTTCAAGCATATGGCGTGTGCACACTATGCATACAACAATTTGTTGTTGTGCATCCATCAATGGAAATCATTGTCCCCTTGGCTCTTTCCTCACCTTTTATATAATGTAACAAGGGCCTAGGATACATCCCAAAGGTTTGAAGAAATTAACTCCTAAGACCCATGTGCCCTGCAAGTGTGAGTGCTTCAAATTAATATGCCTAAGGTTTCCATTGAATTGGAAGCATGTGCAAAAGAAGCATTCTTTTAAAGCGTTGGAGTAGGTTGTCATTGACCTTTATGACTAGAGTGATCGAATTTGCACTTTTAGTTTTCAAACTAGTGAAGAAATTTTCTTTAGCTGAGATTTTGGGTTGTTGAAGTAATTTCCCTTTACCAAAAAGAGGTTTGGTTACAACTATATTCTGCTTTCTTTCTTGTTTTGACTTTACTTTCTTCAAAAAAGCAAAGAGTTTATTGCAATACTATCTAATCTACGTAATCCTATCAATTCATAATTAATCCAAATAAGAGAGGTTTGTTCGTGATCAAAGAGTAACGTGCACGTAATGTCTTGTTTTTTCTTTTACAACCAACTTTTTAAACAAATAATGCATCATGCAACATGTTTGTTGATGGGGCCTTCGAAGCATCATGCTGATGATCATGGTGCTTCTTTCTTGCTTTTCAATCGATCCCATCCAACTTAATTGATCAAGATGATACCATAAAGAAAAAAGCAATCACAAAGCTACTATATGTACAACAGTTTTACAGCATATATGGCAAAATGATCAAAAACCAAAAAAGTAATAAGTTCAATATCATGAACCACAAGAATGCATACATCCATCTGGTATTTTGCAAGTAAAGTAAAACAGCATGAATAAAGCCAACTCTACTGTACAACACCCAATATCTAAGACAATGCCAAGCACAACTTCAATTCTCTCTTTTCCACTATCAAAACTATATATATACAACCTAGCAGAAAGTCATATTTTACTCTAACCCATACACTTGGGTTCAAATCCCATATGACACAATCATGAGGAATGTAGGGTTTCAACGCACAAGGACGTTCTAAGTCTTCACCAGAACAATCTTACTAACTGATCTAACAACCATTTTGTCTTTCCTTCAGGTCGCTGAAGCACATGTTTGGATTTACTTGCTGAACCTATAGATGAAACCGAAAACACATGTTTACAATTTACTTATGGGACCTATAGATGACACCAAAAACACATGTTGAAATTTACTTACTGGATCTATAGATAACATTGTGTAGTCAATGTTACGCAGGATGCAAAAGGTATATATCTATATAGAGTACTTTTGTCTCACTGCATACAAACATCATCACCAAAAGGTATGCTTCATTGGGACCTATTGATGACACTGAAAACACATGTTGAAATTTACTTACTGGATCTATAGATAACATCGTGTAGTCAATGTTAAGCAGGATGCAAAAGGTATATATCTATATAGAGTACTTTTGTCTCACTGCATACAAGCATCATCACCAAAAGGTATACTTCATTGAAACCATGAATAAATACCGGTGGAGTTACATGGGATAAGGATGCAAATCTTGTCTTTTCAAATCAACAAGGGCATCCCACACATTTAGTCACGCAGGATATGCACGAATTGGGACCAAAAATGTGCTATGGTAATGAGAGTGAGTCTAAGTACAAAGGAAAAGTTACATTTTCTTTTTTTGGGTGATTTTCGAGGGGGAGGGGGGGAGTAGGCAGGCATGTGAAACGAAAGATGGAACTATTATGCATCCATGGACCAAGCATGAGCCAACTTTTGTAGAATTTCTTTGGGGGTGTTGCCTCCCCAACCCTTCGGCAAATCCATAGATGTCGATTCTTGTAACCCTTGAAGAATCCCCCTCTTCGTCGCCAAAGATAATCCTAGGCAATCTGCACCATTGTTTGCAACCATGTCTGCAACCTGCCAGCACGACATTCAACAGAAACATAAACATCATTATTACAAACTACCTACACTTATTAGTAGCATTCATGATTACAAATTTGTTAAAGCCTATTACAAATTAATCAAAACATTAGCCATAAATGCTTATAAGCAAAAACTAACATATTCATGCTAGTTATCCTTTAGTCTGAAATATATTCTTTTCTTTTCTTTTTTAAATTCATTGCTGCTCGTAATTAGCAAAGGATGAGAAATGGTGACCTGCTGAATCCAAGAGAGGCAAACTTCGCCATAGCTATGCTGCTGCAAGAACTGTCCAGCCACACTCAACACGTGTGCCGCAGTCACATATGTAAACTTATCCAGAACCGGACCTGTCCGTGACATGAGCCGTACGAGTGCGAACTCATCTTCGGTACTGAGCACTTGCCTATAAGCACCTTCCATGTCTCCTACATGAACAAGATCCATAACAGAACTCTCCATGTTACTATATTGGCCCTTCCTTTGCCCGTTCATACTCATCGTAGTATTCCTGTATACTTTCCCTTCAATGCCTGACCCCATCCTCGAGGAGGCTGCAACATCATCTAAATTTGAGAGCTCAACATTGTCCCTGATCCCTCGTATTGCGGCCAGTGTAGTTTCATCTTTCGATGCTTTCCATACACTTCTTGCAGAAGGACCCTCTCCGAGCTTAACGGGTCTAGGAATTCGATCCCAAACTCGTCTTTTCCCGATATGTTCATTTCCACTACCTTCCATATCAATATTTGACAGATGGCTAGTAGATGTGGCATAGCCATTCAACATATAAGCTCCCCCTATCTTTCCTAGGGGACCCCAATGCATCGTCTCATCTACATCCTCATGTATTGAATCTTCGAAGTGCATGTAAGCTTTCTTCACAACCTGAGGTGTGGAGATTCTGTCCGAAAAGAGGCGACCGCTATCGGAGTTCTTGGTAGATCTAACACCATCATTGTTACCATAATGTTCTTTGACACCAATATTAAATTTATTGCCAGAAGAAACTCCTAACTCATTCTCCAATTCACGAATCCTCTCCTGAAGCACGAGGTTATTTTGCTCCGAACTCACCATGATATGCTGCAAAGAGGAAACATTAAAAGTGTTTTGACAACATATTGAAGGATATATATATATAGGCAATGTCACATATCAGCTCCTACTTGCAAGTACAAAGTTATCAACAAGAAGATCCAGAAGACTGAACAAATAAAACAAAATTCCATAAAAATACAATATACTGTAATGTTAAAACATCCAAACGTGGCCAAGAGCATTCATTCTACACATAATTCATCATTGTTCAAATACCTGAATCATTTGCATGAGAGTTGATTGTTGTTGCTCTATTTGGACAAGCCTATTGTGGATGAATTGCCAATTTGATTCTTCATTTGCTTTCTCACTCATGGATAATATTGAACAAGAGTCATTATTCAGGTTTTCACCATTCTGTCCACCACTTTTAATCTCTTTGCCTTGCTCAAATGGATTGTTTTCTGATTCTTGTGATATTGATGGTGGAGAATTATGCGGCACTGCAACTTCAATCTCTGTGGCAAGCTTCTGGAAGAATTCTGGATTCAACTTTTTGTCAATAAGAGAAGGTGCTCTTTTCTTCACAGCTTCTAAGGGTTTGTCGAGAGATGAGACTTGTTCTTCATTCTTGTTCATCCCTCCTCTGGAAACTGGAGTATGCAACTCAAGTTTTTGCATTGCAAGAGCCAATTCAGGACCATCTGTAACAAGAGTATACATTCCCATTATCACTTAAAAACAATCCCAAGTATTTGGAATATCTATCAGAATACAACTCCAGTTAAAGAAATTTAACAGAATACATTGTACTACAGAGAGATAGCCTACTAAAATTTCAAAACCAAGGGGTATCATTATTGCATATACCAAAAGTTCAGAGTAGTTTTGGTAATTTTTTCCAAAGATGGCTATTCCCTATTTACTGCAAGTCCAAAGTAGTACCAGAATTATCTGCTGAATGAGGGGAATCTGGCCCACTCCCAGGCAAAGTCTTCCACAATTGAATGGCATCATGCACACTATCCCTTACTGGCTTGACCTGCAAAGCATTAGAAAACAATCACGGCCCAAGCTGAAGAAGAATTCTAGCAATCTGTTGAATTTTTTTGTCTTTCAAGTATATGATATTTTTCTTGTTGTAAGACCAAAAACCCTAAATTTCATCATTTTGGTAACAAAGGTAATTGAACATCATTGTCTTAATAGAAAGATTTTGCAAAGAGTTCAAGGCATTTCAGCAGTAACTAGCTGACCTTATCAAACCGACATGATTCCAATGCAGAAAGAGTTTTTGATTTGTAAAATGCTAATGCGGATCCAAGGTTGGAGCCGATACGGCTAAGAGTTTCCGCTGAAGCTTTCCGCGTTGCCCAATCACTGTTTTCCAAGGCCTCATAAAGACAGGGCATCAAGATGGCTAATTGTTGTTGTCCAAGAGCTCCAACCTAAAAATTGACAAAGATAATGCAGAAAAAATAGTTACACCTTTCTTCATGTCATCCTTAAGCTATGAATAGCAATATGCTCTTCAAATTAGCCTTAAAATTTATGTGCAAGAACATGTACACTACATATATACATCTACATTTATAATTTCGAAACAGGTACAATCCCATAGATAAAAGACCACAAAAGTAATTTTACCATTAACAATGATTATGCTCTCTCTTCTAAGCAAAAGACAGAAGCAAATTTGAGTGACAAATCA
The DNA here is from genome assembly GCF_043228905.1 of Azolla caroliniana. Lineage (NCBI taxonomy): Eukaryota > Viridiplantae > Streptophyta > Polypodiopsida > Salviniales > Salviniaceae > Azolla > Azolla caroliniana. Next base: position 9,824,228 of record NW_028230441.1, on the reverse strand, counting down.
CAGATACAATTGGGCAGCACAACAAATAATGTGGTGGTAACGGAAACATGCATATCAAAAACATAGGTCCTTGATGCATCATGTTTTATAATGAGGTGGACTACATATAGAGAATTCTATACACATGTGTATGCATGTATCCAAAATTCTAAATTCCTTAGAATTGTTTTTATGCAATAATTGGCAAATATGTGTTCCACATAGAACTGTATGTATCTCACCCATGCCATTGAATTTCTTTCATGCAATAACTATCACCTATGTGGGGTTGTACATATCTTGTCTCGCTCTCCATGATGATTGACCATTGATCATTGATCATCAATTATTGATCATTGAGAATTGAGTATTGAGGATACAAAGATTCAGGATTGATGATTGACAATTGATGACTGAGGATTGACAATTGACAATTACCTGAGATAAGCTTCCAATTACACCAAGAATAGCTGGTCTAGCCAAGAAATTAGGGTTACTTAGAAGCTTCCCTACACGAGGACAGAGCCGAGCCATGGCAGAGAAAGGTGGGTTTTTTGCACTCTCGATAACACCAGCGAGACACATTGCAGCACCTGTTTGAACACCTTTATTCTGCTCACTTAATGCATCAAAAAGAGGTTTGGAGAACGTAGATATAGTTATTATAGGAACCAAATGTGATGAGCCATTTTCCTTCTGAGTCAATTGGGATGACCCATTTGAACTATTTTCTTTTTTAACCAATTTTGATGACCCGTTTGAGACATTGTCTTTTTTAATCAGATTTGATGATCCATTATCCTTATGGACCAAATGTGACCCATTTTCTGAGCCATTTTCTTTCTCTTGTAAAGAAGAAGAGGAAGAAGAAGGGAGAAGATGTGAAGACAGCGTAGACATGGTCTCAACGCAAGCATCTCTCACACTGCTATCTGGATCTCTGAGCCTCCTCATGATACTAGCTATGATTTTGCCCACATGAGGAGTAACCAAGTCCGAATGTAACGATGCTAGAGAAGCAAAAAGCTTCACGCATTCCTTCTTCACCACACTTTTCTGATGAATGTCTGAGTCGTAGAAGCAAGAAAGACAGACAGAAACACAGTCAGAAGAAGGAGGGATGGTCTCTACTATCTTCTCGAGCTCTTCTGATGCGATCTGGTGTGTATCTCTGTCTTCAAGCTTGGCCATAGCTGTGAGGATCCTCTGCTTGAGTTGTATCAGGGAGTGTTGAGAATTAGGGTTAGGGCGAGGGAGCTTGAGGGGGCGAGATGGAGCAGGGACAGGGGGAGAAGGATCCGATGGGGAGATGAGGGGTTTTAGGAGAGATGGAGATGGAGATGGTGAGAGCTTCTGATGAGGGAACGCCATAGCCAGACCAGAGGGACAGAAGGAGAAAGGAGAAGTTTGAAAAACAACAAGCGAGAGGATGAAGAAGAAGAACGAAGAAAGAAAAGAGAGAGAGAGAGAGAGAGAGAGAGAGAGAGAGAGAGAGGTGGGAATTTTGTAGAGGTCAAAAATCAAAAGCCAACGCCCACTTGTCTCCTTCCTTCCAACTCTTTTCTTCTGTTCTGCTCTCTCTCTCTCTCTCTCTCATTACTAATTTAGCCATGACCCCATCCATATAAGACACTCAGCTATGGCTTGACTCTGAAAGCCCACTACAAGGCCCACGATATGATCTCTCGCACGCAATATACATTTTGCGACCAACCAACTAAACTTGTACAAATCTCAAAATTGTCCTTGTATGGTCTGCCTGATACAATGGCAAATACTCGCACACGGAGTCCGAAAGTATGCAGATCGAAAACACCAAACAGTTCTTGATCTCGTTTCAACAAATTCTGTCAGGACGGAGATCGTGTTTATGCGTCATTTAGTTTCAATACAATCAGCGATAAACAAGGAAAGGTGAAGATTTTAGGGCACGAATTATCGTTGTTGTGAATGAGAGCCTTAAGTAAATAGTTGCTAAATTCAATGATGAAGTTAGAGTGTACAATAGCTTGTTTAGAAACAAATGAGTGTTTCAACAGGTTTTGAACTAAAGGAAGCATTGATGAAGTATGCGCAACAAAGTCATAGGTTGATGGATGTGGTAGTGACAGTGACTCTAACACTCGTTTAATGCATGTGATGAATCGAGAAAATAATGTAGAAAATATGGGTGTCCAAGAATTGAACGAATGTGAACTCTAACTCTCGTTTAATGCATGTGATGAATCGAGAAAATAATGTAGAAAATATGGGTGTCCAAGAATTGAACAACAATCAAAGAACATTGTCATTTGTGGGATTGAAGGGAAGAGTATAGAAACATCCACATCCCTCATCAAAGAATTCTTTAATATCCATTGTGACATGTTAAATATGAGCATGAATAAGACACGCTAAGTTGGAAAACAAGGTGTTGTTCATTTAGGAGAAAGGTTTATTCCTTGCACAATGCTTGAGACACAAAGAGGATGATCATACTCAAAAAATAGGTTGGTGTATCTCAAAGGTACGCAATGCTTTGTGAGTGTATTATTTTGCAACAAAATGCTTGTCATAAAGCATATGAAGAAACATGGAAAAATAAGGTTACAAATGTGTCCAAAGGGGGAAATCTAGGTAAATCAGTATTAGGGACGTAGCGGAGAACAAGATAGAATGAAAGAAAAGAATAAGGAAAAAACAAAGATATAAGATTATAATGTGCCCAAGACTAACATTGAACCATAATGGTTTTTTTTTCATAAAACATATCCTCCATTGGTATTAAGGAAACTATATACATATATTGTGTCGCATCTATTGAAAACTAATACAACCCCTCCTCGGCATATCCATAGTCTCTATAACCTCTTTTTAGTGCATTCCATGAGACGATATTTGAAAGCATAATCGTGCTAAACGTTGACCCATAATGGTTCAACAATAACTAATGCATTTACTTATATAGCATCATTGGGAACATGCATGGTTGCCATCTTGCATTTATGCTTCATCATCACTTGCCATTCAGGCAAGCATGGGCGATCATGCATTAGCTTGCATGAGGTGGCGACATCTATAACCAAGAGTATGTATAAAATTTAATATTGTATGTAAATTAATAGTCTATTGGTTAGATGTATATAATGGAGATTGTAAGTTCAAGTATTTTCATGACTTTTTTGTGATCACATGAGGACTATGGTATTATGTATCTATGTTAATGACACTACCTCCTTCATATGACAATGAGTTCTATGAGTCCCAATGCATAAACTAGAACTTGTCTTATTAAGATACCAATGATGAAATTCAACGGTAACAACCTTTGTGGCGTTGATGAGGTTTTCCATAGGCTCCCAAGTTCAATCATAAGGTGCATAACTTAACCAATTAACCAAGTAATATCATATATTGAGTATAATATTAGAGTTCAAAATGAATTTCACCTTGTATTATGCACCATCAATGAGCAAAGAGGAACATCATAACTTGGAATAGAGCTTGAACATAAGGTCCAAAGGTGACACATGAAACATGGTGTCACGTAAACACACATGCATGTGCTACTCGAATGGGAGCTGTGGGGTCTTGAACTAGTGAGCACATGAAGATGTGTCAAAAGGGCATCGTGAATCGTATTTCAAACAAAGGTTATGTGGCAACTAGTCTAACGAGACGAACAAAGGAGGTGAACGTTGGAAACAAATGAAGGAAGGAGGAGAAATGAAGGAGAATGAAGGAGGCGAATGAAGAAAGAGGTGAACAAGGAAGGAGGTGAACGAATGAAGGCAAATGAAGGAAGGAGGAGAACGAATGAAGGAGGCCAATGAAGAAAGAGGTGAATGAAGGAAGGAGGCGAAGGCTCGTCAATTGACAATCTTTTAACCCTCCTCACTCACACACTCTCTCAAGGTAGTTAACATATAATTAACATCAATCATACAAGATTAGCACTAATGCGCTTGACTAACTCACACACAAGAATGACTTATGTGTGAGCTAGTTGGAACCTTCCTCGAAGTCGTCAACATGTGGTGAGCTCGATGGTGATGAAGATTGGAAAACCCTCGAAGTAGAAGTAGAAGAGGAGGTAGAGAAGAAGAAGTGAAAACAATAACAAAAGTATACCTTAACCCCTCAAACTCCTAAGGTAGAGCTCCCAAAATACAAAAATGATGGACTCACTGGCACTTCATTTTGCATTTAATGCATACCTACCCCTCTTACATCGAAAATGAAAAAGTAATAATTCCTTTATATGCACTATAGAGATTTAAACACAATACCCCTTTATACATAGTTAATTGCACTATATCTTATATTTATTTTCATAGTTAATGGCATTAAGCACAAACCCGTTTATTTTAATAGTCAATGCCCTTAACCAATAACATATGGATCAAGTCTTTGATGTAAAATGTTGCAAACTTGAGGTTTTTCTATTGATGAATTGAAATTTGAGATAATGACAATATACAAATTTTGATGTGTGTCTTAAGCATCGTTTGATTGGTGAGAAAGCGTAGTGTGAATTACTTTGAGTTGAAGTAGACAATTGTCAACAACAAGATTCAAGATTTTTAGATGTTCAAGCACCGTCTAACAAGGATGAGATCCCTAGGTGGCAAAGAAGGGATTAAATCTAATAGAAGAATTAACCAAAATATTGTAAGCAAACTCAATTAAGTGCAAGAAGTCACCCCAATCATCATGTTGATAGTTAATGAAATAACAAAGATATTGTTCCAATGTTTACTTGGTACATTCAATTTGACCATCGATATCTAGATCATAGCTTAAAGAGAGTTTACAAGAATTTTAGAGGAGCCAAGCAAATGTTTCCAAAATTAAGAGATAAATCATGAGCCTTGACCATTGATAATATCATTGGGAAGATCATCAATAACAACGACGATAATTTTGTTTGAATTGGACCAAAGCACGAAACCATAGCATAACTGCGTAAAGGTTTAAACAGTTAGTTAGGTTTAATTCAACTTTGGATTTCTATCAACTTAATTGTTTTAGTTAAAACAATTTGAAACTCTGGTTTAAATGGTTTAGGGTGACACTTTTTAAATATTTTCTTGAACCACTTTTTTTAAAGGTTACTATCATTTTAGGAAAAATTGAATCTTGATTTGAAACTTTTTGAACTAACTTGGGAAAACACATAAACGCTTATTCTTCTTTTGGAAAAAAAGTATCTCCTCTTCTTCTCCTTCTTGTGCAGGCACCAACATGCTAAGTTCTTTCTCTTCTTCATCTTGTTGTGTAGGCAACAATGTGCTAAATTCTATCTCCGTTTCTTCTTCTTCCTGTGGTAAGTATTTTGATTCATTACTGTATATACATTTTTTCCCCTTGACGATTTGCATAGTTCGTCACTTGTGTTATACATCCTCGTCACTTGTGTTATATATCCATAGCCTTCTCGATACCTATATATACATGTGTTATATTTTTTGTGTTTCTTTGTAATCGCCATAAAAAAAGTTGCTCTTCTTCTTCTTCTTCTTCTTGTCCATGCAACAACATGTTAAGTCCTTTGTCTTCTTCTTGTGTAGGCACTAGCGTGCTAAGTTCTTTCTCCTCCTCCTCTTCTTGTATAGTTCAACGATGTGCTAAATTCTATCTCTTGGTCTTCTCCTTCATGTGCGCACATATATTCTTCCTCTTGATTGTTTGTATAATTCATCACTTGTATTATTTGTCACATATGACTATACCAAAGAAAGATATGATAATGGAAGCAACTGAAAAATACTCTGTATTGATGATGAAATGAATGCATCTCAAGGCTAATTGTCAATATGTTTTTGCATGTTGATCAATGTGCAAAACTTAACCTTTTAACTACTTATTTTCAGTAGCCTTTTTATTGGTACATGCATTTAGATTCTACTCTATTACTCTGTTCTGTTGAGTGTCTGTATATGTGAGGGTTCAAATAGTAAATATTCAAAAACCTGAAATATTTTGTTAGTAATATATGCTCTCCATTTTATATATCTCATCCAAATATACCACTAATAATTGTCTTCATTTTCTTTAATCCATTTTTCTAATTCGTTGTATAACATGGAGTCAAGTGTGGACATTCCTTTATTGAACTCTTTATCGCCCATGAACTCAATGGCCTCAACTTCTACAAGAAACACATCCTATAAAAGTGCTCTTTGAGCACATTGTTTGTACAGAGTGATAATTTGAAATTGAGTTTATGTTGTTTTGCTCTCTCTATCTCTCATGTGTACTCTCTATGTGATTTTAAGCTTCCATTAAACCTGTGTATATTTTCTTTTAACATCCGATTCAAGCTTATGCACGTAATTCTTTTCATGGTATCAAAGCGCGAGGGTTGAGAATCCTCTACTGCCGACAGAAAGCCGAAATAGACCCAAAAAATAGGTAGAGGGGAGACAATGTAGTGTGATTTAAGGAATTTTATTCCTTTTTCATTGAAGACAAAATTGGCGACCCCCCTTTCTTTTTTCCTATAAAAGGAGGTCGAGGGGGGCTCATTCGGGAGGACGTTTTGGGAGGAAGAGACTATCGCCAATTTTCCTTCGAAGCTCTTCATCTTCTTATTCACCACTTCTCTTCATCTCATACCCCTCATCCCCCCATTGCCACGTGCTCGTCTTCTTTGCGTCGGCACTCGAAGTGCTCATGAGCCCAAGCTTCGTTGGTTCGACGTTGCTCCGCCCCATTCATCGTTGCGAGCCCGTGTGTTCGTCATTCGGAAGGTTGAGGTTTGTTGGGATTGGCATTTTGGTGGTGCTCATGTGTTCATCTTCGTCGTCATCAGATTTGCTTTTGTCTCTAAGGGCATTTAATATTTATGTTTTGATTGAGCTTATGGTTAACTATAAGTTGCCATTGTAAACAAAACCCTATTTTATAAAGGGCCCTCTTGCGTTGGAATCGAACACGTATTTATCTCTTTGGTCGATATCATTCGTGTTTCTTTCTCTCCTTCTTTCTTTATTCGTGTCTTCCTTGTACATTTGGCCGTCTTGTGATGAGGGAGTGTTTCGGGCGTGCCCATGAACCTCTCCTCCTTATAAAGACGTACGAGCATTTGTGTGTGTGTTTGTGTCTTCCGTGTACGTTCGACCGTCTTGTGACGAGGGACCGTTTCAGGCTCGCCCATGCACCTCTCCTCCTCATAAAGGCGTACGAGCATTTTGTGCGTGTGTTTGTGTCTTTCTTGTACGTTCGACCGTCTTGTGACGAGGGGACCGTTTGGGCTTGCCCATGCACCTCTCCTCCTCATAAAGGCGTACGAGCATTTGTGCTTGTGTTTGTGTGTTTCTTGTACGTTCGGCCATCTTGTGGTGAGGGGACCGTTTAGGCTTGCCCATGCACCTCTCCTCCTCATAAAGGCGTACGAGCATTTGTGCGTGTGTTTGTGTCTTCCTTGTACGTTCGGCCGTCTTGTGACGAGGGACCGTTTCGAGCGTGCCCATGCACCTCTCCTCCTCATAAAGACGTACGAGCATTTGTGTGTGTGTTTGTGTCTTCCTTGTACGTTTGACCGTCTTGTGACGAGGGACCGTTTCAGGCTTGCCCATGCACCTCACCTCCTCATAAAGGCGTACGAGCATTTTGTGCATGTGTTTGTGTCTTCCTTGTACGTTCGGTCGTCTCGTGACGAGGGAGTGTTCGGGCTTGCCCATGTACCTCTCCTCCTCATAAAGACGTACGAGCATTTTGTGTGTGTGTTCGTATCTTCCTTGTACGTTCGGCCGTCTTGTGATGAGGGGGCGTTTCGAGCGTGCCCATGCACCTCTCCTCCCCATAAAGGCGTACGAGCATTTGTGCATGTGTTTTGTGTCTTCCTCGTACGTTCGACGTCTTGTGACGAGGGAGCGTTCGGGCGTGCCCATGCACCTCTCCTCCCCATATAGACGTACGGACCTTCGTGTTTGTGTTATCGTCTCCTTGTGCGTTCATGTTGCGTGCTCATCTTGCTTGTACCCTTTTGGTCACTTGGCTCGTGCGGTGATCTCGAAAGGTCGACGAGTCGTGATCAACGAGAGCTATCGGCCTCACAAAACAAAGGGCAACGAGACCTTGCTCGGGAAGGGGTCGGGAAGTAGTATTGTCGTAAAGCAAACCTCGAGTTTTCTCTATCCCTTGAGTACTCCCTAGTCCAAGACCCTCGTGGTCCCGCCCAAGTAACACACGTGCGCGAAACTTCGCAACACCAGAAAAGAGAACGAACCGAAGAAAGAATGGACAAAGGGATGGCAAGCTCGCTTCCGACAGAGAAGCTCGATAGAAGCCATTATGCATCTTGGTCTTAGAAGATGCACCATTACCTGCTCGGACATGGTTATTGGAGCTATGTCGAGGGAGCGAATGAAGTGGCATCGGAGCCGGCACACAAGGACTTCCCGGTTTGGGAGCAAGGAGTGAGCAAAGTGTTTAAGTGCATCGTGTCTTGTGTGCACGACCAGATGCTCGACTACATCAAGGATGCAAAAACGGCGAACAAAGCTTGGGATGATCTGAAGAAAATTTCTCGTTAAGCACAACGGCCCAGAAGTTGCAGTTTCGACAAGAACTCAACAACATCCGGCAAAGGGACATGTCAGTTACCAACTACATCACCAAGATCAAGGAGATCTGCACGCATTGGGTTCCATCAACACGACAATAGACGAAGACGAGATGGTCCAGATCTGCCTCGGTGGTCTAACACAATAATACTGGCCAATCTAGATGACGATTTGCACCAAGGAGAAACCACTGTCCTTCTTTGACCTGCAATCGATGCTGATGGTTGAAGAAAACCACACGAGTGGGTCAAGGACCACTCAACCGGACAACCAGATGTTGTACACGGAGGTGGATCGGCCCCGTGGGCGTGGAGGACGAGGTGGGTCGGCACGCAATAATGGAGGCACCAGTTTATTCGCAAAAGGACAGAAGGTTGAGTTGGATATCGACCTGTGGCATAACCGGCTTGGCCACATCAATTATCAAAGGCTTCAAGACCTGCAATTGAAACATGTTTTTTTCAGATTGCCAAAATTTAGTGGCCTTAAGGCCCAAATTTATGAAGCCCACTAGCTTGGGAAGCAACATCGGCTTCCATTCCCCAATGAAAGAAACTGGCATCGTAACAAGCTTGACTTGATACATTCGGATGTATGGGGATGACACAAAACGTTAGTCTTGGCTGGAGTCGATAATTCATCTCCTTTGTCGACAACTATAGTCAACACACATGGATCTACCTGATCGAAAGGAAAAGCGAAGTTTTTGATTGTTTTCGAATCTTGTAGAGGTTAGCTGAACGGGAAACGGAAAGGAAGATCAAGTGCCTACAATCGGATGGCGGAAAAGAGTATTCTTCCAGCCAATTCAATAGATATCTGCAACACAAAGAAATTAGGAGGGAATTCAACTACCGATATACGCCGGAGCAAAATGGTGTCGTGAAGATTTTCGGCAACGGTGTGAAAATTGCATGGAACGTACAAAATCAAGCGTGGTTCTTTACACGAGACATGAAACAATAATAGGGATGATACTATTTTAGATTAGCTTAATATCTTGGTACGGGAAGATGGAGGTCTTCAAGAGCTTTCGAATGCTTTCTACTACATAAGAAACAGACATCTAAGTGTCAAGTTATGTGGGTATAAAGTTTTGCAAAAGAAAAAAAAGAGAAAAAGAAAACTGTGAAATATCCCACATAGATAAGAAAAGTTTAGGCTCCAGCTATATAAGCAGATTGAGATCCATCATATTTTATCTATGTCTTAAGAGCACATAAGAAATAGTTGGACTTGAGCCACTTTTGTCTAGATGGACATATGTGGCTAAGTCGCTGGATGTGGCTAAGTGCCCGAACCGGCCGGTGAAGAAACTCAAACTGGCTGACGATAGAACCGGAAATCGGATGCATCCGGCAACTGGCGACCGATGAATGGCAACCGGCGACAGAGCCGGTGACCTGGCGGCAACCGATGACGGAGCCGGTGACCCGACATTTGGCGAGGTTTTAGCCAACCAAAACTGGTGGCAACCGGTGACCGGCATCCGGCGACGGATCCGGTAACGGACGATGACGACATTCGACGACGGAACCGGTGACCCGGCATCCGGCATCCGGCGACCTTGGGATGTGGACCAAACCGGCTCGGGATGTGGACCATACCGGGCCAAACTGAACGAATGCAAATCGGTCGGGTCGGTTGATCACGATGCATGGTGTTTTAAAGATATTTGGTCCTGTTGAGAGATCAAGCTCAACTTAGTTTAGTTAGTTAGTCATCCATGTAACTTCGTAGTTACCTAGATAGAATCTAGTTAGAAGTGTTGACTATAACACCTTAAATAGGACCTTGTACTTAAGTGGGATATTGTAAATCCTCCACTCCTAAGTACATTTAATATAGGACTTACACATTAGTACATATATTCTATTCACACATGTGCACCTTTGCACATGAGATGTATATATACCTAATTGTGGGTATTTTTGTATTTGATGATGATAAAGCTAATTTAATATAGTTACTCATCCCCCATCTTGTGTTGTTCATAAGTGTATCTCTCTCTCTCTCTCTCTCTCTCTCTTCCTCTCACACACATACACACACATATCACATAATCTTTCGCTTATCAACTAATTATATAATTAGGTACTAATTAATCCCTGCTTAATTACTTACCTAATTCTTAACAGGTCCAAAAGCCTAATAGTATTTTGTGCTTTAAAAAGGATCCGTAGAAATGTTTTTCCTATCATTATACTTTTCATGTAAATTCTCATATTAGAGCTTGATTGAGTGACATGTGATGCATGAGCGCCAAATGGCAAACATGCATCACATGCATTCCATGCATTGTATGCATGTCTTGTACCTTCACATGCATCATATGCATGGGAGCATCTATAAAAGGATGGATGAAAAAGATCAAGGGGGCTATGTAGTATTCAAGAATTTAAGAAGAAGAAAATTCGTTATCCAATTGATGTATTAATCTTGTTCTTCAAATCTAAAGTCAAGAGTTCAATCTTAATCTCTCGTTCTATTTCAATCGTTCTGAATCTGTTTTAAAATTGGAATCTTAATCTCAATTTTTCTCTTTCAATCTATCTTAAATACTTTCTCGCTAAAGCTTGTGCAAACGTCGAATCCTTCTGGTCCAGAACCCCGGCGGTTCCGCCTCACGATCCGCGCGTAGTGACGGATCTTCATGACATAATTAAGTGGTGAACCCGATGTGAAAGAGGCGACATGAAGGATCAAATCGAGGATAAACCGATACTTGGAGATGGAATCCTCAAGCAACCAAGAGGGAAAGTTCGAAAGGATGATGCTGATTGTCGAACAAATGATGAGATCTCGAGACAACGATGCGAGCGCGGAGAAGGCTGTCGACCGTGTCATTGAGCTCGAGGGTTAATTTGACGGAAGGAACATTACGAAGTTCCTTGACGCATATAGAATGGAGATGAATCAAAGGGACATGTTTGAAGCGCGTCAAATCACAAGTTTCAAGAGAGTGGTCGCCAACAACATCCAAAGGCGCGTCATCGAGCTTCAAGAAGGGAAGACAACGTGGTCGGAGTTCGAGAAAGCGATATTAGCGGAGTTCGCGACGGAAGAATGGTCGAGGATGACTCAACATGTCTTGATGAAGTGGATAGAAAAGAAGAATAAGAAGATGAGCGCCTCGAGGGTGTACAACGAATTCGACCAAATGTTTCGTCGTCTCCCCACCACAGACCAAGTGCTACTTGAGGAGTACAAAACTTTGTACTTCCTAAAGGCTGTGGATATAAAGGATAGACGAGAACCGGGTACTCTCCTCGAAGATGATACCCAAGCGAATGAGCTTGTGGCATGCAATAGGCTCGACACGCGTCGTCAGTTGGTTGATGACACCGACTTGGCGGGATTGACTGTCGCGGAGAAAACAAGACAACCGAAAGTAGCTGAGCCGCCCAAACGAAGAAGCCCAGAAGAAAATAAAATTGATGACGACATCATCGAAGAGCTAGCGAAGAAGTTCGAGATGGTCACGCTAGCCAACATGAATCGTCGGGGCCCCAAAGGAAAAGAACCCTTTAGATGCGTGTGGTGCGATAACATGGACCACATGAGAAGGGATTGCGCGAGCCTTCGAGAGGCGATTCGACAAAATATCGTATACATAGATGACAACATGATCTGCTCGACTGAAACTCGAAGACCCTTGCGGGTGAATTTCGGAAGAGGGGGAATGAAGAAATCTATGGAAGATGTTGAGGCAACTCATGTGGATGCGATGCACTATGCTGCAACGGCCAGAATAAGAGCCGGGAAAGACAAAAATGAAGCTGCGAAAGTGGGAGCAAAGTTTTGGTCTCCTGTTCTCGAGTATGAGAAGATGGGGAAGGTCACATCGAATGAGGTAGAGCTTGCGAATTGAAGCATGCAAAGCATAACTGGGTGGATGACAACACCATACTCGCGGAAGTGATGTGCGACAACCACGAGGTGTGCGTCGAATAAAAGAGAAAAATAATAGAAGAGCAAGGCCCATAAAAAAGACATGGAACAAGGAACGTGAAAAAGAAAGAAGATGCAGAAACAAGTCGATCTTTACAAATGGAGGAAGGAGATGCTAGTCGAAAAGCGGAGTCGGTCAAACGAGTCGAAGAAACGATTCGGCCTGTGAAAATTGGTGTCGAAGACCCCACTCGAAAGACAAGGACTATGCCTACCTATAAGCTAAGGTGGGACATAGAGCAGACGACAGACTTGAAGAAGATTCTCGAGGAACGCATTCTTGATAGCCATGTGACTTTGTCCTTGAGGGAACTACTCAGCATTATGAAGGAGTTCCATGACACGATCGTGGACCTTGTAAAAAGAAAGAGGCAACAATCAGACGAGGAAGAAGAGAAGCCACAAAGAGCAAAAACAAATGCCATAACGATGGCAAGAGACGAAGTCGATGAAGATATGGTGGACAACCACTATACTCGACCTCATTGGGCACGAGTGACAATGAAGACGCTGGTGAAGATCGAGGAGAAGAAAGAGACCGTGGTAGCCTTGATCAACCATGGCTCGGAGATCAACCTCATGTCAACCGAGTTCTACAAAAAAGGAAGATGGCCAATCAATACAAACCACGGATGGAAGATTCGAGCGGCAGCAAAGTCTATGGAGGACTTGTACGGAGCTTGTCCCAATGTTAAAGTCACGATCGGGGATGTGGAGATGGATCAACACTTCTTCATGCAAGAATCAACGTCGCATCCTGTCATCCTAGGAAAACCATATATCACATCATCCCGGATGGAGACCAAGGTGTTCGATAATGGAGCAGCCTTCGCGCGAATCAAGAGTCTTGACAATCAAAGATCTGTTCAATTCCTAACGGTGTGAGCTAATCATGAAAGAAATCGAGATAGTCTTGGCGGCGAATCCCCGGATTTTTAGAGCGGACTATTGAAGCACGGGGCACAAATAGTCCGAGCGATCAAAAGTCCCCACAAAGGAGTAGAGCTCATGGATTGCGAGGAGAAGCAACATGTGTCACACCTAGTGGCGCATGTAAACTAGTACTACCTGACAAGAAGGACAAGCATCGGATACAAGACTTTGAGAAGATGCTTAAAGAAGAAAACATAATAGAAGAAGAAGAGTTCGTGACTCATATTATGGAAGAAGCCTCATTTAACGACACCATAGACAAAATCGAGGAAGTCGTGGACTTGAGCTATCTTCATGATCAACACGTGATTTCAGTTAACTCCATCAACATGTACGCTACCATCGATGAATACCATCATGGCATCTTGATGGAGGAAGTTGAAGTTAACACAAAATATAAAACGGTGGATAAGAAGATCAAGCCAATTGCGGTTCCGCTACCGGAAGATAGCTAGCAAAAGATGAAGGAAGTCGCGAATGATCCAAGCTTTAAGGGATTTGAAGGCAATAGGTCATGTCTTCACCGAAGAGACGAAGGGAAAGCTACGAGTTGGAAAGGAGGATTTCCTCCTCCTTGAATAAGAGCGAATGTTTCGCGACATGCTTGAGAGACATGGGAAAGTTTTCGCATTTTTCCCACAAGAAATCAGATGTGCTGATCCAAGGACGATAGAGCCGATGGTGATCTTCACGGTACCGCACGTACCTTGGAATTTGAAACCGATACTGGTTTCGAGAACACACCTACCAAAGCTGATCGAGCTCTTAAAGGAGAAGGTGAATATGGGAATTCTGGAACCGTTGAATGCTCCTTATGATGGGAACTACATGCTCCCTATGCGCAATGCTCGACCACAACCGAGCTTAGAATCATAAACAGAAAACGGGAATGAATGCACAACACAAAGGAGAGAAGAGTACACAAGATGTTTTACGTGGAAAACCCAAGCATACGGCCGGAAGCCTTTGCCATCCAAGGTGAACGCGATCCAAGATATGAAAGAAGAATGAGTAAACCAAACGGAGGTTCAAAGGTTCCTTGGAGCATGCGCGTTTTATCATGTCTGGATTCCGCACTACGCCCATGTCGCCAAGCCTTTATATGGGTTGCTAAAGCAATGAATGAAGTTCGAATGGTGAGACGAGCACACAAACGCGATGCGAAGATTGAAGAAACTACTTCTTGAAGCTCCAGCACTAAGAAAGGCCGACTATACCAAAGGGAGGCCGATTTATGTAGGTATAGATACGAGCCCAACTGGAATTGGGTGGGTCATCAACCAAGAAGGAGAAGATAATGCGTGGTATGCCATCCGGTTTGGAGCAAAGGTTCTCAGCAAACGACAACAAAGATATGCCCAATTCAAGCGGGAACTTTGGGGTATTGTGTCGGCAGTGAAGACAGACAAAGACTACCTGATCGGATCGGAAGTAATAATTGAGACAGATTGTCTCCCAATCCTCGGGATGATCTCAGGATGTGTGACACCAGATCTAGTTATGCTAAGGTGGATCACTTATATCAAATCTTTAAACCCAGAGATCCGCCATATTGTAGGGAAGAAGAATGCCATGGCTGACATGCTGTCGAGGGCAAGAATTGAGAATGAAAGTGACATGGTTTTGGAAGATGAAGACGTCACCCTCGACTTCTTCAAGATGGCTCGACTATAGGCGGAAGACAAGGACACGCTAACCCTCCACGCCTTCAACGAGGTCGAGTACGAAGGAGAGTGGTTATTGATCGGCCGATTCCTAAAAACAATGACGGCGGATACTTCGTTGACGAAGGAGGAGGCCCTACGAATCCGGAAGAAAGCTTATCAATTCTTCTTGAAGGGAGGCTTCCTTTGGCGATACCCAAAAAGAAGGACAAGAATATCACGTTGAGTGGTGGTGAAGAAAGAAGAGCAAGTGATGTTAACGACCGAATTCCACGAGAGTGCCTAGACAGGTCATAGAGGAACATGGGTGACGTTCGAGAAGTTGAAGGAGAAGTATTGGTGGCCAAGCATGTACAAAGATGTACTCCATTTTGTGTCCACATGCGAAACATGCCAAGTATATTCGAATATACGTCATCGTGTTGAGCTACGACCGACATACCCGCTCATCATATACTTCAAATGGATGGTGGATCTGGTCTCAATGCCAATGGGAGTGGGACAAATGAAGTACTTAGCTCTGGCAAGAGAAGACTTGACAAATCAAGTGGAAGGACGGGCCTTGACAAATAAGACAACATCAGCTGTTTGCAAATTTCTACTCGAAGAGGTTGTCTACCAATACGGATGCGTGGGAAAGATAGTTGCCGATGGAGGGGAGTTGGATGCACACGAAGCAATGGAGCTTTTCGAACGACTAGGCATGAAGCTCTCCCTCACGACTGCCTACAATCCAGAAGCGAATGGGAAGATCGAGCGAGGGCATGGACCTCTCGTCAAAGCCATCATACGAGCATGCAACGGTCGAGTCGGGAATTGGCCACGACTATTGCCCTATGCCTTGTGGGCTGACAGAACGACACACAGCTCGGTGACAGGGTATATGCCAACGGAGGTTATGTATGGACAAAAGCCGGTAATTCCCATCGAAAGGACGATCGCCTCATGGGTAGCGAAACCATGGGAGAACGAGATGAACCGAGAAGAGTTATTAGTGGCACGGATAAGGCAACTTGAAAGAAAACCTGAAGATCTAGAAAAAGCGCGAAAGATGATGGAGGCAACCTGAGTGAAGAACAAAATTTGGTTCGACAAGATGCATTGATTGCGTCCCAAGAAGATCGAAGAAGGAGATTGGGTATTTGTCTACGACAACAACCTTGACAATCAACACAGTACAACAAGAAAGTTCGCAAGAAGATGGTTTAGACCGTATGTGGTGACAAGTGCCAACGATAATGCCACATACCACCTTGCGGAGCTAGACGGATCAAAGTTGGCCGTATCCATTGCGAGGAAAAGAGTAAAGATTTTCAAGAAAAGACAAGACGAGGATCTTGACCTCGATCACCTCGACGATGAAGATAATAGGGCGAATGTGAATGAACACGTGGAGGAATCTGATTGATCACCGTTGCCGAAATCTCACACTCTCTCTTCTTGGCACATACCGAAGGATGTGCGGTTTGGAGGGGCTGGATGTCGTGAAGATTTTTGGCAACGGTGTGAAAATTGTGTGGAACGTACAAAATTAAGCGTGGTTCTTCACACGAGACATGAAACAATAATAGGGAAGATACTATTTTAGATTAGCTTAATATCTTGATACGGGAAGATGGATGTCTTCAAGAGCTTTCAAATGCTTTTTACTACATAAGAAACAAACATCTAAGTGTCAAGTTATGTGGGTATAATGTTTTGCAAAAGAAAAAAAAGAAAAAAAGAAAACTGTGAAATATCCCACATAGATAGAAAAAGTTTAGGCTCCAGCTATATAAGCAGATTGAGATCCATCATATTTTATCTATGTCTTAAGAGCACATAAGAAATAGTTGGACTTGAGCCACTTTTGTCTAGATGGACATATGTGGCTAAGTCGCCGGACGTGGCTAAGTGCTTGAACCGGCCAATGAAGAAATTCAAACCGGCTGTCGACAGAATTGGAAACTGGATGGAGCTGACAATTGGTGACTGGACGGAGCCGGCGACCGGCGGCCGGATAGATCCGGCAACCGGTGTCCGATGACCCGGCATTCGGCGAGGTTTTGGCCAACCAAAACCGGCAGCAACCGGTGACCGGCATTCGACAACGGATCTGGTAATGGACGGTGACGACATCCGGCGATGGAACCGGTGACCTGGCATCCGACATCCGGTAACCTCGGGATGCAGACCGAATCGGGCCAAACCGAACGAATGCAAATCGGTTGGGTCGGTTGATCGCGGTGCATGGTGTTTTAAAGATATTTGGTCCAAAAGCGTAATAGTATTTTGTGTTATAAAAAGGATGTAAGCAAGACTTGAACCTTGCACCTCCAAGATAGGAGGCAATAGACTTACCACTAGGCTATGTTATTTCCTTAGAAATGTTTTTCCTATCATTATACTTTTCATGTAAATTCTCATATTAGAGCTTGATTGAGTGACATGTGATGCATGAGCGCCAAATGGCAAACATGCATCACATGCATTCCATGCATTGTATGCATGTCTTGTACCCTCACATGCATCATATGCATGGGAGCATCTCTAAAAGGATGGATGAAAAAGATCAAGAGGGCTATGTAGTATTCAAGAATTTAAGAAGAAGAAAATTCGTTATCCAATTGATGTATTAATCTTGTTCTTTAAATCTAAAGTCAAGAGTTCAATCTTAATCTCTCTTTCAATTTCAATCGTTCTGAATCTGTTTTAAAATTGGAATCTTAATCTCAATCTCTCTCTTTCAATCTCTCTTAAATACTTTCTCGCTAAAGCTTGTGCAAACGTCGAATCCTTCCGGTCTAGAACCCCGACGGTTCTGCCTCACAATCCGCGCGTAGTGACGAATCTTCATGACAACGGCGTTGCCGAGAGGAAGAAACAATCAATTATGGAGGCGGCACAGGCGATGATGGAAGAGAAGAGCATGCCCAAGTTCTACTAGATCGAGGCGGCCTGGACGACCGTCTATATCCAAAACCAGATCGGGGATAAAGTGTTAGCACACAAGCTATATTTTGGGTGTAAGCTGAATTTACGACACCTTAGGGTATTCTTTAGCATTCCCTATGTGTATGTGCTGGATGAGAGACGGAGAAAGTTGGACCCGAAGTCAGAGAAGTGTATCCTTGTCGTCTACTCACATGAGCAAAAGGGTTATAAGTGCTATAACCCCCGAATAAAACAAGTTCGAGTGAGCCAAGATCTTGAATTTGACGAGTCGACATCATGGTATTGGTTACCGACTCCGAGCCCCAACTCCGACCCATCCGGAATATGAGGCCAGTGAGCCCGAATCGATCCGGGGCAGAAGAAGAAGAAGATTTCGGTACTCTGGAAGAGAGTCAGATCTCATTCCGGGTGAGCGGGTCGTATGGTGATTGAGTCAGAACGACCGGTTAGACGATGAGCCGGTGAGTAGTAGAGACTCGACCATGCTCTCCTTGCACAAGGAATCGAGGAGATGGTTCACGCGCAAAGAGAGGGGGAAGAAGAAGATGTCAATATATGACATCAACAGGGAAGAGACAGATCAAAGCGAATTCGACTCTTGAAAGAGTGAAGATGGACCTTCGGAGACAGAGTCCGAGTCGACCAAGAGGGCCTTGAAATTGGCTAATGAGAAATTATGCCAATCGACCCGCCCGAAATGGTATGGGTATAATGAGTACATGGCGCATCACTATGCGTACATGACAAAAGTGGCGGAAGTGCGTGAGCGGGAGAGCTACGTAGAAGCGACGAAGGACGCAAACTAGCATGTTGCAATGGAAGAAGAAATGCGGTTACTCGATGCCAACAACACATGGGATCTTGTTGACCCTCCCCGACACCGATCGGTTGTAAGTGGGTATACAAGGTGAAGTATAATGCCGACGGTTCGGTCAATTGGTACAAGGCCCAATTAGTGGCCAAAGGATATGTGCAGACCCGTGGAATCGACTACGACGAGACCTTCCCTCCAGTAGATGACAACGGTTCCTGTGGTACTAGCGGTTGCTGCAACAAGGAGGTGGCATCTTCAACAAATGGACGTGAAGAATGCGTTTCTTCAAGGTGACCTTGAAGAACGGGTCTACATGATCCATCCCTCGGTTTTCAGTCGGAGATGAACAAGTCGGTAGTGTGCGACTCAAGAAGTCACTTTATGTCTTGAAGCAAGCCCCCCGAGCTTGGAATTCGAAGATCACGCACCCTTGTGTCAGACGGGGTTTGTGGCCTTCAAGTCTGACTTGTCGTTGTTCATCCGGAAAGGTCCGGAAGGTCTGATATGTATCCTGCTATATGTGGATGATCTAGTCATCACCGGACCCAAACTCCCTGAATTTGGTCGAGTGAAGTCCCAATTGTTGGATGCATTTTAAATGAAGGACCTGGGGGACCTTCATTATTTCCTCGGGATCGAAGTGATCCACACCCCCGACGACATATTTCTCTCACAACGACAATATGTGTTGAATATGTTGTACATGTTCGGCATGACCGACTGCCGACCAGTGTCCACACGCCAAGACCGGAACCTGAAGCTTCGTCCTGATTCCGGTCCGGCCTGCAATGAGAAACGGTTTCGACAAATTGTTGGAAGCCAAATCTATCTAGTTATCAGCCGACCCGACATCAGCTATCCGGTTAGGGTGATCAGTCAGTTTATGCAGAAGCCGACCGTGGAGCACCTTTAGTGCGCACACTAAATATTTAGGTATGTTAGCAGCACTAAGGATCGGGGATTGTTATACCGACGCGGTATAACCGAAAAGCTAGTCGGATATACAATTGTCGACTGGGCCGGTGATGTGTCCGATTGTCTCTCAACATCCGGTTTTTTGTTCTCTCTTGGTAGAATGGTTGTTGTGTGGAGCAGCAAGAAACAACCAACAATGGCCCTATCAAGCACTTAGGCTGAGTATCGGGGTGCTACCATTGCCACTTGTGAAGCCATTTGCCTTCAGCGGTTGCTGCAAGACCTCTGGATCGAAGTACTGACTCCGATCCCGATCTACTGCGACAACATCAGCAGCATGCAACTCGCCAAAAATCCTGTGTTCCATGCTCGGACAAAGCACATAGAAGTGCACTATCACTTAGTGCGCGAGCAAGTCCTCAATGGTGAAGTCGAACTTCGGTATGTTCGGAGGGATTGGCAAGTTGCTGACATCTTCACCAAGGCACTTGGAACCGACAAGCTGCAGCATTGTTCGGAGATGCTTGGGCAACATCATCTCGACATGTCGCACTTGAGGGGGAGAACCAGAACGAAAACCGGGAAAACTAGCAAAGACACCGGATAAGTAGCTGGAGAAAAGGAAACCGAAACGAGGGGAGACAAGAAGAAAAAGGGAGCCGAGTCGACTGAAGAAGTCGGCACACCCGAACAAGTTGGAACAAGCGGCGATGGCAGCACAGTCAAGAAGGACAAAGTTGACAGAAAGACGAAGGCCAAAACTTGGACGTGGTCCGATGTTGTGAAGTGCCAGATGGTTGAGGATGAATTGGAGACAACCAATTCAAACAAGAGCTGGAACGAATCGGAGGCACCCGATTCGGAGGAGTCGGATCAACAGAGGGCCAAACGTACTAGAAGGTAGTAGAAATTGACACCGACATGGAGGAACCGATGGGTCGAGAAGCACAAAAGTCAAAGCACCAAAGGAGCTGAGATGGGCCTTTTGAGCAGACGTGTCACGAACACACCAACCCTAGACTACGACGGAGCATGAATGATGAGGCTATGACCGATAAGGTTACAAACATGGAACTCAACGTGATGAGGCTAGAAACTCGGGAAGTTGGGAGCAACAAGATGAGGAACTTAAGACGCTAGGAACAATACAAGAGCATAAAGACATACATGTAAATCAAGGAGAGAAGATAGGGCTAAACAAGAATACTAGATTGATGTGCAGTGACTGGTGTTGAATCCTTTGAAAGGGACCAAGAAGGTTACAAGTATTTATACTCTAAGTTGAAGTACATGCATTAGAATATTTTGAAGACTATTCTAGAACCTTCTAGAACTGTGGAACTTTCTAGAACTTTGTAGATGTCTAGAGAGTATACCTAGATCATGTACATCTTACACAATGATATGTAGATCAAATGTATTTTATACAATACTTATATGAAGATGGTTGAGCATGATGTATTGTTCATGTGAGGTTGTAAGTTCAATCCTCACCAACCATATATTTCATGTCATTGTATCGTGACATTATCCTCCCCTTTACGACCGCCTTTTCGAAAGTGTAGTGTAGGGGTGAACGGAGACTGGAACACCAACCAGCATGAGCCACCATGTGTTGTTCTCACCGGAGACTGGAACACCAATGGACGCGAGTGACCATGTGTGGTTCTCACAGGAGACTGGAACACCAATGGATGTGAGTGACCATGTGATGTCCTCACCGAGAAGTGGAACACCAATGGACGTGATCGACCATGTACGGTCCTCACTGGGAACTAGAACACCAACGAGTGTGAGCGACCATGTGTGGTCCTCACCGGAGACACAAACACCAACGGATGTGACCGACCATGTACGGTCCTCACTGGGAACTAGACACCAACGGGCGTGAGTGACCATGTGCGGTCCTCACCAGGCACTAGAACACCAATGAGCATGAGAGACCATGTACGGTACTCACCGGGAATGCGAACACCAACAGGCGTGAGCGACCATGTGCGGTCCTCACTAGGAACTGGAACACCAACGGATGTGAGCAATCATGTATGGTCCTCACGGGGAACTGGAACACCAACGGGCATGAGCAACCATGTACGGTCCTCACCGGAGACGATGTTGCGGTAATCCGCGCTTGTAATGTTGGATCCAGGTGGGACCACCGAAGTCATGGACCAGGAAGGGAGGACTTCCCGAGAACCCGAATCCTCCGAAGCTTGCCGGGTTGCCGGCCGGTTCGACCCCAGATACTCTTCGGACACGACCGGTAACCGCACAGGAAGTGAGAGAACGCGCCCTCGTCCTTGCCGCCCCTTTCGCCCATATGTACAAGGGGCCCAAAAGAGGCTCGGGACACGGCCCGGTTAACTGCGCCCGCGCACATGCACACACACACATATACACCCGGTTACAATCGGCACCTTTGCACCGGCGACCATGCACGCACCCTCTCTCGTATCCTACGCTAACCGGAAACACACACACGCGCGCGCGCGCGCGCGACGCTCGCTGTGACGCCAGTTCCACACGGAGAGGAAGAGGGAGCCTGCATCCTAGGGCTGGTCGGGGAGCTCTCAGGGTCGTTCGCGTGATGGGACCCTCCTGAGCCTCTTCCAGAACGACCGCCTCCTGAGCCAAGTCGCCTTCAGGGAGCGCACGGGTTTACTGAACTGAGTTGGGTCTTGCGTGCCAAGAAGGGGAAACTGCCAACAAACCACCTAGCGCGCGGGCTCTTCACAAGCGACAGAAGCCAACACCCACGCACACACTGACATACCGGACCGTGGAGTGTTGAGAACCAACAAACAGGAGCTCAGGGGAGGCGCAAACAACCCGCACACCGCCTGCCACAACCGAACACACCACCTACGCATGCACACAGATGGCACCGAAACCCTAACAGAAAAATAGAGACAACACACACACCAAGATGAAGAGAAGACAGAAATAGATGTTATACACAGAAGTTTATTAACAAAAAAAATGGAACCCACAAAGGGGAACAATGAAGAACAAAACAGTTTGGGACCCAACGGGTGGGAACCCCTGTACAAGAAGCGCACCCTCCCTTTTATAGAACAAGGTGAGGGTCGTGTGGCTATGTGGGATAAATCCCGTGATACATGGGATCTTCCGTCCCGACTTTATTGCCGCTCGGCGTCATAAAGGCGCCCCCACATTCCCCTATACAAGTTTACAAGAGTGGGTGCACATGGTGCACCTTGCCGATTCCTCTGATATTCCCCGGTTTCTCACTATGGCCCGGAATCTTTATGACAACGTGAACACCAACAAGCATGAGCAACCATGTGCGGTCCTCGCCGGAACCTAGAACACCAATGGGAGAGAGCGATCATGTGTAGTTCTCACCGGGAACTGGAACACCAATGGGTGTGAGCGACCCTGTATGGTCCTCATTGAAGAAACAAACACCAATGGATGTGAGTGACCATGTGTGGTCCTGACAAGAGACACGAACACCAACGGGCATGAGCGACCCAATATGGTCCTCACTGGGAATTGGGACACCAATGGGCGTGAGCGACCATGTGCGGTCCTCACTGGGAATTCGAACACTTCATGTCGATGAAGGCTAGGCAAAATAGTGTTGATGACGACACCAAGAGGTGCTGAAGATAATGATGTCAAAGACGAAGCAATGAAGACAATGATGTTGAGGAAGCGTCTCTAGAAGCAATGACCGTGACTATGGCAATGATGGAAATAGAGACATAGATGAAGAGGAGAAGAAACACAGAGTTCGAGACATTGAGGATAAAAACAAACACAAAGACAGAGATATAGAGGATGATAG
Organism: Azolla caroliniana; assembly: GCF_043228905.1. Classification (NCBI taxonomy): domain Eukaryota; kingdom Viridiplantae; phylum Streptophyta; class Polypodiopsida; order Salviniales; family Salviniaceae; genus Azolla; species Azolla caroliniana. The sequence goes on along the minus strand of NW_028230441.1, from coordinate 9,800,678 downwards.
AAAACACAGTGACATGGACGAAGATAATAAGAAACACATAGATAGGGATGATGATGATAAGAAACACATCGATAGAGATGAAACTGGTAGGAAACACAGGGAGAAGGATGACAATGACAAAAAATGCAGAGATAGGGATGATGATTATAAGAAACACGCAGGTAGATATTGAAGGATGAGAAGAAACTAAAAAACAGTGAGGATGACGAGGAGAAACTAAAAGACAGAGACAACGATGAGAAGGAACTAGGAGATAGAGATGATGAGGAAGATAGGAAACAAAGGGATGTTGATGTTGAAGATAGGGACGATGACGAAGATGGGCGATGATTCTAGTTGGAAGGGATTCAAATTGTCACGGAGACACCAACCCTAGACTATGATGGAGCACAAATTATGAGGCTATGACCGATAAGGTTACGAATGTGGAACTCAATGTGATGAGGCTAGAAACTCGGGAAGTTGGGAGTGACAAGATGCAGAACTTAAGATGCTAGGAACAATACAAGAGCATAAAGACAGAGATGTAAATCAAGGAGAGAAGATGGGGCTAAACAAGAATACTAGATTGATGTGTCAGTGATTGGTGTTGAATCCCTTGAAAGGGACCAAGAAGGTTACAAGTATTTTTACTCTATGTTGAAGTACATGCATTAGAATATTTTGAAGAATATTCTAGAGCCTTCTAGAACCTTGGAACTTTCTAGAACTTTGTAGATGTCTAGAGAGTATACCTAGATCATGTACATCTTATACAATGATATGTAGATCAAATATATCTTATACAATGCTCATATGAAGATGGTTGAGCATGGTGTATTGTTCATGTGAGGTTTAAGTTCAATCCTCAACAACTATATATTTTATGTCATTGTATCGTGACAAGACGAGCCGACCGAGAAGGTCGAGGTGCGCGGAATCAGACGGGTCGTGGAAAGCGGGGCCGGACGGTTCGAGCAGTGGGAGCAAGGTGGGAAGATGCTAGGAGCTTGAGAAAAGGACCAGTAGACACTGACACCATGATCTGACCTCAAGTTGAGCTTGAGGGGGAGTGTTGAGCGGACACACTCAACCGGATCCGAATTGAAGTCCAGAACAGAGAACCGGATCGATATCCGAAACCAAGAGCCATATCTAATTGTAATTGGTGGGTTGTTAGAGGCATACGGTCCTAGCCTAGTACGTAGGCATATTTCTTGGAGTTAGTGTCAGTTGCTCGTATGAGCATTGAAGTACATGCCAGTACTTCTATCAATCTTTTTAAGGACTTGTATAAAAGTGCTCTCTGAGCACATTGTATGTAAAAAGTGATATTTTGAAATTGAATTTATGTTGTTCTTCTCTCTCTGTCTCTCCCGTTTACTCTTTGTGTGATTTGAAGCTTCCATTAAACATGTGTATATTTTCTGTTAACATCTGGTGAAGTCGGTTAGGTCTTCAAGCTTCTGCACGAAATTCTTTTCACATCCAAAGGCAAATCAAAGAGACAATGAACTTCATGGACGAACCACACAATGCATATCATAGAGAAGGTGTGTTGAGTCGTTGATGCTCACATTGTTGTAGTACTTGGTCCAACAATACATCCAAGGATACTGCTACAAAACATTTATAAGAAAAACATCTTATTACTAATGTATCTCGACCACATGGTTCAAATATTATGAATCCAACGTTTGTGATCCAATATCTTTTCTTCCTTTCTTTTTTTCCAAAAAAGATCGAGTATCTTTTAGATACTTTTAAGTTATTAATATTGTGGTGTGCATATGTTCCTTTGTGCCACCCTTTTAGCACACCCTTTTTAGCTAAGCCAACCCAAATGGGTACCTTTGTATCAACTACAAATTGAGTAAGATGTAAGAAGCTAACTAGGTTGGTTTTGATCTCTTATATGCATTTCACATATTGGTGGAGATGACGGCACCAGTACCCCACATCCAAGTATCCACCTCTTCCCCCTCACCTTAGGTTGCCCACTAACTTCTTGTCCCACGAGTTTCTCCGATCCCCTTCCTACATGATAGGCCTCCTGTCCCCCACCTTAGTCAAGTCCAGGTGGCCCTCAGTCCACAGGAGCGATTGATCTCTATCCGCCTATAACCCTCCTGTCCCCCATCTCAGCCAAGTCTAGGTGGCCCTTAGTCCACAGGAACGATTGATCTCTATCCGCCTATAGCCCTCCTGTCCCCCACCTCAGCCAAGTCCAGGTGGCCCTCAGTCCACAGAAATGATTGATCTTTATCTGCCGATTGCTAGCTCGTACACGATAGCCCTCATGTCCCCCACCTCAACCAAGTCCAGGTGGCCCTCAGTCCACAGAAACGATTGATCTTTATCTGCCAATTGCTAGCTCGTACACGATAGCCCTCCTATCCCCCACCTTAGCCAAGTCTAGGTGGCCCTTAGTCCACATGAGCGATTGATCTCTATCCTCCTATAGCCCTCATGTCCCCCACCTCAACCAAGTCCAGGTGGCCCTCAGTCCATATCTGAAATGATTGATCTTTATCTGCCAATTTCTAGCTTGTTTTCCGTCACTAGCCCCGTCCAACTATCATCTGATCAGGGTCGCCAGTTCCACGGGGATATCCTCAACGTCATTCCAACTCAACTAGGTGTCCAATAGGTGTTTATATCCTAATACTGAACGCCTCAACTAGGTGTCCAATGGCCTCACCGAACGCCTCAACAAGACCCTCAAGCATGAGGTTGCCGCACGAATTAGCCCTTTTCAAGCACTTTATGGGCGTGATCCTCACCTCCCACAAGAATCGTCCATTGATGTCCATTCAAAACATGCCACCATGATAATGCCACTTGGGAGCTCTATCTCCAACAGATGCACCTGCTCCTTCGACAAGCCACTGCTCCTATTCCTGCTCCTTAGTCTCTTGTTTTTCTCAAGGGGGAAATGTGGTGTGCATGTGTTCCTTTGTGCCACCCTTTTAGCACACCCTTTTTAGCTAACCCAACCCAAATGGGCACCTTTGTATCAACTACAAATTGAGTAAGACGTAAGAAGCTAAGTAGGTTGGTTTTGATCTCTTATGTGCATTTCACAATATTTCGTACATTGGAGAAGAAAACTCATAACTCTATAACAAAATATATAATCACAAAAATATTACCTCATGTGCATGTTGAGTCCTTAGGTTTTAAGCAATTCATGCATGATGGCTTACCAGGTTATGGGCTTAGGTCAACCTGTACATTAAAACGATCAATATGGCAAGTGTAAGTTAAGTTATCATTTGTTAATTAGTTATGTTTGATGGGTGGTCAAATAGTAGTTTGAAAGGATTTTGTCCAATGACATTACAATGGATATGTAGAGAATATGCTAAGACAATTGCTCATTTATTTTTTTCATGTATTTCACGGTGATGGTGTAGGTAAGCTTTGTGATCAAGCTTTCTTTATGCGCATGAAATCCTTTAGTATTTCTTCGCATATTTTATCCATAACATCAGATGGTGCTAGTGATGCTATTATGGCCTCAAATGAGTTGGGTAGATTAATACATGATATGCATGCAAATGTTTTTTGTCATTTCCGCGGATATCCACGCCTTGCGGGTCGGCTCGGGCGGGACCTCAGGGGTCTCAGACCAAGGAGGTGAGGATGAGCAACTACTAAGCTTGCAATGGCTTGTCCGGCCTGGTTACCAAAGGTCGGATACTAACCACATGGGCTTAGAGAACTGTATCTGATTCGACACTCCTACCATGATCGAGCAAGAAAGCGCAGAACAGAGAAGGGAAGGACGATACCTTCCCGCACCGCAAACCAGTTAGGAATAAGGACACGACTTAGAGAAAGGGCACCTGGATACGACAATGCCAAAGTTAATCGATTATAATAGAAACGAATACAAGAATGGCCTTGGGCCGGAAATAGAGCTTCGAGCTCGGTGTACACGCACACACTCCACAGACAAGTGAGCCTCTGGTTGAGAGCACAGGGGCTTCCTATGAGAGTAGTGCCCTCACACCACCGATCCAAAAAAGAAGAACAAAAACTCTTTGTGCTCAAGATCACAATCCGGAAACATCTACCTCCTCCCAAATATTGGATCCCTTTTACAGTTTCAATCCTCTCCTTTTATAGCACAAGGAGAGGTCGTTACATCCGTAGTAATGACAACCGCTTCTGTTCGAGATTCCCTCACGATTTTCTGCCATCAGTCACTATGATTCCCCTCTATTCGCATGATCATGAAGTACTTATTAAATACTCCTACCTTGTACTTATTAATACTCTCTTTATTACATTATTTTAATACAAAGACCGAGTTCATGTGCATACTTGCACACCCTTGTTCACACGCTTCCGACGGTCCTTTCTCCTAGTGGCTGAAATCCTCCATGACACCGTCATCAAATATGTTGGGATGTATGGTTCATGTATTTCAATTTGGCATTAAGCTTGCATTAGAGATCATCTCACCTTACATTATGAAGTTTAGAAATACTTTGTTATCCATATGTTCTAGTAAAGTTCATTATCTATATTTAGAAAATATTCCAGACCAATGTATGAGCATGGAGAGTGAGAACGACCTTGCCTTGATGTTATTACTAGATGTAATTCCACCTTAACAATGTACAAAGAAGCCTTGAAACTCAAATATGTTTTTAGTTGCACTTTAACCAACTCTATTATTGTTGTGGATTTCATTGATACTGTAGAAAGTAGCATGCGGAAGCAAGTATGAAGACCAGACAGAAGGAAGAATGCTCAGGTTTAATGGAGAGCTTGAGCTTATGTAGTATACGCGGGAGAGACAGAGAGAGTGAGAGAGAAAGAAAAACACAAGAACTATATTCAACAAAGAAGTACTCAATCTCTATTCACTATTCTATACAGATGTGTGCTCAATGAACACTTTTATACAAGTCCTAGAAGGACTGACCGAAGTACTGACAATACTTCAATGCTCATTAAGAGCTCCTACACTAACTCCCAAATATATTCCTCACGGAATATCTTTCCTAACGGCCTCCCGGTTTACGCACCGATCCGGCCCTACCTACGCACCGGTCTTCGTACCGGTTTACGCATTCGGTCTAACCGATCGGTCTCAACCGATCCGGTCCTCGGCTTCTTTAGCCGATCCGGACGATGTTGAGCTTGTCTCTCAACACTCCCCCTCAAGCTCAACTTGAGGATCTTCGGGATCTTTGGGCTCATAGCTCCGGTTCCTCCTGGCTTCACGCCTCGCTCACGCTCCTCGACCTGTTCGACTCCGCGCGCTTCGACCCTTCCGGTCGACTTGTCTGCTCATGTGGCCCTTATCAGCTCTTTTGCTATTGCGGTGTTGACGCTTCTCCTGCTGCCTTTTCTTCCGCTTGGGCCTCGGTTGATTTAGCGTATCTGAATCAAACATCCAAACCGACTCAACTACCTCCGATCGGTTTTCGCTCTCGTCTGAGTTGGCTGTCTCCAACTTGTCTTCAGTCTTCTTGCCCTCGATGGCGTCATCTTCCCCATGCGTGGTTGGCTTCGGCTCTCTCCTTCGGCTGCTCCCCTTCTGTCCGCTTCCGAACTTTTCCGCGGGTCTGCCCTCGGTTGATTCTCCAGCTGATCCGAAGTTGAACTCGACAACCGAGTCAACCGACTCGGTGTCGCGGTCTCCGCTCTTTTCCTGCTGCCTTGCTTGGTCGTTCGAGACTGTTCTCCCCCTCAAATTTGGCACGTCAAGGTGACACAATTCGAGCGCACCCGAGAATTGCCGCAACTTGTCCAGACCAAGAGGCTTAGTGAAGATGTCGGTAGTCTGCCGATCCGTCAGAACGTACTGAAGTTCGACTTCACTGGAAAGGACACGCTCACGGACGAAATGGTAGTGCACCTCAATGTGCTTGGTCCGTGCTCGGAAAACGGGGTTTTTCGCGAGCTGGATGCTACTGAGTTTGTCGCAGTAGATCGTCGTCGGATCTGACACCTCCTCTTGCAGGTCCTTAAGTAGCCGCTTCAACCATATGACTTCGCATGTCGCGACAGCCGCTCCTCGGTACTCAGCTTCGGTGCTCGACAGGGCAACTGTTGGCTGCTTCTTACTGCTCCACGCGATCGCGGCACTCCCGAGGGAGAACGCGTATCCGGACGTGGATCGGCGATCGACGGCATTGCCAGCCCAATCAACATCGGTGTAGCCGACTAACGGCGCGGCTGCACCGGTCCGATATAGCAGTCCTCGGTCCTTAGTTTTGGTGACATACCGAAGTATGCGTTGCGCACATTGAAGGTGCTCCTCGGTAGGTCGCGCCATGAACTGACTGATCACTCCGACCGAATAACTGAGGTCGGGTCGGGTGATGGTCAAGTATATGAGGCTTCCAACAATTTGTCGGAACCTCGTCGGGTCGCATACCTTTCCCGTATCGGGACGAAGCTTGACGGTTCTGTCCAGAGGAGTCGAGACGGACTTACAGTCGGCCATCCCGAGTTTGAAGAGCATACTTAGCACGTAATGACGTTGGCTGATCAATATGCCTTCGGGGGTACGGATCACTTCGATCCCGAGGAAGTAGTGAAGGTCCCCTAGATCCTGTTGAGATTTCGGTCCCTCCGGATGGGATGTCCGGAGATGAATGACGGCAAGCCCGGTTGCGGTTACGGAGCCGGATGATGAAGACCCCGGCTACGGAGCCGGATGACGAAGACCCTGGCTACGGTGCCGGATGATGAAGACCCCGGCTACGGAGCCGGATGATGAATACCCCGGCTACGGAGCCGGATGCTGAAGACCCCGGCTACGGAGCCGGATGATGAATACCCCGGTTACGGAGCCGGATGATGAATACCCCGGCTACGGAGCCGGATGCTGAAGACCCCGGTTACGGAGCCGGATGACGAATGTACCCGGAGGGAGATCCGGATGCGGGGACATATTTTTGAATATGTTTTGCCAAGAGCCCTTGAGGCTATATTTGTAAATAGCCCGAAAGTCATATGTGTATAAATATGACTTAGGGCAAACAGTTTTTGTTGTTGCTCATCTTTCTGTTTTCACTCAGAGGGAGCGAAGTGAGAGCAGCCGCTAGAGAGAGAAACGAAGAGGTCGACGCCTCTGTGTAATACCGCCGCTTGTGGCGAGGACAGCGAGCTCAAGGTCGTCGCCTTGCAGCTCGCCATTGTATATTCCAGTGTAGAGTGATAGTTGGAGTCGTGCACTCCTGTGGTTTTTCCCGTTTAGGGTTTTCCACGTTATACCCTGTGTATTCGTCTCTCTCTGTGTCTTTTTCCCATTTTCTGCTGCATTGATCCGTGTTGTCTCGGTTGTGGCCGAGAGGCGAAAGATTTGATAGCGTCAAATCCTTACAAATTGGTATCAGAGCACGGTAACACAGAAAATGGAAGGCGGCGGTAGTGGGCCTCCGGGCATGATGGTGTTGAACTCACAGAACTACGCCGACTGGAAGATAAAGATGGAAGACCTCCTCATCGTCCGAGACCTGTACGAACCGATCGACAATGCCGAGATACCCAAGGGGGTAATAGAGTCGGAGTGGAAGCTCCTGAACCGGAAAGCCGTAGCGACGATCCGGCAATATGTAGATGTAAGTGTTCTGCAACATGTGGCGAACGACACCAACGCATATGAGATGTGGAAGAAGCTGTCGGGCCTCTACGAGAGGAAGAATGCGTTGAACCGGACCTCCCTGATGAGGAAGATAGTGAACCTCAAGTACCGGGACAGCGAGAATATGGTGGAACACGTGAGCACGTTCATGGGATTCGTGAACCAGCTTGCGGCGATCAAGTTCCCGTTGGAGGATGCAATGCAAGCCATCATTCTGATGTGTACATTGCCGGAAAGCTGGGAGAACTTGGTGGTGACACTCAGCACCTCCTGCACGGAAGATAACTTGTCCCTACAAACGGTAAAGACAAGTATTTTGAACGAAGAAGCGCGTCGGAGAGATAAAGAACCGGCCTCCGACTCGAAGGCGCTGCTTACCGAATCGGAACGGGGAAGACAATGGAACCGGAGTCCGCAAAGACGGGAGAAGTCGGGGACCCGGTCGCAGTCAAGAGGAAGGCCCACGTGCTTCCACTGTGGGAAGCCGGGGCACTTCCGGAAGAATTGTCGGCATTACCGAAAGGACAACGGAGCCGACGACACCGATTCGAAGAAGTCACCGGAGAGAAACGGTGCATACCGGGGAGCCACGGACCGGAGAGGTCCGGATCGGCGAGGGCAGGACCGGAAAGGAACGACGGCACTCGCGGCAAGTGAAGAAGAAATCATGCTCATTACCGAAGAGAGGGAGCTGAACCTTGCCGGTGTAGAGATGACCTGGGTGGTCGATTCCGGAGCGTCGTTCCACCTGACCCCGGAGAAGAAATACTTCTCATCCTACACAACCGGTGAGCACGGCTGTGTCCGGATGGGAAATGAAGGCACATGCCGGATTGCCGGCATAGGAGACGTGTGGCTGATGACATCAACCGGATGCAAGATGCTGCTGAAGGATGTGCGACACGTTCCGGAGGTCCGATTGAACTTGATCTCGGCCGGGAGGCTAGATGATGAAGGCTACACGGGTAGCATCCGGAACGGTGTCATGAAGTTCAGCAAGGGGAGCCTGATAGTGGCTCGGGCCCGGAAGGTCAACACACTGTACCTGATGAATTCCCGGCTATGTCCGGAGGAGCTGAACGTGGCAGCCGACACTGCCGGTGAGCTGTGGCACAAGAGACTGTGCCACATGAGTGAGAAGGGGATGAAGAGGCTTGCAGAAGACAACCTTATTCCGGTGAAGCATGTGCACCTGGAGAAGTGCACCGACTGCCTGGCCGGTAAGCAAAACCGGACCTCCTTCCACTCAAGGCCACCGACGAGACGTAGTGTACCATTGGAGTTGGTGCACACTGATGTGTGTCAGGTAGAAACGAAGTCACATGGCGGAGCCCAATACTTCGTAACATTCATAGATGACCATAGCCGAAAGTTGTGGACGGCACCGTTGAAGACAAAGGACCAAGTATTGTCCGTCTTCAAAGAACTCCACGCGAGAGTGGAAAGGGAATCCGGCAAGAAGCTGAAAGCGATACGAGCGGATAACGGAGGGGAATACCGGGGGCAGTTCCAGGAGTACTGTCGCTCGAAGGGAATCCGGCTCGAGTTTACTGTGCCGAAGACGCCGGAACTGAACGGGCTGGCCGAGAGGATGAACCGGACCATAATGGAGAGGGTCCGGAGTATGCTGGCGCATGCGAAATTACCCAAGGGGTTTTGGGCTGAGGCAATGTCGACGGCGACATACGTGATAAACAGATCACCCTCAGTACCTTTGGACGGGGACACGCCGCAGAAAGTGTGGACCGGTAAGGAAGTGTCCTACCGGCATCTGAAGGTGTTCGGGTGTCTCGCATACGTGCATGTGGCAAAGGACCGGAGAGGAAAGCTAGATCCAAAGACCCGGCCATGCATATTCCTCGGTTACGGCGAGACGAGTTCGGCTACCGAGTATGGGACCCGGTCGACAAGAAGATATTCAGGAGTCGAGACATCATCTTCATGGAGGACAAGACACTCGCCGACTGGGAGTCGGAGAAGAAGATGAAGAGCTCCAAGTCGACCGGTGAGGATCAACTCTACGAGGAGCAGTCCCGACCGGCATGGGACCGGTTAACACTCGAGGATCCGGCCGAAGACTATGAAGAAACAGAACCGGCCGAAGAAGATGAAAATGATACCGGAACCGGCCCCGATCCCGAAATGGATTTGGACGAAGAAGAATCGGAAGAACCGGTTGCCGAAGCTCCGGAACGGAGATATCCTCTAAGAGAGAGAAGGGCCCCCCGGAGATTTCCGGAACCAGAGCACGTGCTGCTAACCGACGAAGGGGAGCCGGAGAGCTTTGAAGAAGCAAAGCATGACACCCAGAGCCGCAGGTGGTTGAGTGCCATGCAGGACGAGATGGATTCCCTGCATGAGAACCACACATATGAACTTGTGGAGTTGCCAAACGGAAAGCGGGCACTACGAAACAAGTGGGTGTTCAAGCTGAAACCGGGAGATGCCGGAAACCCCCCGAGATACAAAGCCAGGATCGTGGTGAAGGGGTTCCAGCAAAAGAAGGGCGTCGATTTCGACGAGATATTTGCCCCGGTAGTGAAGATGACCTCCATCCGGACGGTGCTGAGCATAGCGGCAAGCATGGACCTCGAGGTAGAACAGATGGACGTGAAGACGGCATTCCTTCACGGTGACCTCGAAGAAGAGATCTACATGCAACAACCGGAAGGATTCGAGAAGAAAGGGAAGGAGCACCTGGTATGCCGGTTGAAGAAGAGTCTTTACGGACTGAAGCAGGCTCCCCGGCAATGGTACCGGAAGTTCGACTCCTTCATGACCGACGAAGGGTACCACAAAACGCAGTCCGATCACTGCGTGTTTGTGAAGAAGTTCGAAGGAGGAGACTCTCTAATACTCCTCCTGTACGTGGACGACATGTTGATCGTCGGACGGGACCAGGGCAAGATACGGATGCTGAAGAAAGCACTTCACCGAACCTTCTCAATGAAGGACCTGGGTCCGGCGAGGCAAATACTAGGGATGCACATCATCCGAGACCGGAAGAAGAAGCAGTTGTGGCTGTCACAGGAGAAGTACGTAACAAAGGTGCTTCACCGGTTCAACATGTCGGAAGCAAGACCAGTCGGATCAACTCTCCCGGCAAACTGCAAGTTGTCCAGCAAGCAAAGCCCCAAGACAAAGGCTGAGAAAGAGGACATGATGAAAGTACCATATGCCTCTGCCATCGGAAGCTTGATGTACGCAATGGTGTGTACAAGACCGGACATAGGATACGCAGTCGGAGTGGTGAGCCGGTACATGAGCAATCCCGGCAAAGAGCACTGGAACGCGGTCAAGTGGATACTCCGATACCTGAAGGGCACGGCAAACGTGTGCCTCCGATTCGGCTCCGGTAAGCCCGAACTCGACGGCTTTACCGATTCGGATATGTCGGCTGATGTAGATACCAGCCGGTCCACATCAGGGTATGTGATGACGTATGCAGGGGGAGCTGTTTCGTGGCAGTCGAGGCTGCAGAAGACGGTTGCGTTGTCAACCACGGAGGCGGAGTACATGGCGGCTGTTGAAGCCGGCAAGGAAATGATATGGATGAAGGACTTCATTAGAGAGCTCGGTATCCGGCAGGAGGAGTACCGACTCTACTGCGACAGTCAGAGTGCCATCCACCTTGCGAAGAACGCGGCCTATCACTCCCGGACGAAGCACATCCAGCGAAGATATCACTGGATCCGGGAAAGGATAGAAGACCAGGAGTTCGTGCTGACGAAGATCCACACGGACGAGAACGGCTCAGATATGCTGACCAAAGTGCTCACACCCGACAAGCTGGAAGCATGCCGGAAGAGGATCGGATTGGAGAGACATCCCATGCCGAAGTGAAGGGGGAGTTTGTTGGGATTTCGGTCCCTCCGGATGGGATGTCCGGAGATGAATGACGGCAAGCCCGGTTGCGGTTACGGAGCCGGATGATGAAGACCCCGGCTACGGAGCCGGATGATGAATACCCCGGCTACGGAGCCGGATGACGAAGACCCTGGCTACGGTGCCGGATGATGAAGACCCCGGCTACGGAGCCGGATGATGAATACCCCGGCTACGGAGCCGGATGCTGAAGACCCCGGCTACGGAGCCGGATGATGAATACCCCGGCTACGGAGCCGGATGCTGAAGACCCCGGTTACGGAGCCGGATGACGAATGTACCCGGAGGGAGATCCGGATGCGGGGACATATTTTTGAATATGTTTTGCCAAGAGCCCTTGAGGCTATATTTGTAAATAGCCCGAAAGTCATATGTGTATAAATATGACTTAGGGCAAACAGTTTTTGTTGTTGCTCATCTTTCTGTTTTCACTCAGAGGGAGCGAAGTGAGAGCAGCCGCTAGAGAGAGAAACGAAGAGGTCGACGCCTCTGTGTAATACCGCCGCTTGTGGCGAGGACAGCGAGCTCAAGGTCGTCGCCTTGCAGCTCGCCATTGTATATTCCAGTGTAGAGTGATAGTTGGAGTCGTGCACTCCTGTGGTTTTTCCCGTTTAGGGTTTTCCACGTTATACCCTGTGTATTCGTCTCTCTCTGTGTCTTTTTCCCATTTTCTGCTGCATTGATCCGTGTTGTCTCGGTTGTGGCCGAGAGGCGAAAGATTTGATAGCGTCAAATCCTTACAGATCCTTCATGTCGAACGATGCCGCAAGCTGGAGCTTCACGCGGTCGATTTCACCTAGGTCGGCGCCGGTGATGACCAAGTCATCAACATATAGTAAAATACTAACCGGTCCGAGTCGACCTTTCGGGATGAACAGGGAAGAGTCCGATTTTGACGTGGCGAAGCCCATCCGACGCAGTTGTTGCGTGATCTTTGTGTTCCAGGCACGCGGGGCTTTCTTCAGTCCTTAAAGGGACTTCTTCAGTCGGCATACTGCCGAGGAGTTCGATCCAGAGTGAAATCTGGGGGGCTGTACCATGTACACCTGTTCCTCAAGGTCACCTTGCAGGAACGCATTCTTTACATCCATCTGATGTAAGTGCCACCCCTTCGCCGTAGCTACTGCGAGCAAAACACGGACAATCGTCATTTTCGCGACCGGCGCAAACGTTGTCGTGAAGAAAACCGTCCCTTAGCGCAATCGGTGCGTAGCGCGCGTGAACCGGCTCTTCATGCGTGCACGCCCTTAATGTATATAATAGGGATTAAGTACGTAGGTATATCCTGGGAAGTTAGATTCGGTAGGTGGGACGTAAATGAGGGAGACGGCTCCCTTCTTGACTCTATAAAGGAGAGGGAGACGCAGGGAGAAGGCATTGCGCATTAAGGAGGACGAAGTGCTGTCGGACTGTAACCGAACGCTTCTCCTCTGTTCGTTCTCGATCGCTCTTCTCTGTAGGGTTTCGGGAGGCTCGCGCTGCTTCGAGGAACGCCCGTGTGCTTCCGGCAGCACCTCCACCCCTTTTCTCCTTTCGTGCGCAGACGAACAGGCATTGGCATCTGTTCGCCGGCCTGTTCGCTTGTAACCGCTCGCGTGCTCTGTTGTGTATTTGTTATTAGTTAATCTACAAAAACTTGTGTCTCCCTGTCTCCATGTCCATTTGCGTCTTCTGTGTTGACGGGCCGTGCCCCTGTGTTTCTTTGCCCATACGTGACCGGGCATCTCTCTCTTTCTCTTTCCCCTTCTATCACCTGCTCTTTGGTTCAAGACCCCGGTGGTCCCGCCTCGTTTCTCCACGCACGCGCGTAGTAACGCGACATATTTGGTGAACCCGACGTGAATGGCCGATCAACACTAAGCACGGGTGGAAGATACGGGCGGCGACGCGCGCCACCGAGGAACTACACGGGGCTTGCCCAAACGTGCGAGTCAAGATCGGCGACGTTGAGATAGACCAACACTTCTTTGTGCAGGAGACGTCCACGCACCCGGTCATACTGGGAGAACCGTACATTACGGCTGCGCGAATGGAGACCAAGGTGCTGAACAACGGGTCGGCTTACGCGAGGGTCAAGAGTCAGGACGGGCGTCATTCGGTCCAGTTCTTGACGGTGCGACCGAACCACGAGCGAAACCGCGAGTCCCTCGGTGGCGAGAACCGAGAGGATTTTTAGAGAGGGTTGCCAAGGCGTGGGGCCGCGGCAGTTCGGACACTCCGGGAAAACCCCACAAATGTACGATAGAGGCGAAACTGAAGAAACCTTGTACCATAAGTAGGAAGTTTTGTTTCTCCGACAACGGAGGGTGTACGATAGTCGGCATCGTTGGCCGAGAAAAGACAAGGGCGGAAGAGCGACTTCGGGCGTGCGGAGTTCTCGAGCCCAGCGAGGAAATCAATGGTGCCATGGAGGCGGTCTCCTTCGACGACACCTTGGGAATGCTGCGAGAGGTGGTCGGAGAGGGCCTTAAAGAGGACTGGACGATACCGGTTTGTTCAGAAGAGATGTACGAAGTCATCGCGGACTTCAGTCGAGGGCTTGAGTCGGATCGGACGGCCCGGGTTAACACGAAGTACAAGACTGTGGACCGGAAGGTAAGGCCAGTCGCGGCACCCTTACCGGAGGGCAGCGAGTTGCGAATCAAGGGGGTCGCGTCGGACCCCAATTTACGAGATCCGTCCTGCATAGGGCATGCCTTCACCGACAGAACACTACGGGAGCTCAAAATCGGTGGGGGCGGGTTCCTACTGCCGGCGGAAGAAGACCGGTTTCGGAGAATGCTCGGAAGGCACGAGAAAGCCTTCGCATTCTCACCGGAGAGATCGGGTGCGTAGACCTGACAGTCGTGAAGCCGATGGTGATATTCACGGTACCGCATGTGCCGTGAATCTCAAGCCAATTTCGGTACCGAGAGCTCACATCCCGGAGCTGATGGAGCTATTGAGGCAGAAAGTCGATATGGGCATCCTCGAACCGTCGAGTGCCCCGTACTCGAACCGGTGGTTTACCGTACCGAAGAAGAACGGGACGTTGCGCTTCATTCAAGACCTGCAACCGGTCAACAGAGTGACCATTCGGAACACAGGAATCGGACCAACGATAAACGAGTACGGAGGCCTTCGCCGGAAGGTCGATCTACTCGGTCGGTGATCTGTACTCGGGGTACGATCAGTTCCAACTAGCCGTAGAGAGCAGAGACATTACGCCGATGCGGACTCCTCTCGGCCTAGTGCGGATGTGTACCCTGCCACAAGGAGGGACGAACTCGGTGGCCCACATGGTGAATGCGATGAACAAGGTGCTGAGGGATTGTCCCGGACATCACCATGCCATTCTTGGACGACATCCCGATCAAGGGATGTCCGGTGGAGGAAAAGGACGAAACGATCGGACCGGATGGATGCCGGAGATTCGTGGCGACACACATTGACGACTGCGAGAAGGTGCTGCAGAGGCTAGAGGACGCGAGGCTCACCTTCTCTGGGGAGAAATCGGCCTTCGGGCAATCAGAGATCATGGTCGTCGGACATCTATGCGGACCGTATGGCCGGAAACCGTCTCCGGCTAAGGTGGAAGCCATCTCCGCAATGAAGCCCGACTGTAACTCGGTCACGGAGGTACGGAGGTTCTTGGGAGCATGCGCGTTCTACCACATATGGATCCCGCACTACGCCCACGTTGCCGAGCCGCTATACGGATTGTTGAAAAAGGGGCGAAAATTCGAGTGGTGAGACGAGCATACGGAGTCAGTCCGAAAGATGAAGGAGGCTCTTGCTGCAGCTCCAGCACTCCGGAAGGCTGTCTACGAGAAAGGCACTCCCATCTACATAACGGTAGATACAAGTCCGACCGGGATCGGATGGGTCGTCAACCAAGAAGATGAGGATGGCATTCGGTTCCCAATCCGGTTCGGCGCGAAGGTCCTCAGCGAGCGACAGCGAGGATACGCCCAGGTTAAACGCGAACTCTAGGGTATCGTTTCGGCGGTGAAGGCCGACAAAGACTATCTAATCGGGACAGAGGTGATTATCGAGACGGACTGCCTGCCGATTCTCGGCATGGTTTCCGGATGCGCAACCCCGGACCTGGCAATGCTCAGGTGGATAGTGTAAATCAAGTCCCTGGATCCGGAAATACGACACATTTCCGGGAAAGACAATGCCATGGCCGACATGCTTTCGAGGGCGCGATTCGACGACGAGGGCGGAATGGTTTCGGAGGACAAGGAAGTCGGCGTAGACTTCTTCGAGGCGGGTTACGTAACAACCGAGGGAGGGAGCACTCCGGCGCTTAACGATTTCGACGAGAGCAAGTACAACGGGGAGTGGCTGCAGATTGGGGAATTCTTGAGGACGATGACGCCGGACGCGTCATGGACAAAGGACGAGGCCAACCGGATCCGGAAGAAAGCGTACCGATTCTTTCTCCGGGACGGACACTTGTGGAAGCACCCGAAGAAGAGAAACGGCATCCCGCTCCGAGTAGTGGCGATGAAGGAGGAACAGGAGGAGTTGCTGAAGGCCTACCACGACAGCCCCTGGGCTGGACACCGCGGGACGTGGGCCACGTTCGAGAAACTAAAGGGGAAGTACTGGTGGCCAGGACTGTACCGGGACGTACATTGGTTCGTGACAACTTGTGAGAGCTATCAGATGCACTCCATAGTCCGACATCGGGACGAGCTTCACCCTACATACCCTCCGGCCATCCACTTCAAATGGATGGTAGATTTGGTGACGATGCCGATGGGCGTAGGGCAGATGCGATATCTGGTGCTGGCCCGGGAGGACCTGACGAACCAGGTGGAAGGCCAAGCCCTGCAGAACAAAACGACCACGGCCGTGTGTCGGTTCCGGATCGAGGACGTGATATGCCGGTACGGGTACGTCGGAAAGATCGTGGCTGACCACGGGGAGTTGGACGCTGAAGAGGCCGAGGAGCTATTCGACCGGTTAGGGGTCAAGCTCTCGCTCACCACAACGTACAATCGGGAGGCAAACGGGAGGGTGGAGCGCGGGCACGGACCGATCGTCAAAGCGCTAGTCCGGGCGTGCGAAGGACAGGTCGGGAACTGGCCACGACTGTTACCCTATGCCTTGTGGGCGGACCGGACAACGCATAGTTCGGTAACCGGGTTCATGCCGTCAGAGCTCATGTTCGGACAGAAGCCGATCATGCCGATGGAACGGACGATCTCCTCTTGGGTGACAGTAGACTGGAGAGACGAGATGAGTCGGGAAGAACTGCTAGCCGCGCGTATACGGCAGCTCGAGCGGAGGCCAGAGGACGTGGAACGAGCGGCGGAGAGACTTCGGACGGCGAGGATGAAGAACAAAGCCCGGTTCGACCGAACGCACCGGCTCCGACCGAAGAAAATCGAGGAAGGCGACTGGGTGCTAGTCTACGATAGCAGCCTCGACAACCAGCACCGAGCAACACGGAAGTTTGCGAAGCGGTGGTTCGGGCCTTACACAGTAACGAGCGCCAATGACAACGGGACGTATCACCTAGCGGAACTCGACGGTACGAGGATGGCGATACCGGTAGCAGGGAAGCGGATCAAAGCGTTCAAGAAGCGCCACGACGGCGAACCAGATCTAAGAGGCCTGGACAGCGACGACGAACAGTCCGAAACGGAGGACGAACCGATGGACGAAGAGCCGGAACCCGGACCGGTTTTCTCCAACCAGAACCCAATTTTGGCGCATACCGGTGGATGCGCGGTTAGGTGGGGGCGAATGTCGTGAAGAAAACCGTCCCTTAGCGCAATCGGTGCGTAGCACACGTGAACCGGCTCTTCACGCGTGCGCGCCCTTAATGTATACAATAGGGATTAAGTACGTAGGTATATCCTGGGTAGTTAGATTCGGTAGGTGGGACGTAAATGAGGGAGACGGCTCCCTTCTTGACGCTATAAAGGAGAGGGAGACGCAGGGAGAAGGCATTGCGCATTAAGGAGGATGAAGTGCTGTCGGGCTGTAACCGAACGCTTCTCCTCTGTTCGTTCTCGATCGCTCTTCTCTGTAGGGTTTCGGGAGGCTCGCGCTGCTTCGAGGAATGCCCGTGTGCTTCCGGCAGCACCTCCACCCCTTTTCTCCTTTCGTGCGCAGACGAACAGGCATCAACATCTGTTCGCCGGCCTGTTCGCTTGTAACCCCTCGCGTGCTCTGTTGTGTATTTGTTATTAGTTAATCTACAAAAACTTGTGTCTCCCTGTCTCCCTGTCCATTTGCGTCTTCTGTGTTGACGGGCCGTGCCCCTGTGTTTCTTTGCTCATACGTGACCGGGCGTCTCTCTCTTTCTCTTTCCCCTTCTATCACCTACTCTTTGGTTCAAGACCCCGGTCGTCCTGCCTCGTTTCTCCACGCACGCGCGTAGTAACGCGACAACCTCTCATCGTAGTCGATGCTGTGTTTCTGCGCGTAGCCCTTTGCCACTAACCGAACCTTGTACCGGTTGACCGAGCCATCGATGTTGTACTTGACCTTGTACACCCATCTACACCCGATCGGTTTTACCCCTCTTGGTGCGTCAACCAGGTCCCAGGTCTCGTTCTCCGCCAATGCGTGCATCTCTTCCTCCATCGCGGCACGTCAATTCGCGTCTTTAGCCGCTTCTGCGTAGCTCTCTAGCTCACGCACTTCCGCTACACGGGTCATGTACGCATAATGATGCGCCATGTACTCGTTGTATTCGAACCGCACAATAGGATTCTTCTGGCGGGTAGATCGGCGTAATCTCCCATTAGCCGATGTCGAGGCCTTCTCGGTCGACGCGGACTTCACCTTTAAGGACCTGTCACCGGTTCCCTCGGAGTCGGACTCGCGTCGGTCTGACTCGATCCTATCCGTGTCGGAATCCGACACCTTCTTCTTCCCTTTCTCTTTGCACGTAAGCCATCTCCTCGGCTTCCTGTGCGGGGAATGCACGGCCGAGTCTCCACTATTCACCAGCTCTTCATCGGACTGGTCGTACCGACTTAGTCGTCCAATCAGTCCACTTAAACTGAGTGAAATTGGACTCTCTTCGCGGGTCTCGATTTCGGGCTCATCCGGAGGCATCTCGGCCTCGCTGACCTCATCGCTAGAGCTCTGATTGGAGTCGGGTTTCGTAGTCGGGGGTTGGTACCAGGACGCGGACTCGTCAAACACAACGTCGTGGCTAACACGCGCTTGTTTGGTGCGAGGGTTATAGCACTTATAACCCTTCTGCTCATCCAAGTAACCGACGAAGATGCATTTCTCGGCCTTTGTGTCCAGCTTCCTCCTTTTCTCCTTCGGTACATGCACATACGCGATGCTACCGAACACCCTCAAGTGTCGCAAGTTTGGCTTTGTTCCGAAATATAGCTCGTGCGCCGACACTTTATCTCCGATCCGGTTCTGGATGTATACCGCGGTCCTTATGGCCTCGGCCCAGTAGAACTTGGGCAAGCTCTTCTCCTCCAGCATTGCCCGTGCCGCTTCCACAACTGACCGATTCGTCCTCTCGACCACACCGTTCTGCTCCGGCGTGTATCTACAACTGAATTCGCGCCGAATTCCCATTTGTTGTAGATAACCGTTGAATTGACCAGAAAAGTACTCTTTCCCGCCATCCGACCGCAGGCACTTGATCTTTCGTCCCGTTTCCGTTTCCACGAACCCTTTGAGGTCCCGGAAACAGTCGAAGACTTCGCTCTTCCTCTCAATGAGGTAGATCCATGTGTGCCGCGTGTGGTCGTCGATGAAGGAGACGAAATATCGGCTCCCGCCAAGACTAACGTTTTGTGTTGGCCCCCATACATCGGAGTGTATAAGGTCGAGCTTGTTCCGGCTCCGGTTTCGCTCGTTGGGGAAAGGAAGTCGGTGTTGCTTCCCGAGCTGGCAGGCTTCACAAATTTGTGCCTTTCAGCCACTAAATTTGGGCAATCCGAACACTACCTGTTTCGATTGCAGATCTTGAAGCCGCTGCTAGTTGACGTGGCCTATCTGCTTGTGCCACAAGTCGATGTCCAACTCGGATTTTTGTCCCTTCGCGAACATTGCGGTGCCGCCATCAGTGGAGTCGAGGATGAACATCCTCCCGTCTCTGCGCCGTTGCGCAATCACACGGCCTTCTTCCTCAATGAAGCACCCGAGGTGTGTAAACCGTACCTCCATCCCTTGGTCGACGATCTGTCCGACCGAGACCAAGTTTTTCGTGATTGTCGGAACGTGCAACACGTTCATGAGTTTCCCTTTCTGCCCGACATGGCTAAGGGGAACTTCTTCGACATTCGCGATCGGATGCGGAGTGTCGTCTCCAGTTGCGACTACTCCAAGTTGTATCGGTTTTTCAAGGTACGAGAACCACTCCTTATGGCTCGTCATGTGGTTTGCCGCGCCGGAGTCTACGTACCACACATCGTCCGATCTCGGGGTGGTCTGTTTCATTGAGTTTGCTTCGTGTCTCGTCACGAAGGCAGACCCTTCTCCAGCTCTCCCGGAGTCTTTGGCGTAGTGTGATCGCTGCCGATTTCCCTTGTCGGTATGTCCGGAGCCGTTTCCGGAACCGGTTCTCTCCGAATCGGCGCGCTTCTTCCAGCACTCACTTTCCCTGTGGCCTTTCTTGCCACAGTACCAGCACTCCGCGATGGCCTTCCCTTGCCGGTTCTCATCACTTCAACTCCCCCTGTTTCCGGAGGGTTCAGAGTTGCTGTCGGCATCACTTCGGTGCCTTCTTTCTTGATCTCGTTGGCCGCCTCCATTGCGTGCCGACTCGCCTCGTCCTCCACGTCCACGAGGCCTATCTCCCTCCGTGTACAACATTCTGCTATCGGTGTGCGTGCTTGTAGACGCACCCGCGTGGTTCTCCTCTACTAGGAGCATTGTCTGTAAGTCGAAAAAGGACGGCGTATTCTCCCAGGTACACACAACCGTTCGGAACGCTCCAAACTTCGACGCCAAACCTCCGAGACAAATCTGGACCATCTCGATCTCCTCGATGTTCACCTCTATGGAGGCGAGGGAGTCGTAGATATCCTTGATCTTCGAGGTATAGTCCGCCACCGACAAGTCGCGTTGTCGTAGGTTGCTCAACTCCTGTCGGAGCTGAAGCTTCCTGGCTGTGGTGCTCGCGGCGAAAATCTTCTTCAGATTTTCCCACGCACCCTTCGGCGTCTTTGCATCCCGAACATAGCTCAATAGTTGTTCGCCCACACACGACGCGAAGCAGTATAATACCCTGCTCGCCGATTGCTCCCACGACGGGAAGTCTCTGTGTGTCGATTCGGGTGCCGCGTCATTAGCTCCTTCGACATAACTCCAGTAGTCGTGCCCGAGCAGGTACTAGTGCATCTTGTAGGACCAAGACGCGTAGTTGGTTCTGTCGAGCTTCTCTGTTGGAAGCGAGCTCGCCATGCCTCTATCCATCGGTCTTCTTGTTCTTCTTCGTCAAGTTGTGTCGGCTGCAGAGAGGTTTTCAACCCTCGCGCTCTGATACCATGTAGAAAGTAGCGTGCGGAAGCAAGTATGAAGACCAGACAGAAGGAAGAACGCTCAGGTTTAATGGAGAGCTTGAGCTTACACAGTATACGCGGGAGAGACAGAGAGAGTGAGAGAGAAAAAAAACACAAGAACTATATTCAACAAAGAAGTACTCAATCTCTATCCACTATTCTATACAGATGTGTGCTCAATGAACACTTTTATACAAGTCCTAAAAGGACTGACCGAAGTACTGACAATACTTCAATGCTCATTAAGAGCTCCTACACTAACTCCCAAATATATTCCTCATGGAATATCTTTCCTAACGGCCTCCCGGTTTACGCACCGATCCGGCCCTACCTACGCACCGGTCTGCGTACCGGTTTACGCATTCGGTCTAACCGATCGGTCCCAACCGATCCAGTCCTCGGCTTCTTTAGCCGATCCGGCCGATGTTGAGCTTGTCTCTCAACAGATACTATGCTTACTATAGATGATTTGAACTAGATAGAAACAATGTAATAATGGCTACTTCTACATGCTAGAATTGGTAGGAGTGAAAGGATATGAATATTTAGTGCTTAGCATTTATCATTGTACTCAAGTGAAATATTAAGGGGGAGAAGAAAACTCAAGTTTGAGTTATAGGAGGAGATCAAAACTCAATAGGGAAGAGGAGCTACAAAGGTCAACACAAGTGGCTTTCATAGCATTTTACAAGGATGTTTGGGCTATCAATTTAGGGTGGCCATTTTATTTAAAGCTTTGAAGAAAGTTTTGTTCTTTCCCCCTTTTTCCTCTAAGTGTTTCTTGGAGATTGGTGTCCTCATCGGTGTTGATGTCTTCATGAATCATTTTGCGAGTGGTGAGTATTTAACATATGGACATCCAAAGTATCTACTAGGGTTTCTTACGTAAGGCCATTAGGGGTTTAGAAGTAAAAGGCATGCTCACTAGGTGTTATCATTCATTTACTTGTGTGACACCAATCTTGTGCCAAGGGACACGATTGACTTTGTGGGGTAGTAACCATGCATGAACAAAAATATGACTTGTTGTTAGAGTCTAACTAATTAATTAAACAAAACATAAGGAGTTCTAGGCCAAAGAACGGAAAGAAGGGTGGAAAACCACCGAACAACCCCCTAGCAACGACATTAGATGGACCCTATGTTGCGAAGTTACGTGCATGCATGTGAAATATGAGCGGGACCCCTGCAAGGACTTGAACTAGAGAGAATAGGTTTATTCGAGTTTTCCAAATCCAATGTTCAAGGATGCTGATGTCCTGATTAGTTTAAGGTAAGTGAGTGTTTTAAATTGTAGGTTGATTGTGTAGGTATTTGACGATGGGATAGGTAGGTCTCAAATTTTTAATCTTAATATTTAATTTAATTTATTTGATTTATTTATTATTATTACTACTACTACGTTACCATTGTTGTAGATGTTATTGTTATTATTATTATTATTTAATAATAATGATAATAATTAACTTTGCTTCTAGTACTATTCTTGACAGTATGTTAGGATGGTTGAATATGGTGAAAGGGAACCCCCAAGGCTTGATGTTGTTACCAGATAGAATTCTACCTTGGAAATGTTTAGGCAAGTTATCGAGGATAGAGATGTATTGCATTTTACAATTTCATATTTAACAATTTTAAGTGATTTCAATGTTATGTTTTGATTGGAGAAGATTGGAGTCACATACATACCATGGGGGAATGGCTAGATACACCTGTAGAGGTTTCTACCTTTCTGGGAGGATCAAGATATCCCACATTATCACTAGTATCGCTAGCATATACTTGTTTACTAAATCATTGTAATTACTTTTTAGATTCTGCAGTTCTAGGATCATCTAAATTCACACAAGAAAGAGCATCTGAGAACTGTTTACAATGTTCAATCAAGTATCAAGGATCTCTAAACTCTATTCCATCTCACATAGCAATGTTTCTTAATCCCAAGTAAAGCTTACATTTATGTCTTACAATTGTCATAATTCTTTTTGAAGTTTTTTTTGAGTTTAAAAATATTTTTTATTTGTTGCATAAATTGCCTCTTCCAAATGATTATATTGAAAGAGAGTTAGATATTAAGTTCATTGAAAGCATGATTCAATCCCATTACCAATTGTTCTCGAGTGATGTCGAACCACCTTCAACCACAATACATCCAAATGATACTAGCTCTAAGATTTCGAGGTTAATGGGTGTAAGTAATAAAAGTCTTATTTCTAATTCACGATCAAATAAATAGCACTTCATAAGACTTCCGTTAGCTAGCATAGAAAATGATCCTTTAAAATGGTGGCATGATAATAAATCTACAATGCCACAACTATATAGGATGACATATGATTACCTTGTTATACCAACATCATCAATACCGGCTAAATAGGCTAATTCAGTAGCAAAAATGACCTATGATGACAGGAGCAAACTACATTAAACCGAAACGTGTATTCGATCATGGGTGGAAGTTTTACAAGAATTTGAAGTTCAGCTAATAAATCATTTTCACACGGCTTATGAAGAACTAAAATTAATTTGGATGATCTTGTTGGTGAAGATGAGGTAATGGATTACATATATATATATATTTCCAAAATGAAGCTACTTTCCCATTAGTTAGGATAATGGATTACATATTACGTGATAATCATGGGAGATAATGTGTGCATACTTTTTTGTTATTTTGTTATTTATTTCATTATTTGATTTTATTTTTTATTACTAATTTATTACTTATTTTACGTATTTTATACGTACATGGTATAGGAATCATGTTACTTCTTAACAAGTTAATGACAATGTAGATTGCAATTGGAGATCCTCGAAGACATTGTAATTTTCCAGTGCATACTTCTTAACAAGTTAATGACAAGGCTGTGATGGAATGGTGAGTGGTGGAAAAAACCCATGTCCTTCGAAAAACATCATCGACACAAAATCCTCCATCGCCTATGAGCCCCAATCGATTTGATCTACTACAAGCGCTCCCCCCCACAGACGAGCATTTCCCTAGTTCTTTCTTAAGCCCCAAGGAACGGCCTAAACTGACACCAAGCACACAAGAGAAAGTTCTCGTTAAAGCTTACAAAACAGGGAAGCGAAGACTAATAAGTCATGTAAAGACCTTAATAAGGAGCTTGAGTGGAACGACACCCAATGCAAAAGCAACAAACCAAGGCAGAAGTGTGAATGTGATGCCTCAAGTCATAGTCGTCTCAGACACAAATGAGTGTGCTTCCTCTGGCCAAGGCCTTGAACCACACCTACAAAACGCTTTGAAATGGCTAGGTATAGGGCTCAAGACAGTGGAAAAAATAAGGGTACATGTATCAGCGGTCCACAATAATGGAGTTCCGACAACCTCAATCTCCTTTCCACTCTTGCTTCCGACACAGGAAGATTGGTCAAAATCCAAGATTAAAGATACTTTATGTAGCCAACCAACGTGCTTTGTAGCACAAATAAGAGATGAAGAGCTCATGAATGAACTAAAGCAACATTGGCATAACACTGAATTCTGGTGCACCATGGATGAAGAGGAACCTCATCTTTGCCACATCCACCTGCGGACTATCATAGACACCCAACTAACTCCAAGTTTTTTCTATTTCCATGAGAAGCATGAAGGGGAGATTGAAGCTCATAGGATAGCCCACAAACTCCACTCATGGATGTGGACCACTATTCCATCCCTGGAAATGACTGGATGTCTAAATGGTGAGTGCTCCCCACTCATGATCTGTTGTACAAAGCACCAGGAACAACTAGCAATCTCCCACCCCATTCCATGAGTATGAAGATTATAACATGGAACGTGCAAGGACTCAGAAGTAGACTAGACTAGCAAAATAGATGGAAGCTGAGAAGGGATCTTGAAGAATATTTACTAGGGAGTGGTGCTGACATCATCATGTTGCAGGAACACCACCTCGATAGCACACAGTTAAAGGAAGTCGGAGACCTTCTACCAGGATCATGGCGAACGATTTGGGAGCCAACAATTGGGGATGATGGAAATCATGGTGGTATTTGCACTTTGATTCTGGAACATCTAGCCCAAGGCTTAATACACCAAGAATCACTTATACCTGGTAGGGCACATTTTTGCACGTTGGCCATCCAAGGGCAACGATGGAACTTCATGAATGTTTATGCTCCAAATAGCAGAACAAAAAGGGCAACATTCTGGGACCGCATCTGCCTACAAATAGTGGGTGCGGAAGAGTGGTGCATTGGAGGGGATTTTAATATGATCGAATCCATTCACGATAGCTCCAACAACAACCCCATAGTTCTACAAGGAAGGGAACATAAACAATGGGAGAAGCTATGTGTCCACCTTAACCTGTGAGACATCTGGCATTTTGCCAACTTCCAACGAAAAAGGGATTCTCTCCTATTCTCCCAATTAGACGGGTGGAATAGTGGACCCACCCTATCTCGCATTGACCGCATTTATGTGGGGGAGGCTCTAGAAGCGAAGGGAGGGTGGTGTCGCATAACTCCAAGCACGACTTTCTCTGACCATTACCCGGTAGCTGGTCATTTTCAATTGCACCGAAAATGGGGCCCATTCCAGACTCGCATCCCACACACTATTTATAGATTTATAGACGTGAAGGACCAACTATCCAGCCAATGGTCATTACCCGTCAATGGCTCATCAGCATCGGACAAACTTTTAGCTAAATTAACAAGATCTTCTACTCTCCTATATGAGATTGTCAAGACTAGAAGCAAGAATGCTCAGGAAAACGACAGAGGACAAAACGGGGACTAATAGCCTTACAATGACTCCAATAGAGATACCCGTCCTGTATTTGGATCGCAAGACAAGTCGCCACGGTGAAACATGAACTTAGCATGGCGGAAAAGGAAATATATGACATGGAGTTTCATGGAAGCATGGCGCGATGGATTCGAGTAGGGGACAAAACCACAAAGGAATTCTTCCGCTCCAAAGGCATGAGGCACGCTAGAACTGTGATGTGCAACCTCAACCGAGAGGATGGAAGGACCATTGAGGATGGCGCCTACTTACCGAAGACATTATAGCTACAGGGGAAGACATAAGAGAAGATATTATCCTCCAAAGCATACCCGAGAAAGTCACACTGGAAATGAATACATGGCTCATGCGTCCCTATCAATCATCGAGATATGGGAGGCCCTCACTTATTTAGATTCCGATAGCTACCCCGGAATCGACGGTCTCACCCCACACTTTTTCACATGCCTTTGGGGCACTATTAAAGAAGACCTTCTCCAGGCATATGAGGAGATCATCACCTCTGGAAGCATGCCACAGGAATTTGGATAGGGGATGATACATCTCATTCCTAAAAGTGGTGGGAATGCCAACGACATTAGCCAATGACATTAGCAAGTGGCGGCCCACAACTCTTCTCAATACTGTCTATAAGTTGCTCGCAAAAATCTTGGCACGCCGTTTAACATCACTTCTCCCTCAACTCATTCATCCGTCCCAAACAGGTTTCGTTAGAAATCGGAGCATCCTAGACAACCTTTTCTCATTCTGGGAAGCAGTAGCCCTTGCCAAACGTACCAACAACAAGGTAGCGGTGGTGCTACTAGATTTTGAGAAAGCATATGACATGGTATGCTGGAACTTTCTAGAAAGTGTGATGAGAAAACTCGTCTTTCAAGAGACATGGATCAAAGGCATTGCAGGACTTTATAGGAATGCCAGCAGTTGCGTTTCACTGGTAGGTGAAAGGGGCCCCTTTTTCCGAATATCCCGATCTGTACGGTGGGATGCCCACTAGCTCCATCCTTATTTCTATTATACTCCGAAGCACTCTCTTGCTTTCTCAACTCGCGACATCTCAACCTACGTGGTCTTCCCATACCTCATTCTCACCAAAGCATCCTCAATATAGAATTTGCAGATGACACAATAGTCTACTTGCAAGGGGACTTGGAAAACCTCCAAAAGCTAGAAAGTGGGCTAGCTGTATTTTGCAAGAGATCCAACGCCATGATCAATTGGCACAAATCCTACGCAATATGGCTCTCTCAGCAAACACATCCGACGTGGCACCCACATCCCGCTTTCAAATGGATCAATCAAGGTGCGAGCACCAAATATTTGGGTTTCCAAATTGGTTTCAACATACTTCTGGAGACTATGATTGCACACGTTATCCATTCCATTCGACAAAAGTTGATACATTGGAGCTCGAAAAAATTGTCGCTAGCGGGTCGCATCATAGTGGCAAATCAAGTACTACTCGCAACAACATGGTACAGTCTATCATGCTGGACAATCTCCAAGGAAAGTATACATCGGATTCAACGACTGGTCCGCAACTACATTTGGTCTCGTAAGGAAGACCATGTAGCTCGCACCAAGGTGGCGTGGGCTATACTCACATCGCCTAAGTCGAGAAGGGGATTGGGACTTATTGATCCCCTTTCACAATCAAAAGCCTTACTTGCCAAATTTGTGGTGTGAGGACTTCAACCAAGAAATGATTGTTGGAAAATGTTATTGAGGTTATGTTTCGTTTACTTTAGGCCACGAAAAGGGGTCAATTGGGCCCCCCAAACCGGATAGATTCTAAACATGGATCTCAAACCTAGTTTCTCCCGCCAATTGGAGGATAGATTCAGTGCATCCATGTGGAAGGCATGGTGTGACATTCGTCGAGGGCTCAAGTGTGATCAACCGAGATTCGAACCTGCCTGGCTTAGTCAACGTATCCTATGGAACCCATGTCTCAAGGATGAATCTAATCAACTACTGGGATCACGTAAGGGGTTGTCATGGGGATACATTGCAGAAGGTCCAAGAAAAAGTATAGAATGTTGGTGACGGTCTATGTCAATGCCACTACAAGATCAGGCGAACATACTCCATGGAATCAGGGGCGGATGGACTATGAGATCGGAAATCATTAACGCTCTACTGATTAGGGAATCTGCTACTCAAAGGACGACAATGGAGAAATGGATAGGCCACGAGGAGGAGGGATCTCTGATCCCGAGAGGTAGGGGACCACCAGACAGACTCGAAGGCTCTGAATTGCGAGACACTGAGACACCAACACAGAATAACGCAATTCGAGTACTTGCGTATACTGGTCATAAATGTATTGTAGATCTTGATCTGATCAAAGTACAACCCGATTGGCATATATGTACTCATGAAAACACATGGCTATGTAAGGCCAGTTGGGACCCTTTGCAATGGACATGGCGTGATCCCTACGCAAGGCAAGGAAGCAAACCCATCCCTTTCTTCCAATTCACAACTAGATTGGGTCGCCACATTCTAGCTACTCAAACCGCCCGAGAACCGGCTGCTGCGAAGGTTTGGCACACATTTCAAGTTCCTTCCACAATAATCACCAAGTTTTGGCAGAAAATCTGGAAACAACAACACCCGAGGTGAATTACCACGTTCCAATGGCTATTAATACATAAGTCCCTACCGGTGGGAGCATGGCAACGTGGGAACCTTAGCTCTCCTAATTGTGTAGAGTGCCCCCATGCAGTAGAATCAATACCACACGCTCTGTGGGACTGTCCAACGTCCCATCGAATATGGCGGGGGGTTTGCTGCTTGTTGCAATTATGCCAGGTGCACGGCTCAATCAAGTGGGGAAATATATGTTGGCTATCATGGCAGACCGCAATTGGCAGATACGAGCATTAGGAGGAGGGGATGACTTTGGTGATAAAAGCACAAGAAGTCCTTGTTAGGATTTCGGTCCCTCCGGATGGGATACGAGTACCCGACAAGGAAGACCCGGTGAGAACCGGATGACGCAGGCCCGGTGAGAACCTCTCACCGGATGAAGGGACATATATGTAAATATGTTCTAGAGAGCCCAGTAGGGCTATATTTGTAAATAGCCCGAAAGTCATATTAGTATAAATATGACCTAGGGCAAACTCTTCGTGTGTGGGGTTGTTATTATTTTGTATAGTGTTATCGGTGTAACTACGGTATAGAGTGTAGGAGAGAGAGAGAGAGAGAGAGAGAGAGAGAGAGAGAGAGAGAGAGAGAGAGAGCGATACAGAGCGTGTCTCTGTTGCAACCGCCGCCAAGCGAAGATCGAGAGCACGAGGTCGTTTCCTCTATGCTCTTCTTGTTGTATTCTTCTTACATAGTGATAGTTTGGAGCCAGTGGGTTCCCGTGGTTTTTCCCTCTCAGGGTTTTCCACGTTAACATATTGTGTACCCTCTCTCATATTGACTGTGTATATGTGCATTTACCCTCATTGCCCATTTCTTCTGTGGTTATGATTCTAACGAAGTGATTGAAGTCTCGGTTGTGGCCGCGCATTATTCCGCACATTCCTGTCAATCTGGTATCAGAGCGAACGACACAGAAAAATGGAAGATTCGTTTGGAGGCATGTTCAAGCTCACCGGCTCCAACTACTCAGTGTGGAAGTCGAAGATGAGGGACATGCTCGTGGTTAAAGATCGTTGGTTTCCGGTTCAGTTCGGGGACAAGAGACCGGACAAAATCGATGCCATGATATGGGAGGTGATGCACATGAAGACAACAACATACATACGGTGCTTCATCGACATGAGCCTGTACAAGAACTTCAATTAGGAGAGTAAGGCTCATGAGCTCTGGGAGAAGATCGGCATTATGTTTCAAAACAAAAATGATGTTAATCAGGTTTCAATATTTCGGATGCTAGTAAGACTCCGGTATCAAGATGGCTTCAGTATGGCGGAGCACATGAATGCCTTCCAGGGGCTGATTCACCAGGCAACATCGTTGGAAGTACCTCTCCCGATGAGGTACTAGCATTGCTCCTGCTCGGTTCCCTCCCAGATAGCTGGGAGACGTTAGTTGTCACTTTGGGCAAGTCGAGGTTGTTAGATGAGGAGTCGCGTCGGAATGACAAGGATACAAGCTCTGACTCCAAAGCGCTCCTTACCGAATCGGAACGCGGAAGACAAAGTAACCGGGGTCCCTAGAACCGGGATAAGTCGGGGACACGGTCAAAGTCAAGGGGAAGGCCCACTTGCTTCTACTGTGGAAAACCGGGGCACTTCCAGAAGAACTGTCGGCATTTCCGGAAAGAGAAGGAAATGGTAAAGACCGGAGAGGACCGGACCGGAAGGGAACGACGGCAATCGCGGCAAGTGAAGAAGAGTTGATGCTCATCACCGAGGAGAGTGAGTAGAACCTTGCTGGCGACGAGACAACGTGGGTTGTTGATTCCGGAGCGTCATTCCACCTTACCCCGGACCGAAAATGCTTCTCATCCTACACAACCGGTGATCACGGATGTGTCCGGATGGGGAATGAAGGCACATGCCGAATTGTCGGCATAGGAGACGTGTGGTTGACAACACCAACCGAATGCAAGTTGTTGTTGAAGGATGTCGGACATGTTCTAGAGGTTCGATTGAACTTGATATCAGTCGGTCGGCTAGATGATGAAGGCTACACTGGTAGCAGCCGAAACGGTGTCATGAAATTCAGCAAAGGGAGCCTGATAGTGGCTCGGGCCTCGAAAGTCAACACGTTGTACCTGATGAATGCCCGGTTAAGCTCGGAAGAAGTGAATGTGGCATCCGACAGAACTGGTGAATTGTGGCACAAGAGATTGTGTCACATGAGTGAGAAGGGGATGAAGAGGCTTGCTGATGACAACCTCATTCCGGTGAAGAACGTGCATCTTGAGAGATGCACCGACTGCCTGGTCGGTAAGCAGAACTGGACCTCCTTTCGATCAAGGCCACCGATGAGACGTAATGCACCATTGGAGTTGGTGCACACCGATGTGTGTCAAGTGGACACAAAGTCACATGCTGGATTGCAGTACTTCGTGGCGTTCATAGATGACCACACCCGGAGGCTATCGGCCACACCGTTGAAGACGAAGGATCATGCGTTATCCGTCTTCAAGGAGGTCCACGTGAGAGTGGAAAGAGAAACCGGCCGAAAGCTGAAGGCGGTTCGAGCAGATAATAGAGGAGAAAGGGGGGGGGGGGGGGGGAGTTTGAGGAGTATTGCCGCTCGAAGGGAATCCGGCTCGAATTGACCGTGCCGAAGACACCGGAACTCAACGGGCTGGCCGAGAGGATGAACCAGACGATAATGGAGAGGGTCTGGAGTATGCTAGCACATGCTAAGCTACCCAAGATGTTTTGGGTTGAGGTGTTGTCGACAACGACGTATGTAATAAACAGATCACCCTCAGTGCCCTTGGATGGAGACACGCCGCAAAATATGTGGACCGGTAAGGAAGTGTCCTACCGGCATCTGAAGGTGTTCAGGTGTCTCGTGTACGTGCATGTTTCTAAGGACCGGAGAGGAAAGTTGGACCCAAAAACCCGGCCATGCATATTCGTCGGATACGGCGATGATGAGTTCAGCTACCGAGTGTGGGATCCGGTCGACAAGAAGGTTTTCCGGAGTCGAGATATTATCTTCATGGAGGACAAAACCCTTGCCGACTGGGAGCTAGAGAAGAAGATAATGAGCTCTGAGTCGACCGGTAAGAATCAGACCGATGAGATTCGAACCTACCTGGCTAAGAGTCGGTTGACACTCGAAGAACTGGCCGGTTACGGTGAGGATACCGAACCGGCAGAAGAACAAGAGGAAGATGAAATCGGAACCGGCCAAGACCCCGAATCGGATTCAGATGAAGAACAAATAGAGGAGCCGGTTGCCGAATACCAAAGACGGAGATATCCTCTCCGGGAAAGAAGAGCCCCCCGGAGATTTCCGGTTGCTGACCGATGAGGGGGGGCCGGAAAGCTTCGAAGATGCGAAGAATGACACCCATAGCCGCAAATGGTTGAGTGCCATGCAGGACGAGATGGATTCCTTGCATGAGAACCACACGTATGAATTGGTGGAGTTTCCGAAAGGGAAGAGGGCACTCCGAAACAAGTGGGTGTACAAGCTAAAACCGGGAGATGCCGGTAACCCCCACAGATACAAAGCCAAGATCGTAGTGAAGGGGTTCCAGCAAAAGAAGGGTGTGAACTTTGACGAGATATTTGCCCCGGTAGTAAAGATGACGTCCATCCGGACGGTGTTGAGCATAGCGGCAAGCATGGACCTCAAGGTAGAGCAGTTAGACGTGAAGACGACATTCCTTCACAGCGACCTCGAAGAGGAGATCTACATGTAGCAACCGGAGGGATTTGTGAAGAAAGGGAAGGAGCACTTGGTTTGCCGGTTGAAGAAGAGCCTCTATGGTTTGAAGCAGGCTCCCCAGCAATGGTACCGGAAGTTCGACTCCTTCATGACGGATCAAGGATACCACAAGACACAGACTGATCACTGCGTATTTGTGAAGAAATTCGACGGAGGAGACTTCTTGATATTGCTCCTGTACATGGAAGCCATGTTGATCGTCGGACGACACCAAGTCAACATACAGATGTTGAAGAAGGCTCTGAACCGGACCTTCTCAATGAAAGACTTGGGTTCGGCAAGACAGATATTGGGGATGCATGTCATCTGCGACTAGTCAAAGAAGCAATTGTGGCTGTCATAGGAGAAGTACGTGACAAAGGTGCTTCAGCGGTTCAACATGTCAGATGCTAAACCGGTCGGATCGACACTCCCGACAAACTGCAGGTTATCCGGTAAGCAAAGCCCGAAGTCGAAGGCAGAGAAGGCGGATATGATGAAAATACCATATGCCTCTGACGTCGAGAGCTTAATGTACGCAATGGTGTGTACCCGACCGGATATCGGATAAGCAGTCGGAGTGGTGAGCCGGTTTATGAGCAACCTCGGCAAGGAGCACTGGAATGCGGTAAAATGGATACTCTGGTACTTGAAAGGCATCTCAAGTATGTGCCTCTGATTCGGCTCTGGTAAACCCCAACTTGACGGTTTCACAGATTCGGATATGTCGGCTGATGTGGATACCAGACGGTCAACATCCGGATATGTTATAACATATGCAAGGGGAGTTGTTTCGTGGCAGTCAAGGCTGCAGAAGACGGTTGCGTTGTCAACCACGGAAGCAGAGTACATGGCAGCTATGGAAGCTGGCAAGGAAATACTATGGATGAAGGACTTCATCAAAGAGCTAGGGATCCGGCAAGAGGAATACCGGCTCTATTGCGACAGTCAAAGTGCCATCCACCTTGCAAAGAACGCGGCGTATCATTCCAGGACCAAGCACATCCAGCGGAGGTACCACTGGATCCGGGAGCGAGTGGAAGATCGAGAGTTCGCGCTGATGAAGATCCACACGGAGGAGAAAGGGTCAGATATGCTGACCAAAGTGCTAACACCCGAAAGCTGGATGCATGCCGGAAGCGGATCGAATTGACGAGGCATCCCATGTCAGAGTGAAGGAGGAGTTTGTTAGGATTTTGGTCCCTCCGGATGGGATACGAGTACCCGGCAAGGAAGACCCGGTGAGAACCGGATGATGCAGGCCCAGTGAGAACCTCTCACCGGATGAAGGGACATATATGTAAATATGTTCCAGGGAGCCCACTGGGGCTATATTTGTAAATAGCCCGAAAGTCATATTAGTATAAATATGACCTAGGGCAAACTCTTCGTGTGTAGGGTTGTCATTATTTTGTATAGTGTTATCGGTGTAACTGCGGTATAGAGTGTAGCAGAGAAAGAGAGAGAGAAAGAGAGAGAGAGAGAGAGAGAGAGAGAGAGAGAGAGCGATACAGAGCGTGTCTCTGTTGCAACCGCCACCAGGCGAAGATCGAGAGTACGAGGTCGTTGCCTCTATGCTCTTCTTGTTGTATTCTTCTTACATAGTGATAGTTTGGAGCCAGTGGGCTCCCGTGGTTTTTCCCTCTCAGGGTTTTCCACGTTAACTTACTGTGTACCCTCTCTCATATTGATTGTGTATATGTGCATTTACCCTCATTGCCCATTTCTTCTGTGGTTGTGATTCTAACGAAGTGATTGAAGTCTCAGTTGTGGCCGAGCATTATTCCGCACATTCCTGTTAGTACTTTTCTCCTCTAGCGGCAATGTCCACTCCACTCCTCTTAATGACAAATCTCAAGAGGTGCTGGAATTGGTCAACCCAATAACCCTTTGGATTCTATGGAAACAACGATGTAGGCAAGTCTTCTCCAACCAAACCGCAAATCCAACAAGGTTACTACAAGAGATATGGAGTGAAATTGTATCCACTCTAAAGAGCCAATATGATGGCCTTAAGGGCGGCCCCGAGGGAGTTCAATGACAATGAATAGCCTTCATCCAACAATGGTCGTCCTCTCCCTTTCTTGAGTCAGTGGGCATCCACATAAGATGGAACTATCGCGTCCCTTCAGGGATTTGTACATAATCATCTCATTTGTAAAATTTTATAACTAATGGAAGGAGTTTTTTTTGGAAGAAAAAAAAAACATTGAAAATGTGGTGTAAATTTTTGTTTTTCTGTCTCCGCCGCTCTCTAGTACTAATCTTTGGTTCTGTTTATTATGTATAATCTTTGATTCTGTTTTAGATAGAGCATACAAATCAATCTTGAAACTGTTTACCATAAGCTGAACTAGGCAAACAACTAAAAGCATAGTCAAATAGAATTCTTATGCTGATATTTAATATTCGTATTAGACCAAAGAGATCAATATCTTGCATCTTTCGGGTCATTCTTACACAAATTTATAATAAATATGATGATCTTATTAGTCATGAGTGTGAAAGAAAGATTTCACTTGCTTCTCATTGTTGTATACTTCTCACTTTTTGTATGCATTAGGGTAGCTTGTATGGAATGCACAATAAAATATCATGTTATATCGAGTGTAACATTAGATAATCCTTTGTTCATCTCATTCTAAAAAACTTTGCAAAAACATTGATGTGTTAAAGGTTTTTGGTTGCATTCAGTAAAATGGGTTCGTTTGGTTTTGATTTATGGTAAAATGGTTTGGTTTAGGTCTAAATTTTTTGTAAACGGTTTAGTTTAAATGGCTTCATAGTTTTTAAATGGTTTGGTTTGGTTTTTATTATGAATAAATGGTGTGGTTTGGTTTCAAGACCAAAAACCTGAACCAAGCCCGTTGCTACTTCCAAATGTTGTTTCTTTTTTTCTTTTTTCTTTTGTTAATTGAGTTTTTTTTGTATTATTTTTTGTATTTTATTGTGATTGTTTTTACTTTTTAACCCTCTTGAGGGGAGGGTGGGGGTTGAATTTTTTTTGTAATAATTTAACCCTCCCTCATGGAGTAGGGTAGTTACGGAAATTATGTCCCGCTCTTGCCCATGGGTGCCTTCCAATGGACACGACATGTCGGTTTCAACTCCCCCCAGTTGTAACTTTGCCTCCCAAGCTCATAATTCTTTGCCGAAAATCCTAACACACTCCCAATAATGATTTTAAACAAGGATTGGCACAAGATAATGGAAATATAAATTACGTTAAAATTTTGTAAATAACAATAAGTTCATGGGGTGTAAGCACAACAAGAAAATCTTGGCTCTGTTACATAGAATGTTCTCGAAGGCAAAAGACAGATAAGTAGATTGAAAATTATATAGAAGAAAAGATCTTAATCGGAGCTCCAAGAGGGGAGAGATCTTCGAGTTTCGGTGTCATAAAGATTGTGGTCGTGTGTCACAACCGTCGGGGTTTTGTGACTCAGGAATGATCAGTATGACAAAGCATAATCACAGATGGTGCAATGGGAGGGAGATAAATGCGAAGTTGTCGAGGAAAGATAATTAATTGATTAAAAAATGCTTATATAATTTGAACTTGCCAAAGTTGCTTTGACAAGACTTGAACCTACGCCCTCCTCTCTTTTAGGAATAAGTGCTTTTGTGGTAAATTAAATCAACTCTTTGATGAAACATCAAGTTGTCTAATACACATATTTATTACATGGTTACATAATATCATAATCGGTAGTACCCTAGAACATTCTAGAACTTCCTAGAATTTCCTCGAACATTCTAGAAAACCTTTGAATGCTCCATGACCCACTATATAATGAAGCCCCCTCACTCTTGTCGAACCATTCTGGTTCGAAACCACTCTCGAGTCCTCTAAGTAAGTTATAGCTTGTATTTGTTTATCTTAATACATACTTCCTTTGCAAATATCTAAGAAATCCTTTAGAAGAAAGACACATGTGGTGGTGAGGAACTACACTCACACACTTGAGAATCAAGGTTCATCTTTACGGGTTAATGCTTCAATGCTCTCTTCAGTCTTAGAAGCCTAGAAAAGGGTGCGTAGAGGCTCATAGGTGGACATTTACAAAGATGGATCAAATTTAGATATTAGTCTTCATGCAAATAAGCATGGCGGTGATACTAATATGCAATCAGCTTAGTATTTTGCTTTGTTTTATATCTTCAACCATATTAATCATGCATCAACAAGTCAAATGTGTCTCCTTCAATATACGGGGTCTTTGTAACCCTAGTAAATGGAAACTATTTTGGAACTATATTACCTCTTCTCAAGCAGATGTAATTTGTGTTCAAGAACATAAACAAGTTGAATTCAGTGGTCAAGTTGGTTCATTTGGAGGTTTTGACATCTCCTATGCAAGTCAAGGTACAACATCTAGAGTGCTTATGATAAGAAAACATGAGCTAAATCCTACAGATGCCTATAATGATCAACGTGGGAGGTTGATGGTTATGCAATGCATGATAAATGGTGAGACATATGATTTTGTTCGAATATATGCCCCGAATGCCTCAAGGGATAGAGCTTTAAGGGTTATATTTTTATCACCAATGTTACATGTAAATTCTCATGTGTGAGAGCTTTGATGATGACATGTCAAGCATGCATTGTGCGCATTGCATGCATTTCATGCATTGTGTGCAAGTCTTGCACCCTCACATGCACCATATGCATGGGGGCATCCATGAAAGAGTGGAGGAATCAAGCAGGGAGCTATGTATTAATCAAGAATTTAAGAAGAAGAAAATTCATTATCCAATTGATGGTATATCTTGTTTCTTAAGTCTAAAGTCAAGGGTTCAATCTTAATCTCTCTCTCTACCTCTCTCTCGCCATATCAATCTCTCTCTTTCAATCTATCTTAAATACTTTCTCGCTAAACTAGTGGAAGCTTCGAATCCTTCTGGTCCAGGACCCCGATGGTTCCACCTCATGATCCGCACCTAGTGACGGATCTTCACGACACCGAAACTCGGAAGGTATAGGTTGTCCCGATCAGTCTTCCACGTAACAGTTAGAGAAAGAGAGAGAAGAATATTCATATAACTTAGGGGAGATGTTAAGAGGAAATAAATCGATATCTAATTGCGATGGGTTCATTATGTTCAATATATTATTGTAAATGGTTGTACTCACTAACTTTTCATATGTATTATCTAACCATGAAAGCTTAGTTTATAATCTTCTAATATTTATTATTTCTAATTAAATAATGTATAGCTTAAGTAAATAAAATTTTATATTATTTCGGTTTATGAAATTCATGTCAAAACAATTATATTGGGAGATGGCGAGGTGATAGAAAAATGGGATTTATTCAAGAGATCTTAATGTGATTGCACTATCACGTTATTTATGTTCTCAGATACTTTTGTCTACAACTTAAGAACTAGGGACGATGAGGTGATAAAAAATTGTTTTTATTCATGACATCATAATGTGATGGCATCGTCCAAATTTATTCATTTATTTAATACATTTACGATAGAGACAATCCCACCTATATAGAATACATGAAGGTTCCAGTTAGAAATGTTTGATTAAACACTTGAAAATTGAAGCTATCTGTGTAATGAGTACCATCCCAGGATATGTAGTTTATTGGGTTCGGACAGACATACAATGATTCTGTCACATTTGAGCATTCGAAAATTGTGTCATTATATCCGTATGGATATCTATTCCCAGCACCACAACAAGCATCGAAGGGATTGGTGAATCCTGCAATGCGAAGGGAAATGTTATGATTCAAAATCACGTACTTAAAGATTAATTTAGAGGGCATTATTTTCTTTACGTGATACCTTAATCTGATCATTTATTTACAAGTATAAAACATGTACGACTATCCAAATTAGTGTAAATTGCCAAACACTTGAGGCATGGGATTAGTGTCAAGCATTACTTATTCGAAAAGAGTCAGGTTTGTTTGTTTTCAAAATGGGAGTAGTCGTCGTAATCAATAATAAAAAACTAATGTATCATTTTTTAGCTTGTATTACACAAGTGTAATGGCATAAAGTATGCATAATTGGGACATCCCACAACGAACTACATGTATTCCATACATATATGTAAGTCTTTAGGAATGAGCACATCATCTAGGGCAATATATGCCAAAATGACAACATAGGAATATACCATTGCAAATGTGAACCTCCCAATGTAAATTTTACTACTGGCATTAGAGTCTTTAACACATTTTGAAACTTGGTCACATAAAGTTAGGTGTTAAGGTAGCATCATGGCATCATCACCCTAATGTGAAGAATGCAATGAAAACCTACTAGTAGCGTCAGAGGATGATGATGATGAATATTACTTACTTCTTGCATGCTCAGTGAATAAGATAATTCACGAGAATGACTCGGAACTAGATGTGCATGACAATTTAAGAGTCATACGCAAATAGCCACCTATGGGAACACGTGCATGTTTTCATGTACTACAGAGTCATAGCCCCCCCCCCCCCCCCCTTCTTCTAAAAGAGAAACATATAAGATGATTATTACATATGTTTATTTGGTTCCATACCTTGGATGCTAGAAAACCTAGTCTAGTCTTCTCTATATGGTATTGATCTATCTTGCTAGATATAGTAGATACATTTCCCTTATTGGTCGATATCATTACCTATTGTACATGACAATGATGAATAACATATGCTTGAAATGTATGGATGGAAGTGCATGATTACCAAACTCGTCTCTATGGTCAATGATATAGTGGGTGGCCGAGTACAAATCAACAAAATTGTAATTGGCGTCGGGGTGTAGTTGGTGAAGGTTTTCAAGCATCACGAGCGTTTGTTGGCGGCTGTTCCATGAGATGTCGTCAATGGGCTTAACACAACCACGAGAATCTCGGGGCATATTCGGGAAAAGGGCCAATGTGACAGAATGGCATCCTTTGGCTCCCACGCCGACGACCACAAACTTCTTGGCATCCCCTCCATTGTAGAGTGTCTGTCTTTCATGGTTATCAGCCAAAAGCATTTGAACAACAAAATAAAACCCAAGGTTTTAGGTCAATTCTCAATTATTGGACTCCCTAAGGGAGGGAGCAACCACTTTTATATGCCCATACATACATACATACATACATACATACATTATAATTTATACATATATATATATATACATACCTTTAGGGCCTTCCTCAAATTAAAAGTCACACTAACTAATACATAATGATGTCTATAAAATAAATACAAATATATAAGAAGTGGAGAACCCAACATTACAATTTACAATAATATAGTAAGTAGTATGTAGTATGTATAAATAAATCATCATCATTATATATATATTGATTTATACCTCCAACGCTATTCGTATTTCGTCCACAACGAGGGGCACAATTGTGGCATTTACCAGCTCCGGAGAAGAATAAGCGACATCAGACTCGTCAATCCTGTAATCTAATCCTCCGATCTCTATCACGTACAGTGCGTCGCCCAGTGATTCAACAGTGGGTAACCATTTCCGACGTTCTTGGCTCTCATGTTTCTGTTTCTGGAGCTCCAACAGCATCATCCTCGTTGATGAGGAGGATGTGGTCCTGTTGTTGTACACCTCATGAACGAGGTCCAGGTGCCATGCGACCTGCGTCGCCAGCGGAAATGGCATTGATGCTAAGGCGGTTGCCCCAGGGATCGCATAATTTGCGCCATGCTCAAAGTTGAGGAAGACGTTAAGCCATGGATTTACAGGCGGAAGCCCCAGATGCTCGGCTGCACAGCACAGTACAGCACACAGCACACAGACAGATATATATATAAACAACAAATAGTCCAGATAGGCATCAGAAAATATAAATATAGACTTGCAGACTGACTAGCCTGCTACATATAGATATATATATATCATTCAACTCACTGAGATGGATGCATTCATTCCTTCATGAGCCGGTGTACAATAATAATAATTTATGAGTTATATACCTAGGAAGTCGGAGACAAAGGTCCGACCGTCAGAGAATCGGCCATAGGGATATCCAGGGAATGTCTCCCCGAAAGGAGGAATGAAGGCGGTGAGACGGTTAACAAACCATCCGTTCCCGGTATCGCTCTGCGAGTCACCGAATACGAAAACTGCCGGAATGTTGTTGTTGTTGTTGTTGGTACCTCCTCCTCCTCCAAAAGAAGGCATAGTTACAGCTGATGATGATATAATGCGGGCATCAGCAATCGTGGATCCATCAACAACAATAACAGATTCAGCACTAAGGATGGAGGGTGGTGGTAAGAGTAGTAGAATTAACAGATTCACATGAGGAGGGAGTAGGAGTAGTAGTAGGGTGCGACTTTTAC
This sequence comes from Azolla caroliniana, assembly GCF_043228905.1. NCBI lineage: Eukaryota > Viridiplantae > Streptophyta > Polypodiopsida > Salviniales > Salviniaceae > Azolla > Azolla caroliniana. The sequence continues at coordinate 9,760,277 of NW_028230441.1, read as the reverse complement.
CACTATTCTGGCCTCCCATTTTCTATTATAGATCCACGAGATAGCGGCTATGATGCACGCCGCATGGTCTGTATTATACATACATACATTCATACATATACAATCGTCAAACACATAGACACAGAGAGAGAGAGAGAGAGAGAGAGAGAGAGAGAGGGGGCAGAAAAAGGGAATGGAGTAATTTCCGTTCAAATGTGGTTGGTGGGTGAGACTGACTTCCCGATGTAATTTAACATGTGGTTGCTTGCTTTTAATAAATTTAACCTTTTTTGTACGAGGAGAGGGAGGGAGGCTGCTGTTTCTCCGTCCCTCTCTTTTTTTTTTCACTACATACTCTTTTCTTCTCTTTTTGGCGAGCTACTAGAGTGGTGAGTAAGTGAGTGAGTGAGTGTGTGTGTGTGTGTGTGTGTGTTTTGTCCCTAAACCGGCTGCTAATTCATTTTGCGTTACTTCCTTGGTTCAAGCTTCCATGGAAGGAAGGAAGGAAGGATGCAAGGACGGGTGGCGCAGTAGTAACTGCTGATGATATATTTATTCTGTATGTATTTATGCATGATATGATATGATATGATATGCGACTGAGAGTAACAACTACATAGTATACATGTACATACTAATACTCCCTCCCTCCAGTCCATGCATATATGCATAGTAATAAGAGCAATCATGCCCAAGAACCACCCTAATTATCATTGTGATGGGTTTGTTTGAAAAAATCAGTCATCCCTCACGCCTTCAATCAATCTACATCCATAACTTTATATGCATTCTTTGGAAACTTTCTTCTGGCAGATCAAAGGGAACGTAAAGCCAACTAAATGCACAACACTCTCTCCACACGCAACTTTATTGTCCACAAGAAACGTGAAATACCATCCATTATGTGATTGAATATGATGGGGTGGTAAATATTTACCCACTCATTCCTTGAAATTCCTGTACACGTGTCGTATTCTTCTTTAAATGACCGACATAGAAACCTCCATGAGGCTGTCACTAAACAAACATTTCATCAAACTATTAACGGGCCCCAATGCACAGTGCCGAAGTTAGATAGTAGTAAGGGTGGAATCAGAACAACAAAAGAGTGTTAAGACTTATTTAAAATTACTACCCTTCCATTTTTCACACATCCATAATATAATTGTCATAGATGATGCCCTATATCCAGTTTCCAAACACGCGCGCACACACAAACACACACCGCCACAAAAGAGGTTGAGATGTGGAGATACCAAGCAGGAGGATAGTTAGTTATGACACGTTCATAAAAAAAGGTCCTTTACGCACGCGCACACACAAAGTTATTTTGTATTTGGGACGATCTCGACGTTCTATTTTGAGAGAGAGAGAGAGAGAGAGAGAGAGAGAGAGAGAATCCCAGATGGATGTAGCTCAATTGGTAAGGTTGCCCAATGGAGACCAGGTGGTCATGGGTTCAACCCCTACATTCCACAGTGGCATCTAGTGAATTAAGAGATAGAGAGAGAGAGAGAGAATCCCAGATGGATGTAGCTCAATTGGTAAGGTTGCCCAATGGAGACCACGTGGTCATGGGTTCAACCCCTACATTCCACAGTGGCATCTAGTGAATTAAGAGATATATAAGAAGTATATAATAGAGAGGTGAGGAAGTTGGGTTTCGAACCTAGAACACAATGCTTGTAGTGCTAACAACTTACCACTAAGGCGATAAAAAGAGAGAGAGAGAGAGAGCAATTTTAGAGAGGAACTTCTTCTATTGTTATATTTCATGTCCCATGGGTGGGGTTTTTATATGTACATTGTTAGCTGGTCGGATCGACCGACCAAGCTAGTCAAAATATATAGGTCGAAAAAATAGTATAATGATAGTCGAAATAGTAGTCGTAGTCATAGTCTTCGTCATAGTAGATAAACGTGAAAGGAGATAGTCGAACAATTATTATTATCGCCAAGTAGAAAAAATATCTTGCCGAACGACAATTGTAATATCTTGGTAAAGTCTCTCAGACCACCTATAAAATAGGGCCGAGAGCACTGTAACAATATCGGTCTGTATTGTTATAAGTTTTCAATATAATTTTGCTAGTTAGAGTATATTCTATGTCTTGAAGTACTATTTCATGTCTTGAATTTCTCTTGCTCTGAATACGTATAGTTGACCATCGATCGTACTTTAGTTAGTATTTTCGTAACAACAGTGATTAAGTATGGTAATCTGAGTATATGTGTTTATGTTGATTGTGTTTAAGTAATCATTTAGCAAAGTTGAACGACTCCAATCTCCAACCACAATCTCATTGACAGAATGTGTTCGATCCTTTGTATTTGTTGACCAAGACAACAGAAAATTTGGCACGCCCGGTGGGACGACAACTGCACATAATCACAGATCTCAGAATGCAAATTAATGTTCAATAAGGCATTTGTATAGAGCATTATGAATGATTCAATAGGGGTCTTGAGCAATGTTGGCAAGAATTAGACTTGGAGCAACAACGTTTTAGCCGGCAACTACAAATGCTCAACGAAGCCCAAGAAAAAGAAAGAGATTGCATGGACACATCGGTTCAACTGATCAAAGCCCAACATGATCATAAATTTGATACCTTGAACGAGCGGATTAAGGCGCTAGAACATCTGCTGGGTTTAGGCAATGGGTGAATTTGGTCGATCATCCAAGCACAGAGACAATGGATGAATAAGCGGGTTGCCGAAACATTAGACAAAGGGTGGAAAGACTAGTCTAAGCATGTGGTCGAACTTCAGTTATTTCATGCCGACCAAGAAAACCGACGAAAGGAAGGCCACGACTTTTACAAGCTCGACGAGGCAAGCATCACTTCCATTCGTTAAGAAATGCTAGAGGACTTTCAAGCTCTCGCTCAAGGCCATTGTACCGAAATTCGGAGGATGTTGGAGGAATTTGAAGACAAACACCTCCAACTTGCTTTCACTCCTGAAACATACAAAAAGGAGCACCTACACGCTAACAAAGACGAAAGAGAGGACGAAGACAAGGTCACCCACCGACTGCCGACACCACCATTGGAACCGGGGACACAATCAAAAGGGTTAAGAACAACTGATGGAGGCAACATTAGATATCAAATCGGAAGCAAGTATCCTAGAGGAACCAAGGCCATAGCCTTTTGAGCCACCACACCTTCCTAGTCCCCAACCGGCCTACAATCAAGAGGAGCCATTGGTCAAAACCACTCAAGACGACTAGCAAGCTGAATATGACCTCATACCAACGATGGAACTAGAGGAAGTAGAAGATACAGAGCAGTCGGCACCAACACAGCAACAAGAGTCAAAGGAGGAGAGACAAGATCACGACGAGCAAGAAGAGCTCCATTTTGGGGACGACGAGGATTCGACATAGGATGAGTCGAATATTTTGGAAATTTTTGAGGAGGTCGGCGACTAGGCCATTTTTGTAGGTTCGACCATGCAACACACTGTCCCATAGGCTTGCCATGTGTTAGCTGGTTGGATCAATCGACCAAGCTAGTCAAAGTCTACAAACTAACTAGTATAATGATAGTCGAGATAGTAGTTGTAGTTGTAGTTGTAGCGAACAAGTGTGAAAGGAGATAGTCGAACAATTATTAATATCACCAAGTAGAAAAAATAGGACAATTAATATAGGATCTTTTCGAACGTCAACTGTAATACCTTGGTAAAGTCTCTCAGGTCGCCTATAAAAAGGGATTGAGAGCATTGTAACAATATCGTTCTGTATTGCTATAATAAGTTTTAATATAGTTTTGTTAGTTAGAGTATATTCTATGTCTTCCTGTCTATCTTCATCCGCTCCTTGTTTGTCTGCTCCTCTTTCTGTCTCCTTGTGCAATTTCTTCTTCATCATCTTTTTCTTGTTCTTTTCTAAGAACACTTTTCTTCAAGGTTAATTAGAAGAAGAGGTGTACATGGTACAACCACCCGACTTCAAGTTGAGTACGCATTCGACTGTTATATGCCAACTCGAAAAGCTTCTCTCTACATCCTCAAGCAAGCTTCAAAATGTTCAAATCTAACAATTCCCTGTTCATTTGGAGCGATTCTAGAGGACATCTATTCATTATAATATATGTTGACGAGTTGGTCATTGAAGGAGAGCACATTGCCGATATCAATAACACCAAGAAGCTCCTCTTCAGTCGATTCGAAATGAAAGATATGACGGAGCTCCATTACTTCCTTGGTCCCGGGGGCTTCACTGTCAAAAATTGTATGATAGCACATGAGTTCATCAAAAGGGGTTTAAATTAATCACTGATATACAAAATGTATATATAAGGGTATTAATAAAGATTTGAAAATAAACACTACACCCATTTATACATGCATATTGATTAAACATAAATATATATACAAATATATATTACCATATGTACTATCTATCCTTTAGGGATTGGGACCCAAGGAAGAGTGTAACATACTAAGGGAAACTTGACGATAGGTCAACATTCTTGTAACAACTGTTTTTTTTTAAAGATTCTTGTAACAATTGTTTATAACTAATGAAAGGATATTTTCAGGAGAATCAACCATATATATTGACATTCATATATGCATATTACATATTACAAATTTACATATATACTTACACATTCTTACAAACATATTTTATATAGGGAAAAGTACCGGGATACCCCTGAAAGTTCGTCTATTTACCAGAATGCCCCTGAAAGTTCCAAATTTACCAAACTACCCCGATGTCCAATAAAATACACTTTATAAAATACACTTCAGCCGAGGGCACATGCGATTTGCACCGTCCGATGTGGGGAAAAAAAACGCGCGAAGAAATCGTCACTTATTGGGGAGCCCGACTAGGAGCCTTGTTGTCTGACAACCTTCGTAACTAGGAGCCCGACTCTGTCAAAGGGAGCCCCGCTACCTGACAACCTCTGTCACCAAGAGCCCGACTCTGTCAAAAGGAGCCTCGTTCATTATTAATGAGCACTTATTATAAAATCCCTGAACCACTCATTTTGAACCTATTTTGAAAAGAGAGTTTTAGGGTATTTGGAGGGAAGATTCAAAGAGGAGCACCACTTTCCACCAAAATCAGAGAGGCACACCACTTTCCACCAGCGAGCACTTCCCAACCTCCTACATTCAATCAAAATGAAGGCAATAATAGGTATGTATTTTCATGGTTACTTTTATGTTTTACATCGTTTAGGGTTTCTTTTCATTTACATTTGATCACAAGGTTCCATATTCTAACATGGTGAGAGACTTAGTTGTTCCATTTTTCAAATGTATCATATAAATGCATTGTTATAATTTCAACATCAATATGAAGAAATGTTGAGGAGGAGCCCAATAGTCTATTGTGACCAATTGAATAATCCACCGACGGTCAGCTTGAAGACATCGGGTGATTTGGATCCGATTCAACAGATTTTGTAAGTATGGCCCAAGCATTGAATAATGGCATTTGTTATTGTAAGAGCTGCAATAAATGTGTGCATTGGTGTAGGGTAAGGAGCAATGGTTCAGATTCGAAGATGTGGAGCTCCTTCGAAAACGTTGGCCAAATGGGCATGCCGGATTTTGGGCTTTCCCATATATTAACCGGAGGAAATGTTATACTTCGTAACATAAAATATATGATATCGGTGTATTATCAAGCTTTTTTGTATCAATTTTTTGTAACAATGCTATAAATCTTTTTAGTACGTTGGAACCAAGGCTGCCAACCTTTTTTGCATATTGTAACCAAGGCAACTTGAATGATCGTGGCCTGTTGTAAATGGTTGATTTTGTAATATGGCATCTATACGTCTTGTGTATCTTCTTCTTGCCTCTTATTTGTAACATGGATGTAAAGCTTGTTTATATGAAATTGTTTGTATACATGTTGATGAGTTTTGATTCTGTTCAGAGGATGAAGTTTTGATTTTTCGGTTTTTGTATGTAGTGGATTTTGTTTAGAGGATATGATTAATGCAATGGATTTACTTATGATACACTCTTATGCCAATGGATTTACTTATGATCTACTCTAAGGGTGATGATCTACTTTTGTATAACCAAAACTGATGATGATGTATATGGATTTTGTAATATCAAAATCAATATTTGAATCTCATTTTGGTTGTATCTGACTCAATGTGGAGTCTGATCTGTTTTATAGTTTTGTTTGGTGTTCTTTGATAGGAAAGTCCAATAACTTGTGCCTTCATATATTTGTCTTTATTAAACATTAAATTGAGTAAGATCTTGAGGAGTTTGAGATATTGGATTAAGCCTTCTATTTGATTATCACTTTATTATACTTAGTCCATGATACATATTGTTAATATAGTCTCATAGGTTATCAATCTCTATGCATAAAAAATGTCACTAGATCTTCAATGGCATTACGTTTCAAGTTTCAAATAAGGGTTAATGTTGAAAATTCTGTTTGAAATCCTCAAAAATCATTATGTTCTGTGTATATTTTTTTTACACAAGTTTGTATCTATGAACTAAAACTACATATTGGGGCATCTTTATATGACACCTTTTTGGTCATTTTTTCTCACATTGTTATATTTCTTTGTGAAGCGAACATAAATCACAACTTTGTTACGTTATACATGTAGCTGCACTGAAAAGGCCATCATGGTAATATCTCAATGTTCTTATATGAATAGCCATTAATTTACTGTATGGATCTTGGGTGTGTTAAACCAAGGATTTTCTGTTCAATGCTCAAAAAGGGTCACAATTCAATCTTATAGACAATCCTACAAGAATACTAACATATGAGTTCAATACATGCTAAACTTGTCCTATTATCATGAGATATTGTAGTTGAGTAATGTTAAGAGAGAATGGAGTATAATAGAATCTATTCTTATTTTCCATTCAACAATTAAACATGTCATCATATATGTGATCCCTTGTGAAGGGGGTTTGCTATTTTGTAGTTAAAAATTGTGTGAAGGTAATTAATGTGCTTATATGCTCATCCTTCTTGGTGGGATTTGAGTATCATGCTTCTCTAGTACGGCATCATACTTATTGCATCCGATGAGCATGTGAGAATGATATTCACCATCCGCAAGGTTTTCTATGCATACCTTGTATATATTCAAAATTGGGTAGTATTATGTATATTGATACTAGTACTCTAGAGGGATGTATGTATGGAAATTTATTTTTACACCCTAATAGGGAATCTTTCATGTGGAATTAAAACGTTATAAGTGCCACTCTTTTTTGTACTCTTTAGTAGTTGTTTGCTATGTCTATTTAACCTTGGAAATTCCAAGTGGTGTCCAATGCTTCCTACAAGTTTGAAAATGTGAATGTGTTATTGTGTCATTTCTTCTTGTGTTGATTGATGATCCATAGGTAGTAGTATTCCATGGTAGAAAGTCAAAGAACCAAGAAAATGCCCAAATTATGAAAGCTAACTTTACATGGAACATGAGTGAGTTGCATACTATTGTGAATAGAGTGAACGAGTGAGTTTGAAAATGTGAATGTGTCATTGTGTCATTTCTTCTTGTTTTGGCTCATGATCCATAGGTAGAGTATTCCATGGTATAAAGTCAAAGAATCAAGAAAAAGCCCAAATTACGAGAGTTAACTTAACTTGGAACATGAGTGAGTTGCATATTAAAGTGACAATCAACATAGCCCAAATGGTAAGAGCTAATTTTACTTAAGCAAAAGTGTTAAGGGCAAGATGCGGATTAGAAGGATCATAGGGTAAAAGATCTACAATTGCAAAAGACAAGAATTCATCACATTGTAACTTGTAAAGATGACAATTCAATACCACTATTACGACCCTTAAATGTAAATGAAGTGTAAAGTGACTAACCAAATGTTGAAACCCTAATAAAGAAAGTAATCAAAGAAGAAAAAAAACCAAAGAGAAAGAATTAAAAAGAAGAAGGATTTGAACCATAAACCTAGCAAAACTTAGGGATAACTCTAACCAATACCCTATTCATTTTTATTTTGTTGTATTGCTATATTATTCTTTATTACTTTTACTTTTTTGAGAGTCAGGCTTCTACTCATAGTTGGTCAAGCTCCTGGTGACAGAGGCTATCATACAACGGGGCTCCTTATGACAGAGTCGGACTCCTGGTGGTAGAGGTTGTCAGAGAGTTGGGCTCCTTGTGTCAGAGTCGGGCTCTTAGTGACAGACGTTGTCAGCTTTTTATCCAGATTGGACGGTGGAGATCGCACGCGCCATCAGCTGAGTGACTTGCACCGTCCGCGCCCGCGATTCCCTCACTTGCCCTCTTTAATTTTTGGTAGTAGTTAGTCACGAGCCAATACAATACATACATATGCACACATACATAAACACACACACACACACACACACACACACACACACACACACGTGTAGAATATATGTACATACACATATGCACACATATATATATGTTGTATGTGTCACGACACAATGGTGTGTCCGTGACAGTATGGAACATACACACACACATACAAACATAATACACATCACACATGCCATACATACAATAATATATACAATAAATGCAATTAATAAAATACAATACATTATGTACATACACGCACATACCTACATACACATGTAATAAAATACATGCAATACCTATATACACATATACACACATTCCATACATATAATACAATACAATATGCATACATACACACATAGAAACATAACACACATCACACATGCATCCCACATACAAATATATATGATGTATGGAACATATATCATTAGTATTGGTTGTACAATGTACATGTAATTGCTTCTATTCAGATTTTGTAAAATGCCAATGGAATGAAGTGGAAACTCTATGATAAAAACACCTCTCCACAAGTATTGGGCCAAATTTTGGACATGCATCGGATGGAGATAGTAGGAGAAGAAAGATTATGCTTCAAGTTTACTTAACCCAAGCATATGCTTAAGATATAAGTTGCCTTGGGATGGTTGGATCTTCACAAGTAAAATGCATAATGATATGGTAAGTTGTCTTCATGATCAAGATTTCATCCATAATGGAAAGAAACTTGTGAATGCACTAGATAATCCCTCAAGACAATTAGTAATCAGAGATGTATGGATCATATTGAATCATGTGTCATTGGTATATAATAACATCTCCATCGATGCACATGGCTTAAGGGAATGTGATATTACGAGAGAAGATAAACAAAATTGGGCTAGAACCCAAAGAATTGCAAGTAGGAATGTTACTTATAGTTTAAAGATGTTTTGAATTATATACTTGCATACATGTACATATATAGTATGTATATATTAAAGTAACTTAATGTTCATGCTTTTTATTTTATTATAATAGGAAAAGGAGAAAAGAGTAGAAACCAAATATAAATCTAGGGTATTCCGAATATATTTTCTGATTTCTTTAAGGTATGGTTTACTTCCTTGTATATTAAGATTTATTGCCTTTGTTGTTATATGTTATAATACATGTCCAACATTGAAGATGGAAACAATATGAAATTGATAGCCTAAAATCAACTTCCTAGGGTTTTCTATTTATATAGTTTGTATTTTTTTTCCACATAAAATTATCCTCCATTGGTATTAAAATTAGAGTAGCTAGAGGCAATATACAAAATAGTCCACTATTACAATGAACATTGAATATCTTGTAACCTTTTTCCCATATCTCCTAAGCTACCACAAGGCTTCAAGAGGCCTATGAAGGTGATAATGTCTCGGGAAATATATAGTTTGTATTTATGAGGGTAACCTTTATTTTAATATGTTTTTTAAGTAGACATTGAAATAACAAAATGATTTATTTTATTTCATTTTGATTTGGGTAAGAATATTTGCATAGATTATTACATTTCAAATGGAAATATAAAATATATTGTCATTCGTTTGATCAATGTGATTAAGAAAAAATAATGTTGTGGCTTCGTATGAGTCTATCCATGAAACCAAACATAATGTTAATTTGTTAGTAATTTCATTATTGATATGCATTTGGATTGTTCCATGTGTGCTCTTTGAGATATATATGTCAAGTTCAAGATTGTTTTTTCTTAAATTACATTGTTTTTTATCGTGACTTTATATTCTTCATATGTCTCAATAAACTATAAAAATAAACTTCTATGTGGCTTATATATGTTATACCTCTAGTGTTTTTGGGTAATGTTTCCTAATTGTGTGTGCATTACTTTGTACTTTACACATTGTTGTTTCAATTTATATGGTACTTGATGAAGCATTTCTAGGAATTTGCATATGATGTTTAATGTTCATTCATAATTTTGCGAGTCATGAATTGTAAGGAGGTTCATTGATCCCTTCTAGGATTGGAAACTATGTGTGCATGTATATGTATTTATATGTAAGGGTATTTAAAATGGGTGGTTATAAAAAAAAACATTGGTAATAAGGGGTATTTTTATTAATATTTTTTCTACAAATAGGTCACTAAAATAGTAAAAAGCATACGTATAAGGGGTTTATAAATGATATATCATGAATGCACGTGATACAACCTTCTTATATATAGTGGAGTCCCTGGGTCCTTGGTATAGAAGTAATTGAGACCTCGAACAACATCATTATCTCCCAATGACACTGCATTTTGAACTTAATGTATAAGTTCCGAATGATTGAGTGCAAATCTGTGGCAACCCCTCTTGATCGAAACCTGAAACTAGATGTCGACTTTGGCATAGAAGAGTGCGAGCTAACTTGTTAATGGCAACTAGTCGGAAGCCTCATTTACCTTACCATTACACGACCTGATATCAGCTATCCGATCGGCCTCCTTAGCCAATTCATTAAAACATCTTGCGACATTCGTCTAGATTGTGCCAAGCGAGTGCTAAGGTATGTAAGTGGTACTATGAGTTACAACATCCTCTACAAATTGGCAATGCCGATTTGACTCGAGGGGTACACAGATGCCAATTGGGCCGGCTACAAAGTCAATAGATGATTGACTTCTGGATTCGTCTTCTCCCTTGGCAGCGGAGCCATATCATGGAGCAGCAAAAAGTTGTCGATAGTCGTATTGTCGAGCATAGAGGCAGAATACAGGGGCGCAATCGTTGCTGCATGTGAAGTCATTTGGCTTAAAAGGATACTGAAGGATTTGAACATCTACATTGCTGATCCAATCCTCCTATACAACGACAACCTCAGTAGAATTCATTTGGCTTGAAACCCGGTGTTCCAGGCCCAGACTAAGCACATCGATGTGCATTGCCACTTTATATGAGAATGCGTGCATCCTATCCAGAGATGTTGACTTGCAACATATCAACGCTAACCTCTAAATTGCCAACATCTTCACTAAAGCCCCCACCTCTTTCCCAAGAGCTAGTAAGAGAAATTAGAGAGATGGTGACTATATAATCACCTTCTCCTCTCCTTGTATTATGGTTGGTTGGTATTTTATTGTGATTATAGTTTTCTTGTTTTCTGTCTATTATGTGTCGACTCTCTCTCTCTCTCTCTCTCACACACACACACACACACGCACCACACACATTGGAATAACATATGTGTGTGTCCTATTGGTATGAAAACTTAAGTGACAAAAGCACGAAGTGGTCACATATATATTGGTATGAATCATTACTAGTCACTTATTGTTGAACAAATGGAGTTTTGGATAGTGTGGTGCCCTTGGAAATGAGAGGACTGAAGAGTATGTGAAAAGAGAAATGGCAAAATTTAGATCTATCCTTAGATTGAATGAACCTTGTCAAAAGGAGTTTCGGAATGTGGATGGTAAGGTAGTATGCATTCTTAGAGTAGTAAATTTGCACTGGCCGGGAATCGAACCCGGGTCTGTACCGTGGCAGGGTACTATTCTACCACTAGACCACCAGTGCCCTACAATGTTCTTCTCAAAAAACTCTAACTATATTTACAGAAACAATAGAACCACAAACAACAAAAGGCCAAAAAAAGACGAAAGGAATACCGAGAATGAATGAATGAATGAATTTGTAGCGATTGAGACGCTTGGCAAGGCACAAAGAGACGAAACTCAATTTGAAGGTGACTTGGCACCTCTCTCACCCCTCCATGACCTCTTCCATTTTCATTCTTCTCCGGGTGCATCGAAAGTGCTCCACTGCAATTCCAATCCGCAAACTATAGCTTTCATTCTAATGTCTGAGAAGCTATGAATCCCTATTCCATGGCCTTCTCATTGATAACAACATGGCTACCTTGGTAAACAACCTTCTCATATTCTTGCATGCTTGTGTCATCCCAGCATTATAGCATATATATTTTCTATGGTTAATTTACATTGAAAATAATGCGATCATCCAAACCTTAAATAGTATTGACTCATTGTTTAAGAAAGGCGATTCTTCCTATATTAAAACTTTGTAATATATATGACTGCTCAAGCTTTAGTGGGGTCTTTTCCGACTGTCTGTAGTGGGGTCTTTAGTGAGATCATTTGTGAATGGAGTTGCTTCTTCCTGCCTGTACTCGAAGCTTGCTTAATTGAGGGTGGAATTCGGTGAGTTGGGGATGCTCCCGACTCAAAGGCCGAGTCATCTCACTTGCCTACTCCACTCTTTATCAATTGTAGTCTGCATAAGAGCGATTGCTGATCCTTATACATGTTCTTTAATGACCTCCATCCACCTCTCTTTTGCTTCGATTTACATTTAAGTGCAACCAAGAACATGTTATAGCACCAAAAATAATCATGAATGCAAAAAGCCAACTAAGATTTTAATGACAAGTGCAACTCAGATATGAATCCAAATGATATCTTCTCTCCATTGATGATGTTAATCTCCATCTATATACACATAGATCTAAGCTATATATCTATATATACATATATCTACACACACACACACAAGGCATCTATTTCATGGGGTCTTAGATGGGTCCAAATGATATCCTTCCTCCATTGATGAATACAGAAAGGAAAACCGAAGTACCTGTATAGGAATACAACTCATATATGGATACTGAAGGAACACAAGTGAACAGAATCAAGTAAGTATACACACAAATAGATGTGTCTATTTCTGTGAATGAATATGCAAAGGTGAAAGAGTAGGTGGAGGAAGGAACAAAACATAAAGACAAAAACTTAATAGATTAACTAGTATGGATGAACATACATGAACGATAAATCTGATTTGCAATATGTCTTTCAAGCTACAACTGAATCCTAACTCACATAAGTCACTCAAGCTACTACAGAGCTTGTATATATCATATAGGAACTCAATATAAAGCATACATTGATTGTATCAAAAACTCTAACCAACACACTGGTAGCATATATTGCTATCTGAAATAACAACCAGAGAGAACTAAGATATGCCTATACAACCAGAGAGAACTAAGATATGCCTATGACCTAAAAGGGGGATTCACTACCGGATGCACAGAGAGCATTTGCAAGGCTCTGCCTTTTTCGTCTTCATAAACCGCCCTTTTATACCTTTATGCAATTTGGACGAAAAAGGAAAGAGAGAAAGAAAAGCCAATTGAGGGCTATGATTTAGGGAGGAGAGGAGATTTAGATTCTGCGGTGGCACACCTTTAATCTTGGCATCATCCACGGCAAAAAGGTGCTTCAGATACAGATGGGAAAACAACTGATACAAGGTCTTTTACTTGATGATTAATGCAAATCCATGTTTCAAGTCTCTTTTATAACTATTACTCAAACCTTGTATCAACTTAAACAATCAGTCCAATATGGACAGGACAAAAAAAGACTCCATCAAACATAAGTTGGCATGAGCCCAATTTCGGTGAGGATTCTCCAACACATACATATACAACAGAATAAATGTTTACTCAATGAATTTCTTTGATCCACCTTGCATTCTAATGTTTTTTCACCTTGCAAACAAACGTCCAAGAGTGATGCACTCTTGGAGGGTGATTAATCATTCATGTCAATCTGAAAATTAAATGTAAATTGGACATATTCGTCGTTCCACCCTGACATCTTATAAAATGGGATTTGACAGATGATCTGGTAAAATCTTCTTTGGTTTCAGTTGCGTTTTTAGTTGGGGCCTCCGAACAGCCATGAAAGTAAGCGCCTCACTTGCAATCTGGTAGAAGAAACAATCCCAGACTGCATTATTTGGGGTATGCCATATCTCCTCATCTTCAAAATGTGCATCTCCTACCAAGCTCAAATGGGCACACCAAACATCTTTAATGTCAGGTTCAATAAATGCAGCAATAGCAATACAACCAAGTGCTGTATATCCATCCGGAGCTCTAGGAGCCCAGATACAAATAGGATCAAGAAATCCCTCCTTCCAGCTTCTCCATACCTGCATTCATTATGAAAGGAAAAGGAAAAATGAACATCTTCATTGGAAATGCAATTGCGTCTCTTGTAGTAAGGTTTGGTCTCCATACAAATGGCATTGGTAGTAACGAATGGAAATCAAAGATAAATATACCCAAACATGAACAGGGACATCTTATTCGTTAGTCCATTTCAAGGCTAGATGATGTGTGAATTAATTTTCCTGCATTTTCATGCTACCTCCCATTGAATCACAGACCCGAGATATGTTTAGAGAAAGTTGCTATGCATATGAGCGAGGAATGTTTATATTCATAGGTCAACATCTGACTTACAAGATCAAATCCAATTGGGTGTGCAAACATTCCAGGTTTGTCAATGTATGAGATAGAAAGCAACGGTTGATGTCTCCCTTTGTGTGCAATATCTCCAATAGAAATGTAACTGTGCAAGAAGACAAATTACAAATAAGAAATAGCCAGCATGGAAAAGACATGAAGGTTATTTATCTTTTATGTAAAACAACTATAGTACTGTAAATCTCGCATACCCTTCTGGCACAATGGGCCGCCAAATGGTGATGATGTTTTCTTTTGTGGAAATCTACATCAGTGCAAAATAAATAACCAGGGACGAATCTCACAATTTTACACAAAATATACTACAGAAAAGTTGCATACCGAGTCAACACAGCATGATGCATCTTTCTGCTCACTTGTCCATATCACCATGAAGTTGAAAACTTGTTTAGTATTTCCAGAATCAGGAATGAACATTTTCCCTGGAATCATTTCACTTGATGATCCAGGAGCAGTCATTTCATTGCTTTCACCATGTTCACTACTTTCATCTTTATGAACTGATCGTATAACCCAGTTTGATGTTGAAGGTACAGAGGATACTCTATGTTGATGCTTTGTTATCAACTTTATAAAAATAATACCAAAACTGAATTAATTTAGCAAGAAAAATTATAATATGAAGGTGCAACATTTTTTAGTTAGCCACATAAATAACAATAATAGCCTGCTATAATTTTCTTTCTAAACAAACGTTCTTTTAATATATAGACTTTCTAAACAATAATACAGTGTGAGAAAACCTCTTGTAATATAGCTTCTCTTGATGGACGATATTTTTTCCATGACTCTGAAATGGATCCAAGGATCACTCTTGTATGTTCATATTCATCTTCTGAATTGTTGGATGAACATTTTACAATATGTACATGCGATGCGGTCGCACCACGCAGATGAAGAACTGCATATATTGGGCTATGCGGGATTCCTGAGCATGCCATCTCCAAAGCCAGGAGATCTTCCCATTGAACATCCCACAAAATAAATGAATGTAGTGGTATCTGAGAATTCTTCAATACCTTTGGGCACTGTATTTTGAGATTTAAAGGTAAAGAATAGAGAGGTCATATACTATTAGTAATAACATCTTTAAAATCTATGTAGCTTAAAACTTACCTGCAACAACATTATACGCTTAGTTGTGATCATGACAATTCTTTGATTCATGATGTAGAAATGGTCCTCATACATATCCGACCATGCAAACTTGGAAGGCTCTCTAAAAAGTAGTCCCTGAACAAAACCTGCTCTCCCTTCAGCAAGTTGCAGAATGAACTGCACATAATTTACAGTCACAAGGAAGTTTCAGAATGAATTATCATGTTGCTGTCAAAATTCAATAGCTGAAAAAACAGAGGATGAAACCATTGCTTCAGATAGACATCATTTTAAGATGGGCGACCTTACAATTACAAGAAAATGTCAATATTAAAAAAGATAACAAAAAGCAGGTGCCGTACCACCATCACAAGTTCCACCACCACTGCCACTACTGCCACCACTGCAACCATACTACTATACTACTGCCACTAGCACTACTACTAAATAATAAAGCAGAATTCTGTGCCATCAACAATACGTGATATCTATACTACAATTCAATAGAGGTTGAAACACTTGAAGAGTTTGGTATTAATGAATCTCGTATGGATGTTAAAAAGAATATCCTTCTATTATACTACTACCACTATTACTTCTATCACTACAAAATAGTAGATTAGAATTCTCTGCACAATCAATAATATATGCCATCTATATTAGAATTCTATAGAGGTTGAAAGATTTCAAGAATTCAGTATCTTGGGTGTACCTGTCCTTTTGCTGCCTTCTCATCATAGCAATGTAAAATCCCATCTGGAGAAACAGACCTTGGAGGACGTATCCTATCATAGGCCGGTTTCTGTTGGAAAATATCTAGACACCTCGTGTAGCTTGCACCAACTCCATTGACAGTTAATGACACAAAATCAAGTACACCACTCATGGGTTCCATCACAACACCAATAGCAGCTTTTCCAAGACCTTGAACAAACCCTGCAAGACCTTTTTCTTTTGCATTTTCTATTGGTTTACTTAACATTCCTGATACACCAAATGCAACACCCTGTGCAATTGCTTCAGTTCCTTGTACAATCCCATCCCCAACACCAGCAATGCGCCTTGACCGATCCTGTAATATTTAGAGCACATGAATAATACCCTGTAAAAATACAAATAGACAGTGACATTATAATTTAAACTTGCCTGCTTTGAACGCAGTTGGAGGAACTTTCCGTCACTAGAAAGCTGCGCTACAGTTCCACTCAATGTTGCCAATGTGGAGCTAGTAATACCAAGTACATCGAGCCCAGAAAGAAGCATCAGTGGATTGTGTATTAAATCTCTGCGGAGACGGTCCAATATAGCTGCTGTAATTGCACTTTTATGCATATATCTGTTCTTTCGATTGATAGCCCTCAAATGGATCTGAAATTGGTGTTAGCTCACTCTCTCTCTCTCTCTCTGTCTCTGTCTCTCTCTCTCTCTCTCTCTCTCTCTCTCTCTCTCTCTCTCTCTCTCCTCTCTCTCTCTCTCTCTCTCTCTCTCTCTCTCTCTCTCTCTCTCTCTCTCTCTCTCTTTCTCTACCTCGCACAAAGTCATTTAGCAAGTAAGATATGAATTGAACCTATGCAGAAGTTAGGTATGATGATGGCCCTTACTGACACTATCTTCTCTACATCAACGAGGATAGATTTATACTACAGCAGTCACAAATGTATAAAACTGACATAATTGTATCTCATCACAAACAAATAGATACAAATTAAAAACTAAAATTGGATAGATACAATGCATGTCTCTCATTGCTAAATTTTAGAACAAAAGGGTTGTAACAGTGGCCTACAATGGGCAATGTAGATTTTGGCCAAAAATTTACTTATTTTAGAAAGAAAAAAAGAATTAACCTATTTTAAGAGGCCAAAAATGGCCTATAAGACCAAACAAGAGATTACATCCCGAGCGTTGTCTCGTCTTTGAGAACAAATCAAAATAAAATAAATATTACTAAGTAAATATGAAAGTAAATAAGATAAAAAGAGACTAAATTGCTACTGCCCAATGTATTGTAACCCCCTTATTATGTCCTGGTTGGGAGCTCATTTGTGTAGTCCTTGACTGACTTGTAGCATTTGTAGGAGTAGTTGGGCTAAAGAAAGTTGTAATCGTTCTTTATTTATGAGGTTGTCTGTCCGTACTGTTGTACTTCAACAACTTTTCCCTGTGTCTCTTGAGTTCTAGGAAGAAAAGTCCCAAGTACTGTTGATCCTCATGTTCCATTATCTTGCGTAGTGGGCCAACGCCTTGTTTAAAGAGGCAATGGTATCTCCTCCCTATTTCAAGGAAAATACTATAGTGGAAAACATGGTGTTCTTCAGATTCCACTCCCCCTGATGACACAATTGGCAAATTCTTTCTTCTAGAGAGGTATGTGGCACAGTGTCAATGTCTTTTTGTAAATCTAGAAAGCAACAATAAATCCTCATATTATGGGCTCTGCCCTCAATAAGAGCTCAGAGGGTCAATATGTGATCCTAAGTTGTGAACCCCTTCCAAAAGCCTGCCTCTCCAGCTGAACGGCAGCCAATTCGCTTTGCCCACATACTCAATTCTGACTCTAGGATCGAGTCATATAGTTTAACCAAGTTTTCTAGCGCTATACTTTAAGAAATATGGAAATAGAAAGAAAGAAAGATATATTAACGTCTTAAAAAGGATGGATATATCTAGTCGGTGATTTTTTTGTCTAATCCGATTCACGTACTGAGTAAAAAGAAGTTGGGGGTGAGTCTATCAAGACTGTCGCTTCTTCGTTCCTCGCCTCTGATGAAAAACTAGCAGTATTGAGAGATGCTTTTGTCATTCCTAGGACAGGACATTCTCCTGTATACCCAGACGTGTTTAGCTCCGTATGTTCCAACATTCTTGCTAAGACGTTATCCTTGTTCTGTTCCGGATCATAATCCCAGATAAAGAATATAGCACCATGCGCAAAAGCTCCTGTCATGATAACTCCTGATTGGTCATTGATATGTACGAATCATGGGGAGGGGGACAACCAACCAGATGGATAACATCTATCACAGCCGGTTTCACAGCATCTTACATGTTTCGTATTTACTTTCTGACCTTCGAGGGCTTTTTTCGTGGTGGTACTATCCAAATAAAAAAAGCTCAAGTTTCTGAATCCTACCAAATAGAATTTTTTCTGTGCCAAAATGGCCTACAAGACCAAACAAGAGATTACATCTTAAGTTTTGTCTCGTCTTTGAGAACATCAAATCATCTTAAACTAAATATTACTAAGTACATAAGATAAATCCATGGAAAGGCAATTGCCAATGATCTTTCTATATACAAAATTCCGGATTATAGAACAAATTTAGAAAAATTCAGACCTCCATCGTCCCAGTGGTTATTTTTAGGGATGTTCTGTCAATCTAGTAGGTCACACATAGCTCTATTATTAATGATGTATGTTACCAACATTGGGAGAAATATGTCATTGGCATAAATAAAGTGCTCACCTACCAATCCATCATGATCCTGGGCCTTCCCAAATCGTAACCAATCAATGATATTTCTTACATTTTGTGGAGTAAAAAAGGTGCATTCACGTGGGCATGAGCCATGTAGGTGGGGAAGTGCAGATAGATAGATAAGAGCGTAACATGAGAAACATACAACACGGAAGTCAAGAGGGTCCACAAAGACCCCCATTCAAAGCTGACACCAATATCCCTGACCCGGATGTGTAGTGTGTGTGTGAGCAAGAGAAGGAATCAGAAAAAATAACCAGACATAAGAAAATACACAGTACGGGCATGACAGCACTGAAGCCAAAATGGCCTATAAGTCCAAACAAGAGATTATATCTTAAATGTTGTCTCGGCAAATATAAAAGTAAATAAGATACGAGGGAATCTGGTTTTCGGCACATGTGAGATTCTCAAGTTAGATATATATTGTAACTTTTGTCTTCAAAAGATCTCTAACATAGGTTGATCCATAATGGAAAGGTCTGCGAAGCGAGGGAAGCACCTGCAATGGTGGGAGATAATGGCCTTTATCTGTCAATGACAAGGGTGTTGAGGTCATGGTCAATACAGCTGGGGCCTACGTGCATGAAAAAATGCTATTGTCCAATGTTTTGTAACCACTTGGTTATGTCCTGGTCTAGAGCCCATTTGTGTATCCCTTAATTGACTTGTGGCATTAGTAGGAGTGATGGGGCTCAAGAAAGCTGTGATTGTTTTTTGTGGATAAGCTTGTGTGGCTGTATTATTGACCTTCAACAACTTTTCCGTATGTCTTGAGTTCTAGCAAGAAAAGCTCTAGGTACCGTTGGTCCTCATAATCCATTACCTTGCATAGTGGGCCAAAGCCTTGTTTAAAGAGGCAATGGTATCTCCCTCTTATTTCATAAAAGACAATACATGGACCAACATAGTGTTCTTTGCATTCCACTCCTTGGAAATTCTTTCTTCTACAGGTATTCATGTATATCTGCCTACCTCAATCTCTAACTGATGTGATGAAGTTCGCAGTTGCCCTATCACATTGCATAGTGCAAGGTGGCCTGATGATGAATCCATCCTCCGATGTGTGTAAGAAGTGTGTCTTGTAGTGGGCCATCTACGTACCAAGTGATATTTTGGGGCTGATCCATGTTATCTTGTTTTTCAAGTTAATAATATCAGCACGGATCACTCTATTCTTTTCCACTTTGGTCATATTTAGATGGGGAGAGTCCAAGCTATATTGGAACTGGGGTAAGAAGTGTGTCTTGTAGTGGGCCATCTATGTACCAAGTGATATTTTGGGGCTGATCCATGTTATCTTGTTTTCCAAGTTAATAATATCAGTACGGATCACTCTATTCTTTTCCACTTTGGTCATATTGGAACGGGGGTAATGCATTTATGCTTACGCCATGTGACTCGAACCATTGCTGCATTTCAGCATACCAACATTGAATGTCTCCATTTTCAGCCAGTTGTCTTGATGACATAATGCCAACATTGGGCACCTTTATTTAGGGAGCTCCCAAAGATGTTGGATACTTGTCACTGATTGAAACAATGTCTCGGTGATTATAGGTGCGTTCTCATGTCTGCCCGGATTATATTGTGGCGCCGATGCTTTACTCCTTATCATGGGGGCAATCATTGACACTAAAGGTCTCTCTAAATCTTTCCAATGATTTCCCTTGTTAAGACCTAGTTTACAACTTGGGGCTGATCATTGATTATATCTAACAGGTTTTCTATACAAGCTGTCAAGGGACTGCCACATCAAGTGTGGTTGATGGAATCTAATCAAGATATCCACTCGAGTATGATTCTGTCATAAGAATATCTGATATTCTTTGACCACATTTACATTTGACAACTACACGGTTACAATAAAGTGTGCTCATGCATTGTGTTTTTCTTCATAAGCGCATGTTCAATTGAGTTGAGCTTGATTCTCAACAGACTTCTTCCAATATCCTAAGCATATAGAGTTCACATTCATGTAGTAGAATAGCTGGTATGATGCAGCATGACTGATATGTCATATGAAATTCACAATAAAAAATCTTGCAGTAAGGTGTGGATGTTTATTAGATGTATCAATATCCCAATTATGGTATGACAGAAATAAAATTGAAGAACGAAACTTACCAATTGTTTATCAGTTATAGTTCCAACGAAACAGGAATTATGAGTAACATTCTCTATCTCCACACATCATCACCCAAAATTCACATGAGGTATCCAGGAACTTATATAATGTACTATGGTAAACAATGCCATGCTCTTCTAGATCTACTTTGCTCACAGTAAGATTCCCAAGGAGATTTTTGACAGATTGTGAAGGGCATACAACCTTGAGGTAATTGAGGATTTTCTAAGATTTCAAGTAATACACGTCCAAAGGATTTCAACTCTACAAAGGAAAATACAAAAATATTGAACTTACAGGCATCTTTGATGTATTCCCAAGAGCAGTAACAAAAGGGCTCCATATTCCGAGCATGCCCCTTGGTCGCTGCATTGGTGCTGTTTCCAATGTTAGTTTCAGCCTAGTTTCCGATATACTCATATACCTGCAGAAGATTAAGTGTTTCAGACACATCATCACATTTCTGTGGAGTGTATATAACTGAGTACAAATGTATACTTACTCAATTCTGACTTCTGGATCTACAAGGCCAATATCTGAACCTGCAG